>NC_059376.1:39367417-39691792 GCF_019703515.2 Myxocyprinus asiaticus | reverse complement strand
CAATTTCTAATATATCGTTCTTTCTATCGGCTCTTATTTCACAGCTGTAAACATATGCATTTTATTCTTACGGTTTTGTTTTTCTGTTCGCTTACCCACTGTAGAACCGGAAGTAGTTCCTCCCACATGTCACAACAAGGAGAGTGAAAACAGCAGTATTATTTTCAAAATAAAAGCCTTCCCACATCAAAAATAAATTCATGTTTTTTTTTTGTTTGTTTTTTTTTTTTTTTAAATAAATATCTTTGCACGTCCAAATCTTGTTCCTATATATATATATATTTTATCTAGGAAAATATACATTTTGCCGGTTTAGCTCAAATTCTAATAAAACACACTTGAAAATGAAAATTCATCATTTATTCACCTTCATGCCATTTCAGATGTGAATGACTTTCTTCTGCTGAACACAAAGGTAGATTTTTTGAAGAATATTTCAGCTCTGTAGATGTATACAATGCAAGTGAATGGGTACCAATATTTTGAAGGTCCAAAAAGCACATAAATGCAGCATAAAATTAATCCATAAGACTCCAGTGGTACTATATATATCTTCATTTTGTGTATGTGTATATCTATCTATCTATCTATCTATATACATATATATATATATATCTTCAGAAGCGATATAATAGGTCTGGATGAGAAACAAATACATTTGTAAGCCTTTTTTACGGTTAATTCTCCTTCCTACCCAGTAGGTGGCAATATGCATGAAGAATGCAAATTGCCAAAAACAAAAGAAGATTGTGAAAGTGAAAGTGGAGATTGATAGTAAAAAAGGACTTAAATATTGATCTGTTTCTCCCCCACACTTATCATATCGCTTCTGAAGATATGGATTTAACAACTGGGGTCGTTTGGATTACTTTTATGATGTCTTTACATATTTTTGGAGCTTGAAAATATTGGTACCCATTCACTTGCATTGTATGGACCTACAGGGCTGAAATATTCTAAAAATCTTTCTTTGTGTTCAGCAGAAAAAAGTCATACACATCTAGGATGGCATGAAGGCAAGTCATTTATAAATGATGAGAGAACTTTCATTTTGGGGTGAACTATTCCTTTAAGGTTCATAAAATTTTAATGGAAATTACAGGCAGATGTGTTAGGACAGGATTTTTAACTAAACTTCTTGCAAGTCACTAACTTTCCTATCTCAAAAAGCACCTTCGATGTGAGATGTCTTCATAAAACACAAGAACTCTTTAATTACTCCAAGGAAAGCATATAGAAACCAAATGTAGCTTAATTAAGCTAGTGTGATTCAATTTATTGAATTTTACCAAGGCATAAATACAGGGGTGTTATTGTGCAAGCTGCCAACACAACATCAGTGACACATTCTTCATTGCCTCAAGTGCTCTCATTCTCACACACTTACTTACAAAGACACAAAATGCACAAAGTGAACAAAGTATTATATTAACCTCTCCTCTTATCCTTTAAGTTAAACATCATGACTGCAAAGCACTGATAAAGTCATATACAAGCATCACATCCCAAACCAACAACAAAGGAATGTCAGTTCTAAAACAAAGACAACACAACACGTGTTTCTTTTATGGTCTACACGTGTCAGCTCAGACTCACAACATTACAACAGTCATCTTTTTTACATTTACAGTAGGGTTCAGGAGTTGCATTGCACATGATTTGAGCCGGCCGGCAAGGAAGATGCTGTTGTCAAGGTTACTTCTGCTCACGTCTCCAGATGATCACCATTCCAGAGGCATCGGAGGAGGCCAGCAGGCTTTCGTCGCAGTTGAAGCTAACGTCCAGCACAGGCCCACTGTGACCCTGCAGCTTGTTAACAATGGGCTTAGTGTTGCGCTCAACATCGAAAAAGTAGACGCATGCATCCTCACTGCCAGTGACTACATAAAGGAAGAACAAATAGATGGTAACAGAACAAAAAGAAAACTGCTCCTTCAAATGTTTGAACAGTATGATTGGTCTTACCAACACAGGCTCCCTGTCTGAAGGACATGAGAGGACAGAAGATGCTGTGTAGTGGTTGGGATCCATGCTGGATAGGGAAACTTCTCTTAAGCTGCAGAGTCCCTTCATTATCCACCACCCTGTTAATACCAGTTCCACATTTATCAATAATAATTATCAACATCAAGTGAAAGGGACACTCTCTTCACTCTCATCTTGTAAATACATATAGAATCTTGATTACTGAAAGTGCATTCTGACCTGTACAGCAGTAGTTTGTTCACACAGGCATTGATGAGCAGAGAGGGATCCCGTGCCTCTCGACTGATCCATGAGCGTGCTGAAATACCGGAGATAGAACTGCCCTCGTTCACTACCAGTCTCTTAGCTTTGGTCAGTTTTCCTATAGAATAAAAGCCTCAACTAATAAAAATCAATACATCAATCGTAACCTATTCCTTTCAGCAAAACAGCACAGAGTCTAACTATATCAGACAATGCAATAGCTTCTGGAAGAGATGCTTTAAATTCTAGGAGATTTGGGAAAACTGGGTCTCATAAATTAATGCTGCAATGATGTGGAGCTCATTATTTTTATTTTTTTGTCTGGATTTATTAAATCATTTTAATATTTTCTATGGGGACAGTTAAAAAACAAAATCACATTAAAAGCTGAAAATGTTGCCATGAGTAGTGCAGAATAGTCTTTTGTTATTAATTATAAAATTAAAAAAAAATAAATAAAAAAAAATAAAAAAAATTTTAATATTTAAAAACCTTGTCCACCAAATCAAAGTCATTTTGTGTAACCAACATGTAGCTTGCCAATTTGTTGTCATGTGACCAAAAAAAGAAAGAAAAAAAAAGACCCTTTAGACCCTCAAAACTGTGTGTGAAGTTTAAAAAAAAACACATCAGATATATTGACATTTTTATGAAAAGCCATATTTTGTTCAGTTCATATGGAGTAATGCTGAGAATATGTCTTAACATTCTTGACATTTTATAACCACTCCACAGATTTAATAAACTATAGTTTTGGCAAGGTGTTTAGGACATCTACTTTGTGCATGACACGAGTAATTTTTCCAACAATTGTTTACAGACAGATTGTTTCACATTTAATTGACTATATCACAATTCCAGTGGGTCAGAAGTTTACATACACGAAGTTAACTGTGCATTTAAGCAGCTTGGAAAATTCCAGAAAATGATGTCAAGCCTTTAGCAAATTAGCTTCTGATAGGAGGTGTACTGAATTGAAGGTGTACCTGTGGATGTATTTTAAGGCCTACCTTCAAACTCAGTGCCTCTTTGCTTGACATCATGTGAAAATCAAAAGAAATCAGCCAAGAGCTCAGAAAAAGAATTATGGACCTCCACAAGTCTGGTTCATCCTTGGGAGCAATTTCCAAATGCCTGAAGATACCACGTTCATCTGTACAAACAATAGTACGCAAGTATAAACACCATGGGACCACGCAGCCATCATACCACTCAGGAAGGAGACACATTCTGTCTCCTAGAGATGAACGTAGTTTGGTGCGAAAAGTGCAAATCAATCCCAGAACATCAACAAAGGACCTTGTAAAGATGCTGGAGGAAACAGGTAGACAAGTATCTATATCCACAGTTAAACGAGTCCTATATGGACATAGCCTGAAAGACTGCTCAGCAAGGAAGAAGCCACTGCTCCAAAACCACCATAAAAAAGCCAGACTACAGTTTGCAAGTGCACATGGGGACAAAGATCTTAGTTTTTTGGAGAAATTTCCTCTGGTCTGACGAAACAAAAATTGAACTTTTTGGCCATAATGACCATTGTTATGTTTGAAGGAAAAAGGGTGAGGCTTGCAAGCCGATGAACACCATTCCAACCGTGAAGCATGAAGGTGGCAGCATCATGTTGTGGGGGTGCTTTGCTGCTGGAGGGACTGGTGCACTTCACAAAATAAATGGCATCATGAGGAAGGAAAATTATGTAGATATATTGAAGCAACATCTCAAGACATCAGCCAGGAAGTTAAAGCTCGGTCGCAAATGGGTCTTCCAAATGGACAATGACCCCAAGCATACCTCCAAAGTTGTGGCAAAATGGCTTAAGGACAACAAAGATAAGGTACTGGAGTGGCCATCACAAAGCCCTGACCTCAGTCTGATTTCTCAAAAAAACTGATCTCAAATTTGTGGGCAGAACTGAAAAAGCATGTGCGAGCAAGGAGGCCTACAAACCTGACTCAGTTACACCAGTTCTGTCTGGAGGAATGGGCCAAAATTCCAGCAAATTATTGTGAGAAGCTTGTGGAAGGCTACCCAAAACGTTTGATCCAAGTTAAACAATTTAAAGGCAATGCTACCAAATACTGACATAGTGTATGTAAACTTCTGACCCACTGGGAATGTGATGAAAGAAATAAAAGCTGAAATATATCATTCTCTATACAATTATTCTGACATTTCACATTCTTAAAATAAAGTAATGATCCTGACCTAAGACAGGGAATGCTTTCTACGATTAAATGACAGGAATTGTGAAAAATTGAGTTTAAATGTATTTGGCTAGGGTGTATGTAAACTTCTGATTTCAACTGTGTATATATACAGTGCATCCGGAAAGTATTCACAGCGCTTCACTTTTTCCACATTTTGTTATGTTACAGCCTTATTCCAAAATGGACTAAATTCATTATTTTCCTCAAAATTCTACAAACAATACCCCATAATGACAACGTCAAAGAAGTTTGTTTGAAATCTTTGCAAATTTATTACAAATAAAAAATGAAAAAAATCACATGTACATAAGTATTCACAGCCTTTGCCATGACACTCAAAATTGAGCTCAGGTGCATCCCGTTTCCACTGATCATCCTTGAGATGTTCCTACAACTTGATTGGAGTCCACCTGTGGTAAATTCAGTTGACTGGACATAATTTGGAAAGGCACACACCTGTCTATATAAGGTCCCACAGTTAACAGTGCATGTCAGAGCACAAACCAAGCCATGAAGTCCAAGGAATTGTCTGTAGACCTCTGAGACAGGATTGTATTGAGGCACAGATCTGGGGAAGGGTACAGAAAGATTTCTGCAGCATTGAAGGTCCCAATGAGCACAGTGGCCTCCAACATCCATAAATGGAAGAAGTTTGGAACCACCAGGACTCTTCCTAGAGCTGGCCGCCTGGCCAAACTGAGCAATCGGGGGAGAAGGGCCTTAATCAGGGAGGTGACCAAGAACCTGATGGTCACTCTGACAGAGCTCCAGCGTTTCTCTGTGGAGAGAGGAGAAACTTCCAGAAGAACAACCATCTCTGCAGCACTCCACCAATCAGGCCTGTATGGTAGAGTGGCCAGATGGAAGCCACTCCTCAGTAAAAGGCACATGATAGCCCGCCTGGAATTTGCCAAAAGGCACCTGAAGGACTCTCAGACCATGAGAAACAAAGATTGAACACTTTGGCCTGAATGGCAAGCGTCATGCCTGGAGGAAACCAGGCACCGCTCATCACCTGGCCAATATCATCCCTACAGTGAAGCATGGTGGTGGCAGCATCATGCTGTGGGGATGTTTTTCAGCGGCAGGAACTGGGAGACTAGTCAAGATCGAGGGAAAGATGAATGCAGCAATGTACAGAGACATCCTTGATGAAAAAATGCTCCAGAGCGCTCTGGACCTCAGACTGGGGCGAAGGTTCATCTTCCAACAGGACAACGACCCCAAGCACACAGCCAAGATAACAAAGGAGTGGCTCTGGGACAACTCTGTGAATGTCCTTGAGTGGCCCAGCCAGAGCCCAGACTTGAACCCGATTGAACATCTCTGGAGAGATCTGAAAATGGCTGTGCACCAACGCTCCCCATCCAACCTGATGGAGCTTGAGAGGTCCTGTGAAGAAGAATGGGAGAAACTGCCCAAAAATAGGTGTGCCAAGCTTGTAGCATCATACTCCAAAAGATTTGAGGCTGTAATTGGTGCCAAAGGTGCTTCAACAAAGTACTGAGCAAAGGCCGTGAATACTTATATACATGTGATTTTTTTCATTTTTTATTTGTAGTAAATTTGCAAAGATTTCAAACAAACTTCTTTCACGTTGTCATTATGGGGTATTGTTTGTAGAATTTTGAGGAAAATAATGAATTTAATCCATTTTGGAATAAGGCTGTAACATAACAAAATGTGGAAAAAGTGAAGCGCTGTGAATACTTTCCAGATGCACTGTACAGTACTGTGCAAAAGTCTTAAGGCACATAAGATGTTTCACAAAAGCATTTGTCTTAAGATGGTTATTTACATCTTCAGCTTTAGTGTGTCAATAGGAAATATAAATGTTAGACTCCCAAACATTACTTTTGCAAATAGAAAAGATTAGAACAGAAGAACAGGGAGCCCTGCAACAGATGTCATGGCCCCCACAAAGCCCCCCACTGAACATTATGTCAGTCTGAGATTACATGAAGAGACAGAAGCAATTGAGACAGCCTAAACAGATAGAAGATCTGTGGCAAATTCTCCAAGAAGCTTGGAACATCCTATCTGCCAACAACCAAGAAAAACTGTGTCCAAGAAAAACTATTTATGTCATTATTTTTGAAGACATCCTCACTATGCAAAATGTTTCACAAGTGTCTAAAACTTTTGCACAGTACAGTATATATATATATATATATATATATATATATATATATATATATATATATATATATATATATATATATACAGTGCATTCATAAAGCATTTAGACCCCTTCATTTTTTCACATTTTGTTATGTTGCAACCATATGCTAAAATGCTTTAAATTATTTTTTTCACATCAATCTACACTCCATACCCCATAATGACAAAGCAAAACCCAGATTTTTGATAAATTTATTAAAAAGAAAAAAAACTGTCAATATAGGGTATAGAGTGTAGATTGATGTGAAAAAAAATAAATAATTTAAAGCATTTTAACATAAGGCTGCAACATCACAAACTGTGAAAAAAAATAAAGGGGTCTGAATAATAATAATAATAATAATAATTATTATATATATATATATATATATATATATATATATATATATATATATATATATATATATATATCTGTATATATATTATATTTAAGCAATATCACACTCAGCAAGAGTGCGTTATGGCCCTACATCAGCACTGTTGTGATTCGGCCGCAGGCCGAGTGCCGTAGGTAATCACAGCAGTGCTGATTTAGGGCCATATAGCAGGATTGCGAGTGTGCTATTGCTTATATACAACAGTTCAATGAACAAGTAAATTAAAAACAAATTAGTAAAAACTGAGTACGGTCATAAAAAACGCATTTGTGCATGGAACTACTTTTGCCACGGATCAGAATCTGCCGTTGCTGGTTCAAAACAAATGATGTGTCCAAGCCTCTCAAAAGCATCACTTTAGAACTGCATGTATCATGGCTTGGGCTTTTTTTAACATGTTATTGGAGAAACAAGGATGCATGTATGTGTGTGTGTGTGTGTGTGTGTGTGTGAGTGTGTGTGAGAGAGAGAGAGAGAGAGAGAGAGAAAGAGATGGAGCGTGTGCCATCACCTGTTGATGATGCTGTAGTCTGTTAGTCAGCTTTTTGAAGATAATGTCATTTTAGTGAAATTCATCCAATTTTCTCAGTGAAAAAATAGCCATCCAAGCAGGGGTATTCCTCCCTATTTCGCAGTAGCTGTTGCGCAACAGTCATTCACTACACAAACCGCGATGTTCTCCGCCATTTTGAACAGTATGTCCTCTCCAATGTGGAAACTCCGGTAAGAAATAAGCGCCTAGAGTTTGTGTAATTAATCAATCTGTTGTGTCTGAATGCTGAAGTTGTTAGTTTAAAGCCACTTCTTATCTTTAGCAGTGTAGTAGTAATACGAGCGCTCATGGAATGCTGCTGAATATAAACACTGAGTGACATTGACTCACTTCACGTCACCAACTGGCTCATATTTCATACAAAAAATGTCTGTTGCCACCACCTGCTGGCTAAAATATGTAATGTCACAATATTAAATGTAAACAGACAGATATAGGTCTTAACACTTCTGCACTGCTCTAACACTTTAGTTTAGAATGGCACGAACACAAGCGGAGTGATACAAACAGTGAAGCGTTGGCGTGCTGATGGTGTGAGACATCAGTACTCATGGAACATCTCTCATCCAATCAGAGTGGAGGACCGGAACTAGCTGTTGTATAATACACATATTGTTTTTTTGTAGAAAATGCTATCAATGTTTTTCATAGATTTTCTTTAGATTTTTAATGATTTCAAGTTTTTAACACCTCTAAAAATCTTATTTGTAAATAACCCTTGCACCAAACAGTTGTGGTTCTAGAGGGGGGGCCCAGGGGACAGCGGCCCCCCTGACAGAAGCCTGGCCCCCCCATGTGCCCCCCCACTCTCCGGTCAGACGATACAACACTCAACCCCCCCCTCCAAGTCGGACTATATAACACTCGCAGCCTACCCCCCGGTCAGATGATACAACACTCAAAAGATAAAAGATATAAAAAATAAAAAGAAAGATTCCATCAGGGCCTGTATATCAGACATAAGAAAATATCACTGTACCTGTGGCCATGTCAAAGAGGAAAGAGAAAATGCTGCCCCTGTCATCACCAGCCCACAGGATTTTCCCTGGAGCATCAAAGGAGAGAGACAGCACTCGACCGGTGAGTTTACTGGAGCCTCCCTTCACTTTCTTCCCAGTGGAGATGTTTACCACCTGCAGGTGGTGTTTACTGTTGCCAACCTGTGAACGGACAAGACAAGAAACGTTTGCTATAAGTACTACACAGCAAAATTGTCAATAGCAATAGATAGGATTCAGGATAGGAAACATATTTTTTCCATCAGGTAAATAGCCAGTTTTACTATACATTTTTATAATTTTTCCAATTTAAATTTAAAAAAATAACCTTGGAATTATGTGATAATTTTTACAACAGACATGAATAGTTGCTTTTAAGAAATGGTCTTTCCTGTCTAATGTCATTTAGAATGAAACAATAATGGCTGCAGTGTGGGCTCACCACAGTCAGATTGTTGTTCATGGGCTGAAAAGTGCAGCACAGCAGCTCACTGCCCTCTGGGTCGACCACCTCACGGATACATCTCCCATCTTCTGTGTTCCAGATACGTAGAGTGCCATCTTTTGACGTGGACACGATGATGTCATTACTGAGTGACCAGGCAAAGTCAGTCACAGGCCCGGCGTGGCCCTTCAATGTCACCTTTACAGTTGGTGGATGAGGGGACAGTGTCATGACTGACAACGTCCCATCCAATGAACAGCAGGCAAGGAGGTGCTTATCATCATTGGCGAACTGCAAACGTGGAACTGAGGAGATAAAATAGTAAAGGGCTAAAATTAGAAGGTACAACAGTCTAGACCCAGGAAAAACCTACAAAAATATTGTTGCAAATGTTACTGCTGAAAGAATATGTAGATAAACCTTACTCCGACACCGTTTCAGTTGCTGCTCACATCATTTTCGTCAAACCTAGATATTTGTCAATGTTTAGTTTTTAGTTGTGTCTAGGGATACCAAAAGTACTGGTACTTTGAACCAAGTTGATACACAAAAAATAAATAAATAAAATGACTAACACTAGTCTTTCTACAGTATCGGTATACAGAGTACCGACTCAATTCAGTATCCAAGTGCTGTCTGATTGACATTTAGCTGCTTTGAAACGCTCACATATGATGTGGCTGCGTGTTTATGAATGGTTAAATGTATATCTTTGTTCATTTTGAAAGAAAACCACTCACTGATCATAAATAATTTATTTGTTCTTTATCACTGACTGTTTAATTAAAGGAATAGTTCATTTTCACACCCTCAAGCCATCCCAGATGTGTATGACTTTCTTCTGCAGAACACAAATGAAGAAGAATATTTCTAGAAGAATTTCTCAACTCTGTAGGTCCTCACAATGCAAGTAAATGGGTACCAAAACTTTGAAGCTCCAAAAAGCACATAAAGGCAGCATGAAAGTAATATATATGACTCCAGTGGTTTAATCCATGTCTTCTGATGAAATCTGATCAGTTTTGGATGAGAACAGACTAAAATATAACTCCTTTTCACTGTACATCTTGTCATTGCAGTCTCTAGACATGATCATGATCCTCGATTACACTTCCTAGCGCTTGACGCAAACGCAGAGTGCTAGATGGCACTAGAAAGTGTAACCGAGCTTGAAACCAAGACTGCCAAGCGAACTGATGATGTCAAGACTTGCTGTAAAAAAGAAGTTAGATTTTAGTATGTTCTCACCCAAAACCAAAAAATCATTATCTTCAGAAGAGATGGATTAAACCACGGGAGTCGTATGGATTACTTTTATGCTGCCTTTGTGTGCTTTTTGGAGCTTCAAAGTTTTTGTCACCATTTACTTGCATCGTATGGACCTACAGAGCGGAGATATTCTTAAAAATCTTTGGATGGCATAAGGGTGAAAAAATGAGAGAATTTTCATTTCCAGATGAACTACAGTTTTCCTTTAAATAAATACTTTAGAGCTTATTGAAAGCAATCTTTACTTAATTGGAGGGTACTTGAATTCTACATGCCATTGTTTTAATTTGTTAATATTTTAATACATAACTTTGTAAATAAATGTGTGTCCTTAATGTAATATTTGTTTTTGCTGTAGTACCACTAATATTGGTATCGTGACAACCCGAGTCGTGTCATTACAACTCCCTCACCAGCCGAGTCGACATGTTGGTCGAAGATGTGGTGCATGCCGGCAAAAGCGTAGTTCTCACTGAGGGTGGTGTCCCCTGCCATGGCGCGGCTGGCTTCTGCCACCGAGGTGGGCACCAGGCTACCAGGAGGCCTGGCACAAAAGATATCAAAGAGACCCAGTAGTTAGAATAAGCACTTTATGGATAGCTGCAAGGTCTTTGTGGTTTGACACCGTATTTAAAGTTTTACACCATTATTAGATGTTAAATGTTAAAAAACAAAGAGTTTGGGTAGGGTTTACCTCTCATCATACACTGCCCTGTTCATCTGGGCTTGCAGCTGGTAAGAACCTCGGCTTACAGACCTTCGGTGACCTCTGGCGCCCTGAGCCCTGGGATCCTCCTCAAAGTCCTGATGGAAAGATGGAGAAAAAAGATAAAAAAAGACCAAAGGTGTGTAGAGAGGAGAGTAGGGAGCAATGGAAGAGGTAGAGAACTTAAAAGGGTCTAGATGGGTGATTTTAGAGTTTCAGCACTGCAACACCGACATTAAGCTTATCATGCACAAAGAGCTCACAATCTACATGCACTGCAGCTCACACACAACACAGTGACCTGGATCTGGTTTTTATTTATATCTAGAAATATACACCAATCAGCCACAACATTAAAACCACCTGCCTAATATTGTGTAGGTCCCACTCAATGTTATTCTGAGATGCGGGCTGGCGCTGTTCTGGCGGCACAAGGGGGACCTACACAATATTAGGCAGTTTTAATGTTGTGTCCGATCGGTGTATCCGTAGATGTTCTTTTTATAGATTTCACTGTCCGTCTGGGTTTTTTTTTTTTTTGTGTGTGTGTGTTTTTGTTGGGCCTATTCCAGCCCAGAACTTCTCATTCGTATTTGTCGAACCCTTTGCCCTGTTTCTGAGTGCACCTAACCTCCATGCGATCCAGTGTGGTGCGGGAACTGCGCACACTGCTGGCTCTGAAGCTGCTCTGCTCTGACAGAGGCCCGTAACGCAGGGCGAGCAACTGACTGCGCAGACGCAGATACTGCCTGCGCAGCCCCGGCTCAAAGCCACACTTGGCATTCTCACGGAGCAGCTGGCTGCGTCGGCGGATGTACTGCGTGCGGAACTGGGGGAACGTAGGTGTGCGGTAAGCATTGTACCTAAAGAGAGACGCAGAGAGAAAGAGACAAAATAGAGCAGTGAATATAGCGAAGCCCTACATCGGCAAAACACATCTTGACTTCCGAACAGAGCAATCAAGGAGGGACGCACTTAGCTATGGCAAGCAATTAACACATAACAAGAGACTAAATTGTAAAATTTTCAGATTTGTATACATTATTTTTCCATAGTTATACATCTAAGTAATTAAATATTCCAACTTCAACTTAATGTTATATTACATTTCATTACACCACTCTCTGGAAAATGTTATTCCGATTAGTCAATCCTATATTACTAAACTGCTTAACTGACCATCAATCCCAGCAATTTCCCACATAGATGTGCTAGTTTCATGTCTCATACATATCACTCCGCAGTCTCTTTCTTCTCACATAATAAAACAATTTCTCATATCAATATTTTCATGGCCATTTATTTATTTGTTTGGTAAGGAGGAATGTAATTACTGGGATAATGTACAGTCAGCTGGTCATTACTGCCAAATAAACCCCATCAGAAAGATCAGGACCCCGGTCAAATGAATGACCAGCTGACTGACTGAATTAATTTTTGCTTAAGTAAATTGTTATACTTAATACATTCTTATTTATGATATACAGTTAAATCATATCGCCTCTGTTTTCTTCTCCTATCCCTTCTGGATTTATAAAGTTGTATTATATTGTATTGTATTGTATGACACACATAAAACCCAAAGAGGCTTTGGGGGAATAGACTTCGACAGCACCATTAAACATTAAACATTGGGGGAACAGACTTCGACATTAACCTTAAGGGGAAACATAGGGGGAACCGACTTCAACAAAGGGGAAACAGGGGGAAAAGGTTATTTTTTTTTTTTATTTAAATTGGAAAAATTATAAAAATGTATAGTAAAACTGGCTATTTACCTGATGGAAAAAAATATGTTTCCTATCCTGAAAATATCAGATATTGCCTGATTGCAATGATGACAATGATTTTCTACATACCTTGCGTCCACTGCCAGCACCTGCTGCCAAACAGCAGCCATGAGAACCACAAACACAGAGAGATGCAGGAAACACAAGAGCTGCAGGACACACAAAACACTATTATAAAAATACAACTGAAAATGTAAAAACGTATATATATATATATATAAACTGATACCCTATACATTTAATTAAAAAAACTTAATCCAATCCAATGCATCTAGTTTGGTGTCATGCAGTGTTGGGTAAGTTACTCTAAAAAAGTAATTAATTACTACTAATTACATCTTCTACAATGTAATTAAATTACTGTACTGTCTGAAAAGTAATTGCATTACTTATTACTAATTAATTTCTTAAACTCTGATCAACCTCGACCAGATGAACAATACAACGATAGCCATGAAACTGTTCTTTTAATTCTTTCAAATAAATCATTTAAAATCAAATAAATGATTCATGAACTGGCCAAAGAATTTAAGAGGGCAGCGTTAAATTAGAAAACATATATTTTAACATTAGAGGTTAAATTTCGATTTTAAATTTCCCATTTGTTGTATATAGAACTGTTCTATAGACTATACAGTATTTAACACAATTACATCAGAAGTAACTGTAATTAAATTACTGAAAAATTAAGAGTAATCCCTTACTTTACTTTTTTCAATGAAAAATTAATTTAATTATAGTAATTAATTACATGGTAATGCATGCTAATTTTGTTTCGCCAACACTTTTAAAATCCAAGAACATATCTACAGTAACGTAGCCATCACATTCAAATAAAATAATTCATAAGTATATATATATTTAAGAATAACAAATAAAAAACATCTTATTTCAAACTCAATGTTTTGACACATTAGCCACCGCTAGCATGGAAGCTAACAACAACCTCCATCAGACACCAAATTACAACCCTAAGAAATAGTGTTAGTTACTATGTGACAACAATATTTGACCAGACACGATTTCGTAACACCTTTAACTTACTAAAACGTAATGTCAATGTGTCATTTTATATTTAAAGGCCACTCACCGTGCGAGGTTTTCACCGGTTCATTCTGTCTGAAGGGAGTGACGTCATCACGTGACCGACCCGCCCAGCCAGCAGCTGATCTGCATATCGTCGACGTCACTGCAGCGCGTGTAATGAGGACTATCATATGATTTGTATGTTACTAATACTGGACAGGCCAAGCTGTGTCACTTGGCAACGAGAAATGAGAGCGTATGTTTACACTGCATTTTTATATCACATTACATTATGTGCAATAAAAAAGTAGCAAGAAAGGTGCACTCATATGTGTAAAACCATGAGCACTCACTTGAGATGAGGACTCCAGTCATATCAGTAACTTTATAACAGCTGTTTAAATCTACATGGAGAGGGTCCACTCATAAGGGCTGCCATATTATGATCACTTGACCAGCCGAATACTACTCACAGTTTTCATTATTAATTGTTTCAATCTAAATTAAAATCATAAAAAACAGGTAACTGTTCAACAAAACCATTGTTCTTATTAGTAAAAATACAGTACTTCATATTCTGTCCCTTTATCTCATTGTGACCAATGATTTGCAAACTACATTTCAAATCTGAATGAAGAAAAATTCACAATTAGTCTGAAGAAAATTGATCTCTATTGAGGGAAAGGGTATGGGAGTGAACCATCAATCGGTGTTCAGCAAAATAAAAGGATTAACTGTACAAGAGATAAATATGCAACCAGGATTTCACCTGAGCTCAGCAGAGGCCCGGTGCAGGACAGTGCAGAGGCACAGCTGACGGGGCTCTTTGCTTGTTCCTGCCGCTCTTTCCCGAAGGGGCCCCGTATATGGAGCCATTCAGTGGCCGGAGCCATAAATGAGGGCCGCACCCGCGCCTCAGCACTGCTTATTCTAAAAGAACACGAGAACCTTGGAGCGCAGCCAACATGCCTGGAACAAAAGGTAGATATTATAGCAAAGGTTCAACAGCTTTTATACATATTATGTATTAAAAACTGTCCATAATTCTGTTTTGTAATTTTATTCTGACTTGTAAAATCTGTGCAATAAATTTCTGTAAAAAGTGAAAATGTGCAGTTGTTATCTTTAGGAACAATTTCTATCTGATCTGACCTTTAAAAATTACTTTTGTTGAAGTAACCTTAGGTTGATTCGCTCATAATAAGTAATAGCTTTGTCTTGAAATTATTTTCATGTTACCACATGAAGAAATTTTTTTAGTTCACTTTAAAAAAAAAAAAAAATTACAGCGAGAGCAGACCTATAGTACAAGCAAAAAGCATAGTAAACTAAACCAGCAATGTAAAAATGAATCATCTAAATGTTTTAACTTTTGACAGGTAACAAGACTGACAAGAAATCCACCACCAAGGTAACAACCCACATCATCACATGGAAGGCTAGATCATTTTACATATTTGAACGTCCTACTCATAACCGGTTTAGTTTTTAAGATGTGCGAGACAAGAGCTGCATGCTGTCAGTATAACTGAGATGTGTTAGGCACTTTAAGTGCTTTCGTTTGAACTTGACTTTGAATTTTTTTCTCCCTTCAGCAACCTCAGAGTCCTAAGGAGCAGCCGAAGAAAGGTGATCAGAAAGGAGATGACACCAAAAAGCAAGGAGGTAAATACTGAAAACAGTACGGCAGAAATATGTAGACAAGAAAGCAGTTTCAAAATACCAGAATTTATTATTTTGAAATGTTGAAGTAAGAGCTACACATGATATACGACAATATGCATAACATTTTGCAGATTTGCATTTGTATTTAATGGGTAATAAAAGTACCGGTAAATGTTTGACTGACAAACAAAACCCTTATTTTGTTTCGTGCAATAAACAAAAGACAGATGCTCTTTGCACCCTGATGCAAATAATGGTATATGCTATTTACACCCCAGCGCAAATAGTGGCAGATACTATTTGCACCCATATATAAATACTAACCTACAGTATAGTGGCATCACTGCAGCATGTTTATTGTGTTTATTTAGAGTCCCACAAACACCCTACTACAACCCCTACCCCTAAACCTAACCTTAACCTTCTCCTAGAACAAATAACCTTGGTTTTACTACAGTAACCATAGTTTCACCATGGTATTTTGTAGTAAAATTAATAACCACATAATCAACCATGGTTACTATATTACCACCATATTACTGTAGTAACACCAAGGTTAATTGTATTAAAACTATGGTTTTCTTCCTGCATTTGGCTCCGCCCACTTACCCACGACATATCTGTGCGACAGTTTTGAATGACATACTACTCTGTGCAAAGCATTTGCCCTCATCAGATAAGCTCTTCCATTGCGATCGTTATGTTATTCACCAAGCTGCCGCAGCAGCCACTATTCGTATTTCGTGGGAATACTGGCTGCCAATCTAACCGTTGTTTTTGCACTGTCTTTGTTTTATTCTCATCTTTCCTCATCGAAGCAGACCTGGCGTTGAGGCTGCCTCTGCACAGGCCACTGCTTCGCTGTAAACCTGGGTTCAGCCCCCTATGTCTGTGCGCATGTCCTCTCATCCTATTTTTCCACCCGGAGCGGTCCCTATAGTGTGAGGCTGCCTCCGAAAATGGGTGCTGCTCCAGCTTCATGCCACTTGAGCTCTATTACAACTTTAATTTAGCGTGAGGAAATCAAAAGATTAACAGTTTAATTCAAACATTATTCCAAAGCACTCCAGCATTTCAATTTGGTGTTCTGTCAAAGTCTGTTCCCCCTATTTTTCCCCTTTTCGAAGTCTGTTTCCCCTAAGTTTCCCCTTTGTCGAAGTCAGTTCCCCATATGTATCCCCTTAAGGTTAGTGTCGAAGTCTGTTCTCCCTATGTTTAATGTTTAACGGCGCTGTCGAAGTCTGTTCCCCCTGTTTCCCCTTTGTCGAAGTCTGTTCCCCCTATGTTTAATGTTTAATGGTGCTGTCGAAGTCTGTTCCCCCTATGTTTAATGTTTAATGGTGCTGTCGAAGTCTATTCCCCCTATGTTTCCCCTTTGTCGATGTCTGTCCCCCTATGTTTAATGTTTAACAGCACTGTCAAAGTCTGTTCCCCCTATGTTTCCCCTTTTCGAAGTCTGTTCCCCCTATGTTTCCCCTTTGTTGAAGTCGGTTCCCCCTATGTTTCCCCTTAAGGTTAGTGTCGAAGTCTGTTCCCCCAATGTTTAATGTTTAATGGTGCTGTCGAAGTCTATTCCCCCTATGTGTCCCCTTTGTCGAAGTCTGTTCCCCATATGTTTCCCCTTTTCGAAGTCTGTTCCCCCTATGTTTCCCCTTTGTTGAAGTCGGTTCCCCCTATGTTTCCCCTTAAGGTTAGTGTCGAAGTCTGTTCCCCCAATGTTTAATGTTTAATGGTGCTGTCGAAGTCTATTCCCCCTATGTGTCCCCTTTGTCGAAGTCTATTCCCCCTATGTTTCCCCTTTGTTGAAGTCGGTTCCCCCTATGTTTCCCCTTAAGGTTAGTGTCGAAGTCTGTTCCCCCTATGTTTAATGTTTAACGGCGCTGTCGATGTCTTTTCCCCCTGTTTCCACTTTGTCGAAGTCTGTTCCCCCTATGTTTCCCCTTTGTTGAAGTCGGTTCCCCCTATGTTTCCCCTTAAGGTTAATGTCGAAGTCTGTTCCCCCAATGTTTAATGTTTAATGGTGCTGTCGAAGTCTATTCCCCCTATGTTTCCCCTTTGTCGAAGTCTGTTCCCCCATGTTTTCCCTTTGTTGAAGTCGGTTCCCCCTATGTTTCCCCTTAAGGTTAGTGTCGAAGTCTGTTCCCCCTATGTTTAATGTTTAACAGCGCTGTCGAAGTCTGTTCCCCCGTTTCCCCTTTGTTGAAGTCGGTTCCCCCTATGTTTCCCCTTAAGGTTAATGTCGAAGTCTGTTCCCCCAATGTTTAATGTTTAATGGTGCTGTCGAAGTCTATTCCCCCTATGTGTCCCCTTTGTCGAAGTCTGTTCCCCCTATGTTTCCCCTTTGTCGAAGTCTGTTCCCCCTATGTTTAATGTTTAATGGTGCTGTCGAAGTCTATTCCCCCTATGTTTCCCCTTTGTCGAAGTCTGTTCCCCTATGTTTCCCCTTTGTTGAAGTCGGTTCCCCCTATGTTTCCCCTTAAGGTTAGTGTCGAAGTCTGTTCCCCCTATGTTTAATGTTTAACAGAGCTGTCGATGTCTTTTCCCCCTGTTTCCCCTTTGTTGAAGTCGGTTCCCCCTATGTTTCCCCTTAAGGTTAGTGTCGAAGTCTGTTCCCCCATGTTTAATGTTTAATGGCGCTGTCGATGTCTTTCCCCCCTGTTTCCACTTTGTCGAAGTCTGTTCCCCCTATGTTTAATATTTAATGGTGCTGTTGAAGTCTATTCCCCCTATGTTTCCCCTTTGTGGAAGTCTTTTCCCCCTAAGTTTCCCCTTTGTCGATGTCTGTCCCCCTATGTTTAATGTTTAACAGCGCTGTCAAAGTCTGCTCCCCCTATGTTTCCCCTTTGTCGAAGTCTGTTCCCCCATGTTTCACCTTAAGGTTAGTGTTGAAGTCTGTTCCCCCTATGTTTAATGTTTAACGCAGCTATGGGGAACGCTAACCTAAGGGGAAACATAGGGGGAACAGACTTTGACAGAACACAGATTCTCCCACACGTGATTCCTGTCAGCCTGATTACCTCACACATTTAGCTCATTTAGGGTGTGTTACATTGAGTGATAATTCCATGCCCTATTCCCTTTGAAGACTTTACCATCAACTGTGAGATATTTGGAGGGCTAAGAAGTAGGGGGCTCAAAAATTTGGAACTCACTTGTAAGCCTTTATTATCAGAAATTCAGTTTGAAGTTATCTTCCAACATGACTATCATGATTGTTCTCCCTTCAAAGTGCCAATCGGAGTGTGATTTATTCCATTTGGAACACAGGGGCAATCACACAACAAGCAAACTTCCTTTCAAACAACCACTGCTCTAATTACAAACATCTTTCCAAATCAGTGCAGACATTTTAGCGCAAGCTGGCTGCCGCAGCAGCATCTGCTCTGTACATGCTACAGCTCACTACGGCTATACAGCTTCTGTCCAAACAGACCCGAGCCAAATTCGATCGCAGCACAGGATCTCCCATTTGAATCGCAGTAAGGGCTCTCCCGTTCAAATGCAGTGAGAGTCACCACGTCCAGGCCATGGGCTCTCCCATTCGAATTGCAGTGAGGGCTCATCCGCTCGAATGTGGGAGGATCCCCATTTGAATGCAGGCTGTGCTTACCCATTCGAATTTGCATGTGGACCTTACATCAGTATGATACAGGATACGCAGCAGAGTAAGTCATTTACGCAAATCAGATCAACAAAAGAGGACATTACATTTTCATCTTCAATCTGCCAACTCAAATCCAGCCCTTCCGATCTCTACCACACTGTCTCCATTACAGAAGGTCCCAAACCAAATCCCTTCTTGATCTGCTCTTCGTCGACGACAAAAATCATGCAGTTTCCCGAGGTTCCAAAAACACCTCAAATCTGTCCTGCTCAAATCCAGCATCTCGGCAAACCTATACTCAAGCCATTCCTTCCGCATCGGTGCTGTGACCACAACAGTCCACAAAGGCCTGCCTGAGCACCAAATCCGTTTACTGGGCCATTGGTCATCCGACGCATATCACAGCTATATCCGTACCAACCGTCTCCACATCAAAAAGGGACAACAAGCCCTTATCTGCTAATCATGAAATCGTATATAGTCGGGGCCAGGGGCCGCTTGCTTCATCCTTGTTCGTTCACTAGGATGGCCCTACCGTTTGGATACTGCGAGGGCCCTCTGATCAGTCAGGGAGCACTCCCATCTCAAATCGCTGTGAGGGCCCGCCTGCTTATGCACATCAAGGGTTCTCCCGTTTGAATCGCAGTGAGGGTTCTCCTGTTCTAATGCAGTGTGAGCTAACTCATGTTTATTTGTATCGTGGGCTGTCCCGTTCGATGCGCTGTGAGGACTCCCCTGTTTGAATGCAGTGAGGGCCCCTGTTCAATCGCAGGTTGGGCTTGCTTGTTTGAGTGGCAACCGAGCACCTCTCCTATGGGGTTCGCCTGTTCGCCGCATAGGCCCATCCTGTCGAACCAATTTTGTCTGGAGGGGGGGCTTGAGGTCGGGTCCGGGTGGCATAGACTCACGCCTCCACCCGGGGCGGACCTGCCCGACCACGGGGGTAGCCCCCGCGTTCAGACATAGCAGATCCCTCTAGCGCAAAAACAGCTCCCGCAAGAACTCATTTCTATGCGGCCATAACCGCCACTGTCCCTTCAGTGCTTTAGCTTATTTTCACTCTCCATTTTCTACCTATCCTGCACATCCCAGTTTCCTATCCCCCAAGCGGACCCTAGCGTGAGGCTTCGATATGTCTTCCCAAACATATCACTTCATACTACAAGGCTCTGTTGCTAACGGTTCGCTGTTGCTGATTTTTGCGGGGGGGGGTATTCGAGTTCGGGTCAAGTCCCGAGCCCTTCGCCCAGGACATTGAGCTAAACACGTTTAAACTATCCCCATTGTAGGATTATATTAACTTGCGAACTACTGAACTGTAGTTGTTGTAATCATATAGTACATAAATGTAGAACAGTACTGTATAATAAAGTGCTACCATTATTTTAATGATTTTTAATCATTGATTACAACAGAAATTTATTATATAGTGTCAATGTTCTGTGTGTGGGAGAGATGCAGAAAAACTCTAAATGTCTCATTGCAAATGACATTTGTTTTCTTACACTGGGGGACAATTCGGTTTTATTACACTTGCTGTTTGTTTCCAGTCATGGTATTTGTGTGTCTTCCCCTTGCAGGACAGCCGAAGGGAGAGAAGCAATAATTTCCAGGCTTTCGTAAAGCTGGCCCTGGAGACTCTCTTGGGCTCATGTCGACGCAAGCATGGGAGCCCCAGAGGTAGGCAGGGCTGACAGTTGCTCCTCCCACCCAGCCGACAAACAGCTTCCATCTGACAAACATAAGACAGAGCATGGCCTAAACCTTCATAGCAATCTGTCGGCCCCTACTGTACCTTCTTCCATGGGTCGCATGTTTAAATAAGGCTGCTGATTTGCTCATTATAAGCTGGGCCAAAATTCTAAGACTCAAGAGACTCTGTAACCCCGCCCTCATCTGCTTACATTTGACTCCGCCCGTGTCATAGTTCTTAACTGTGCTGTACATAAATAAACTGAGTTACTAATGAACATGATTTCATACACTGCCATAATTTGGAATTTTTATTTCTTTGTTTCTGTTATACTCTTCCTTTATATAGCTGCTATTAAACTCCACATGAACCAATGTTCCCAACCCATTTTACTTGCATAATGTAATGTACAGTATTTCAGAGTGAAACTTGACAAAATGTTGGTCATCATGGCAATGAAGTTGTAAAATTGGAAATGACTTAATTTTATTACACTAAAATCATATTAACATGCATATTTTTTACATCTTGTGGCTTGAAACAGTAAGCATTTTGAAGGGGTCATGACATGAGGAGTTAAATTTTCCTTGATCTTTTCACATGTAAGAGTTCATTGTTCTATAAAAACATACTGTAAGTTTGAGCACTCAAAGCTTCCTCCTCACTGCAAAAAGAGCATTTGCTGAAGCCAAGCTGCCAAAATGACTCGTTCTCTACTTCCTCCACATTGTGATATTACACTGTGGTAGACGTTTCCATCTGACCGCCTCCACTACAACACATTAATACCTAATTTCCCTTAGTACTTCCATAGCCCCGCCCAGTAGTGGTGAGCAGTGAGATGACAAGGAGAGAGCAGTTCAGTCAAGATCAGAGAGCCAATCACAACAGTGTGTGTTTACTGTCAAGTCTTAAAGGAGAAGCAGCACCAAAACTGAGCGTTTCTAACAGAGGGTCAGAATGAGGGTGGGAAATGATCATGTTCACATGACTGCTTTTTTCTTTTTCTTTTTTTCTTTTGTGCAAAAAACTTTCCTAATATTATAAGTGAACCTCAAGGAACAAATTAAAATAAAAAGGCATGTTATGACCCATTCACTTCCATTGTAAGTGCCTCACTGTAACCCAGATTTTTGGGGGTTTTAAAGCAAGGAAGGGACAAGTCAAAATAAATTTTTGTGGTAATCAACATAATGCTACAAATGCTGTCAACTGACCTTAACTTGTATTGAACCCAGAATAACCCGAACAATTCAAATTCCTGCAATTCATTTTATAGCTCCATTATTCTATAATTAGAAGAGATTTTGTCCATGAAGTAAAGCTACAGTAGCCTCTCTGCTTCTTCTTTTCTGACCTACCGTTACATTTGCATTTTAAAACAAATCCATTTATGCAGAGTGGCCCCATGTGAACTAATGTCTGAGCATTCATCCATAAAGGCAAACCGAAATACAGACAGTGTCCAGAGACCATAGATGCTTAAAATAAAAGTATGTACATTACTATGGGATGCATTTGTGCCTGGGAACATTTGTTTTATATGAGGTGCATATGGTCCGCTAAGTAAAAACAGGGTCGGCTCTGTAAATAAAGTATATTACACACAAACACACACTGCACAATTTTACAGCACAGTGCTTCTGTTTTATGGAACTCTTACTGGAATGTCAGAAATATGAATTATTTCTCTTAACTTTAACATATCAGATAGGATGTGAGTGTGTGTGAGAAAGAAAGAGTCTGTGTGTGATCACATATGCAGAGCCACATTTACAGACCCATAAACCTGTCAGACTGATATGGGCATTTCTCCCCTGATGCATTTAAAAAAATGTGCTATTCATATTTAATCTCAAGCAATGAATTTTTACTTACGCAACAGCACTGCTTCAATATGAGGCCATTTAATGAAAGATGCCATGTAATGTTAAATGGACCAGACCACTGTACTGGTCTGTGTGGTATAAGGGTTTGTTGTTGGTTAATCTCAAGATTGGTTAGTATCAAGATTTTTAAAGATAAGCATAACAGAAGAAAGTACAGTTTACATTTGATCAATTTGCGTGTTCTCTGGGAATTATACCTATGACATTGGCATAACTAGCGGAATGTTCTTGTAGTTGAGCTACAGGAATTGATCTTTTGAAATTAGCTATTTTTCTTACCCTTACAAAAATGAATGGGTGGAATCATGGTACAGTAAAGGTAACAAATGATATTTCCAAGGTAATCTAATATATACCATGGTACTGAATAATTGTATTCATGTATTATGATGTTTACACTGTACTCCAAAGTACTTCAGAAAACACCATGGTAGAACCATAGCAGGCCTACAGGTAAAAAAAACATAGACTGTATATATGGTAGTACCATATGGTAGACACATTTCTAAAAACATGGTATTACCATAGTACTATGTCCACAAAAACATGGCATTAACATGGTACATGTCCAAAAACATGGTATTAGCATGGTGCATATGAAAAATAAAATAAAAACCATAGTATTGCCATCGTATTAGCATAGCACATGTCCAAAAAATATGGTACTAACTTGGTAAATATACAAATACATACTATTACCATATCCAAAAACATTACCTTAGTAGGCTATATATCCAAAACCATGGTAAATCCACGGTACGTATCCAAAAGGCATGGTATTACCTTGGTAAATTTCCAAAACATAGTATGCCAAAACATGGTATTACCACGGTACCTATGCAAAAACAAACAAACAAACAAACAAACAAACATGGTATTGCCTTGGCCCTTGGTAAATATCCAAAAATACTGTACATTATTACCATAGTACATATCCTAAAACATTGTATTTGTACATGGTACATATAAAAAACCTATGGTATATTTAAAAGCATGGTAATACCAAGAAATGTTATGGTAAATTTTGTTAGTGTACTTTGGATTCACAATTCCAGGGGTTCATGCATGGCACGCCCACACAACTCTCTTCTCTCTCTCTCTCTCTCTCTCTCTCTCTCTCTCAGCCATTAAAGCTTCAGGAACAGAATTGTGATCCATTCCACACACGAGAAGAGAGCTCCAGAGAACGCACGATGCTGGGGCTTCACCCTGACTGTATCGCTTTTCGATAATCATTTCAGCGTTTATATGGATTTCCACCAGTCTTTCGGATGGATAGCAGGCTCGGATGATTTCTGCATGAATGCTGGAGAGATGTTTGGATAACTGGCACCTGTTTTCATGCTCAGCATCTTTCTTTAGTGCTTCAGGTAATGATCGCGTGCTACAAGTGTTACACGCTACTTTGTTTCATATGCCGTCGCTTTAATATGCACAGTTCTATTAGAATGCGATACAGTATAACAGTTATTGTATCTGAATGTAAAACGCATTTATGCTGGTGCGATTCAACTGTGATTTTATTGTACTGTATTTTGATGACAGGGGGAATCACGAAAAACCTGTCCGAGTCTTTTTTACCCGAAAAAACCGCAAAACAAGACAAGAATTATATTATTTTAATGACAGTTAAATACAATGTTATTTACTACGTCAGCATAAATTAAAGGCATTAAAGTAGATTATAAATACTACCATGATGTACCCTATATACTATATAGTTTATAATTTAAATTATATATATATATATATATATATATATATATATATATATATATATATATATATATATATATATTTTTTTTTTATTAAATTTTTCTTTTTTTTAATGTTTTTTCTGCATTGTGGAAATGAATGAGATTTTATTTTTTTTTTATTTTTTTATTTTTTTTAAATGGGTGATGTGCTTAATTGCCATGAAAACTGTCATAATGAAAAAAAAAAAAAAAACTTAATGGTCCATAAATAGGTCTTATTTTCTTTAGGCTAAAGATAGTTTCTTATTTTTAATTTGTGGTGAAATATGACATTTGTAAATATGACGTTTTGTGAGATTCACCTGACAATTGTTGATTGATCTGTGATGCTTCGCAAAGGTGTATTGATATATATATTTGTATGTGCATTTCCATGTTTGTATTGTAAGTGTTTCTTGTTGGCTGGTTTTGACAGACTATAATTAAGCCCTATAAGGAACTTGGTGTGGCCAGTGAATTACCCTCTTCACACTGTCTGTAGGCGTTTGAACAAGTTGTATAGGCTATAGATTTACTGTAAATGTATACATATACCCTGTATAGATGAATACATGAAGAGATGCCAATAGAACTTGATAGTGATTACTAATTAGTCATGTAGCTGATGCTTTAATCAAAGTGACTTCTAGTAGTAGTGCCCCTATAAAAGGGTCTGTCTTCCTGAAACAACCTGAGGTTAATGCAAGTTAAGCACAATAGACAGCATTTGTTGCATAATGTTGATATCCACAAAAATAATTTATATTTTCGCATTTTCTTAAAAAAAAAAAAAAACAAAAAAAAATCTGGGTTACAGTGAGACACTTAAAATGTAAGTGAATGGGGCCAATCCCTAATCTTTAAAATACTCACTTTTAAAAGTATAGCCATAAGATGTAAACAATATTCATGTTAACATGATTTTTGGTAGCAAGATGTTGCACCCCAAATTACACCTTCTTGATAATAATGATTCACTGAGTAGGAGAGTAGGAGCAAGAGTCAAACAACACACCTGATATTTAAGCAAGGTGCTTGCATGTGAAATATTACTGACACAGGAACTAAAATGTGTGTATTTCTGTGTTTGAACATCTTGTTAGGGAGCTGTTAATAGCTTCCCACCTGGACCATATGTTAAGACGTGGAAGAACTTTCCAATGAAGACAACAGTGATGGATCTTAAAGTGGAATCTATGAACACTGAATATGACCAGCCCCCTCCCCTCCAAGTGTTCGCTCACACTTCGACTCTGCATGGCATCTCTCATATTTTCTCGTATGAGAAGATCACAGCCAAATGCTGCCTGTGGGTAGTGTTTTTTCTAAGCTCTTTGACCTTCCTCCTGTACGTGTGCATCGATCGGATTCAGTTCTACCTGGAATACCCTCACGTCACCAAGCTAGATGAGATCACAACGCCGGTGATGGTCTTCCCTGCGGTAACGATTTGCAATCTCAACTCCATCCGCTTCAGCAGAATCTCACGTAACGACCTGTACCACGCAGGGGAGCTGCTGGCGCTGTTGAACTCAAAGTGAGTGAACACAAATCAGCCTGCATGCAAAAGCCGCTTTTTATTAATGATGAGGTTGAGTCATTGTGGTGTGTTTCACTCTTTGAATTGTGTGCTCTCGGCTTCTGTATTTCCCGCTTGAATACACAAGTGTAAATGATTAGCATTGCTTTATTGAACTTTAAAAGTGGAAATTAAAATGCAGCTGTGGTTATCCTCAGGGTTGAGCGCAGACTCTGGGGAGTCCTTGATTCTCGAAGGGGCCGTTCAGAAAGACACGTTCTTGCTTTTCATATGCGCTGATTTTAAATAGTTGGTCTACTGTATGTAAACGTGCTACAGTAGCTAGACTTATATGACGTTTCAAAGACTCCTGTCGAGGAATAGTTCACCCAAAAAATTTTATTCTGCTACTATTTACTCACCCTCACATTGTTCCTAAGCTGTACTTACTCAACAGAAGATCTTTAGCAGATTGTTCACATTTTTCTTTTTTTCATAAGTTAATGGTGACCAGGGGTTGTCAAGCTCCCAAAATGACAAAAAGCACTATAAAAGTAGTCCATATGAATCATGCTCTGTATACCAAGATTTCTGAATCCATGAGATAGCTTTTTTTTTGTGAGGAACAGACCCAAATTTAAGTCATTATTCACTGAATATCTTCTCCTCCGCCGCAACTTTAAAATCTCTTTTATATTCAAGCATATGCAAATATCTATTAAGCATATATTTTAATATACGTAAATATACAATACAACATTAATATAATATTTTGTGTTGGGTGAGTTACTCAGAATAATTCACTACAAATAATTACTTCTCTAAAATTGTAGTCAGATTACCTGATTACTGAAAAATTCACATTAGTAATTACTTTACCTTAAAGTTGCTTTTTAAAACACTTTTCAGAGGTATGTTTTTGTTTTCCACTCAACAAATTCAAAATATTTTCTATGGTATTATTTTCTTCTTAACTGATTGTTTTCTAACTCTGCATGATTATCATTATTTTTTCTTTCTTTTGTTTTTGTTTTTGTTGTTGTTGCATATTTTGTCAACTTTTCTCACTCCCAGAAAATTATAATAATAAATTACCTACGTCATTGTAGTCTATAGTGATACACTTGTGTTCATATGCTGAAAATATACCACATAAACCAGGAGGAAAAAATTGTTTCATACAAGTCATCCACTCAGCACCGCACGTTTCTACCTTATAATACTTTTTATATTCTACATAAAAATTGTATTTTAGAAATATGTGTTAACCAAGTAATGTACTTAAAAGTAATTAACTTAATTGAAAGTCAGTAACTGTAATCTGATAACAAGAATTTGAAATGTAATGCATTACACTACTTTTTGACTAAAAAAACGAATTAGATTACAGTAACTACTCTGTAATCATACACCCAACATTGATAATACTGTATATAAATATGTCAAATGTATATTGAATATAATAATATATTCAAATGTGTCACATCAGGTCTGGCATCAATGATGCCAAAAATGATTGGTTGCCAAGTGTCTCATTACCAATCGTGACGCACCAAATTTGAACATGCGCATAATTTTTAAATCACACTAATGAGATTGTGACGAGGAGGAGGGTAGGCTGGGCCATGAGGACATACGGCTGGCCCTGAATCGGGCTAATCAGCCGGGAGGGGGATAAAGAAGAGCCAGAGGCGCCAGTTCGAGAGAGACGCATGCGGTCGCGTTGCATGCGTGTCTATGTTTGTTTATGTTTGTTTTTTATCATTAAACTTTACGTTGACTGTTTAGCTGGTTCCCGCCTCCTCCTTGCCCACCTTACCTCATTACAGAGATTTATAGGGAGATTTTTTAAAGTCGCACAAGTCTACTTTTATGGTGCTTTTCTGTAATTTATGAACCTGGCAGTCCCTGGATCGTGCTTCGTTTTCATTGTCTGGAAAAGAGCAGTATTAATACTGCTAAACATCTTCTTTTGTGTTCAATGGAAGACATAAAACCATTGCGTATGTTGTTCTCCGTCTAGCTGTTTGTAATGCAAGAAGGTGCAAGGAGGCTTTCTGTGTGAACAGCCCCGAAGTCGTGATTGTATACAGGTTAGTCGGTCTTATCTTGGGGAGTCCCTGAGTGCTTGTCTGGCAAGCTAAAAACTGCGGTCTGATTTTTGTCCCTTTAATCAAGAAAAGTGACCAGTCGACAGAGAAACGGCAGATGGCATGTGTCTTGTTGGGCTACTGAGGTGAAACTCCCATATTAAAATCCTTAAATTAAATGTGATTTTTGGCTCAAGCATCCATATTGGCTTCCATTTGGCTAAACGGGAAGTCGTGATTTAGTTACTGCAGTGTTGTAACACCCAGCAGCTGTGATGTGATGTGGGTTTCAATTGGACTTTAGTCATGCCTGCTGCATTCCAAGTGTTTCTGTTCCTGCACAGTGGCACACACATGCACACACACACACACACACACACACACACACATACACACACACACACACACAGTCACTCTCTTTCTCAGCAAAATTCTGTTATCTGTTAGTGTGCTACTTTTCAGCATGTTTACAGAGAATTAACCTTGACCATTCATCTTTTTGAAGGACATTGCACAGTAAGTTACATTTGCAAGTTAATTGCAATAAGCATATTTTCTTCATCACAGTTACAGAACACATGACTATTGACACCGTGTCATTATATGACTCACAACAGTCATCATTGCAGTATAAACATTGCAACTGCGATTCAGTTTTGATCCAATGTGCAATAATTTTGGCATGTCTTAATTTGTATAACACCTTTTTAAACAATGCTAGTTAGTTAATGCATTATAAACAAACATGAACTAACAATGAACAATTGTATCTTACAAATAAAGCTATAAAGTAAACAAATCAATAATAAACAAACCAATAGGAAGCAAATAAAGCAATAATAAACAAAGCAATAGTAAACTAAAACACAATAGCACACTGTGATGAGGAGGAGGGCGGGGCTGGGCCATGACAACGCACGCCCGACCCCCAATCGGGCTAATCAGCCAAGGAGAGGGATAAATGCAGTGGGACATGGCAGGTCAGGAGAGAGAGAGCCACATGCAGCTGCAGTGTGTGTTTGTGTTTATGTTTTGTGTTTATGTTTTAATTTCTCATTAAACATTATTTTGATGGTTCGTCCGGCTCCTGCCTCCTCCTTTCCATTTTACCCTTTGTTACATTTGTGCCGAAGCCTGGGAAGGGGGAGGGATGCACTGTCGTGGAGTCCTCGCCACTACCAGCCAACCCAGGAGCAGCCACGGCCGTCCGCCCGGGGACGGAGACATCACTGTCGGCCGCCGAGAATCTGAGGCACGCTGCTGTTTCCCCCACATAGAAAAAAAGAATAGAGAAAAAAAAGAAAAGTGGGGGGAGGAGCGTGACCATCTGCCCATGGCCGGAGGACCCACTACCGTCCACAGGGCGAGGAGCAAGCTGTCGTCCGCCAGAGGTTGGGGAGTGGCTGAGGGCCGGGTGACAGTGTATCTGGGCGCCTGCGAACCAGGTATTTCCTCTCTCTCTCTCTTGCTGTCGCTCCGCTTTGCCCTTTCCCTCTCCTCTTTTTTTTTTTCTCCCCTCGTCCCCCTCCCCAGCCCTAGAGAGGTGGGGAAAAGCCTGCCGGCAGGTGGGGCCGAAAGGGCAGCCCCTCCCGGAAAGGGGGGGGATGTACCTCATGCCTGGGGTTCCCCGGCCTGAGGCAAAGGAGGGAGGAGTGTGACGAGGAGGAGGGCGGGGCCGAGCCGTGACTACACACGCCCAACCCCCAATCAGGTTAATCAGCCGAGGAGAGTGATAAATGCAGCGGGCCGCGACAGTTTGGGAGAAGGAGAACCACATGCAGTTGCAGTGTGTGCGTTTGTGTTTATGTTTTGTGTTTATGTTTTAATTTCTCATTAAACATTATTTTGATGGTTAATCCGGTTCCCACCTCCTCCTTTCCATTTTACCCTTTGTTACACACACAAATAAATCAACATTAAACATTTAAAACAAAATTAAACAAAGCAATAAATAAAGCAGTAATGAACAAATGAAGCTATATTAAACAAATAAATCAATGGCAAACAAATAAAGCAATAATAAAAAACAATAGAAAACAAGTAAATAAAGCAATTATAAGAAACAAAGCAATAAGAAACAAAAATGCAATATAAACAAATACAGCAATATTAAATAAATATAGCAATAACAAACAAATTAAGCAATAACAAACAAACCAATAGTAAACAAATAAAGAAAATGCCGCCATCTAGTGATCTGATATTGCTCAGTAATGACAAAGCAATAATATATATATATATATAGTAAACAAATAAAGCAATGAAAAAATACAGCAATGACTAACAAAAATGCAATAATAAACAAACAAAACTGTATTATGAGCAGTCAGATGTTTTTTTTTTTTGCCAATGTGTGAACGGCTTTTAACGCAACTTAAAAAATGAGCCCTTCCCAGACTTCCTAGGTTGCATATTAAAGCCTGTAGACTGATTTTCATACAAAGGGAGCGTGTCGCTTTTGCCGGGAAAATCCAAAGATGTGATGTTTATGCGCGCTCTCGAGAGTCTTGCCTCAGTGCTTCCGCTATTCAGCAGCGACAACAAAATGCGACACTAGGTAACGTTATCTTAGAGATGGAATCCAGCAAACATCCATCTCCCAGCACAACAGTAAGCCAAAAAAAAAAAAAAAAAAAAAAAACATTTATCTACTGAATCCCGTCTGGCTAAGCGGGAAAGTGATCGTGGTCGAGCGAATACTAGAGTGAACATCGGCAGGGCATTTGATTTCTGGAGGGACCTTCGTTCGGTTTTGGGGATCAAAACTGACCCTGAATTGCCGTTCTCCTTATTGGACAGGTAAGCTTACATAACTGCAGAGCATGTGAAATACAGTGCCATAAGAATTGATCTGTGTAATTTTAGTTAACTTGATCTTGCCTGCTAACGCTGATGAACTGCAAGCTACCTTGCTTCATAACTTTCAGATAATTTCAACAATCTTCTCTTTATACTAAAAGTCAGGTATACAGGATAAATTTAAGCAAATACGCTGGTTTCTTATTCGTAGTACAAAATATGACATACAAAACATACAATAGAGCAACAGTAAACTGTCTGGTATAGTTCGGTAGTATGTAGCTGTATGTGTATCACTATGCTAGTAGCTGATAAGTAGTTTTAGTTTAGTCTCAAAGTTTGTAGTAAAACAATCATAACTGTGTAATTTTAATTATGCTACCTCATCTATCAGCATGATGCCGGTGGATCACGTTCAGTCTTTGTATGTTACGTCATTGTTTTGGCCGATGCTCGCTCAATCACGTCCCTATGGAGTGTGTGCACGATCGCGAGCACGAGCAACAGGTAGCTGGCTGCAGTTCACTTAATGGCCACAGGTGTCATTAATAACAAGGGTTTCTGAAGCTTACATACTGCTTCTTTAATAACAAAATAAACACCAACAGAATTCCAATGCAAACCGGAGATGGATTTCAGCTGTTGACTGATTTATTTCTTCTCACATACAGTAGATACATAATTTCAACACAAATCAATATTTTATTTCCATGTATCTATTTTTTTGGTTAGTAGCCATGTAATAAGCAGGATAATGACAGACAGACAGACAGTACATTATCTGTACATTATCCCTTACATGTCAACAGTCAGCTTCTCACTGTCTCCTTTCTTTCTTTCTTTCTTTCTCTGTCTCTCTCTCTCTCTCTCTCTGTCTCTCTCTTTAGAAATGATATTCGGGATGCTCACCTGGTTGAAGAAAGTGTGATGGAGGTTCTCAAAAGCAAAGCCGACTTCCGCCACTTCAAGCCGCGACCCTTTAACATGTGGGAGTTCTATAATAGAACAGGACATGACATCAAAGACATGCTTCTCTCATGCCAGTTCAGAGGCTCTCCGTGCCGACCGGAAGACTTCAGCGTGGTGAGATACTCTAGAGATTCACAACAATAGATTTCTTTGAGCTCTTTACATTTGAAGTCCCATACTGCTTCCCTGACTTGTTATGGAGCTCTCCATGGTGCTGAGAAGTTCAGAAGTAGGCTACTGATTGAGCCAGAGGCATTTTTTTAAGGTTTCAGCAAAAAGCTTGGCTGTCTATTTTCATTCCAGAATGAAGTTTACATACAGCTTTCAAGATTTTCCAGGGTTCATATTGTGTTGTGTTTCTCAACATTAACAAACCGGTGCCATGGTCTTTTGGACACAGTCAGGGCTGGACAATAAGGATGGCCCGATGGCTGGTGTAAGAGTTCAGGCCAGTTCAAATCAGTCTTTGTGCACATACAGTGCATCCGGAAAGTATTCAGAGCGCTTCACTTTTTCCACATTTTGTTATGTTACAGACTTATTCCAAAATGGATTAAATTCATTATTTTCCTCAAAATTCTACAAACAATACCCCATAATGACAACGTGAAAGAAGTTTGTTTGAAATCTTTGCAAATTTATTAAAAATAAAAAACGAAAAAAATCACATGTACATAAGTATTCACAGCCTTTGCCATGACACTCAAAATTGAGCTCAGGTGCATCCTGTTTCCACTGATCATCCTTGAGATGTTCCTACAACTTGATTGGAGTCCACCTGTGGTAAATTCAGTTGATTGGACATGATTTGGAAAGGCACACACCTGTCTATATAAGGTTCCACAGTTAACAGTGCATGTCAGAGCACAAACTAAGCCATGAAGTCCAAGGAATTGTCTGTAGACCTCCGAGACAGGATTGTATCAAGGCACAGATCTGGGGAAGGGTACAGAAAAATTTCTGCAGCATTGAAGGTCCCAATGAGCACAGTGGCCTCCATCATCCATAAATGGAAGAAGTTTGGAACCACCAGGACTCTTCCTAGAGCTGGCCGCCCAGCCAAACTGAGCGATCAGGGGAGAAGGGCCTTAGTCAGGGAGGTGACCAAGAACCCGATGGTCACTCTGACAGAGCTCCAGCGTTTCTCTGTGGAGAGAGGAAAACCTTCCAGAAGAACAACCATCTCTGCAGCACTCCACCAATCAGGCCTGTATGGTAGAGTGGCCAGATGGAAGCCACTCCTCAGTAAAAGGCACATGACAGCCCGCCTGGAGTTTGCCACAAGGCACCTGAAGGACTCTCAGACAATGAGAAACAAAATTCTCTGGTCTGATGAAACAAAGATTGAACTCTTTGGCCTGAATGGCAAGCATCATGTCTGGAGGAAACCAGGCACCGCTCATCACCTGGCCAATACCATCCCTACAGTGAAGCATGGTGGTGGCAGCATCATGCTGTGGGGATGTTTTTCAGCGGCAGGAACTGGGAGACTAGTCAGGATCGAGGGAAAGATGAATGCAGCAATGTACAGAGACATCCTTGATGAAAACCTGCTCCAGAGCGCTCTGGACCTCAGACTGGGGTGAAGGTTCATCTTCCAACAGGACAATGACCCTAAGCACACAGCCAAGATAACAAAGGAGTGGCTATGGGACAACTCTGTGAATGTCCTTGAATGGCCCAGCCAGAGCCCAGACTTGAACCCGATTGAACATCTCTGGAGAGATCTGAAAATGGCTGTGCACCAACGCTCCCCATCCAACCTGTTGGAGCTTGAGAGGTCCTGCAAAGAAGAATGGGAGAAACTGCCCAAAAATAGGTGTGCCAAGCTTATAGCATCATACTCAAAAAGACTTGAGGCTGTAATTGGTGCCAAAGGTGCTTCAACAAAGTATTGCGCAAAGGCTGTGAATACTTATGTACGTGTGATTTTTTTTTTCTTTTTTTTTCGGTTTTTATTTTTAATAAATTTGCAAAGATTTCAAACAAACTTCTTTCACGTTGTCATTATGGGGTATTGTTTGTAGAATTTTGAGGAAAATAATGAATTTAATCCATTTTGGAATAAGGCTGTAACATAACAAAATGTAGAAAAAGTGAAGCTCTGTGAATACTTTCCGGATGCACTGTATAGAGTCAGTGTTGAGCAAGTAGACAACAACCGAGCCAAATAAAGGTTAGGGTTAGGGTTAGGGTTAAGTGAGGGGGTGTACACGCAAGAAGCTTTCAGTTAACAACAAAATGTTAAATAATGCGGTTTATTTCTTACGATCCCCAGTGCAAAGCATCTGTCGATCCCCCCTTTTGCCTTCCGGGGGGTTGGGGGGCGGGGGGGTCGTTTTCATTGCCCTTGGCTTTCAGACAGCCAATGTCTGCATAATCACAAAATAGTAATTGAAATTTCCCAGGAAAAAAAGTTAAAGATCAATGCACACAAATTTACGTGGCTTTCGTGGCATTAATCTCCCAATAGCGGGGCATGTTGTCACAGTGCATAGGGATTATTTGTCTAAATGGAACCTGCTATTAAACCAGTGGCATGAATTTCATGTGAACATTGTGGGTGACATGATTCCATGTCATCCCACCACCATAACCCCCAACCAAGAAAACTGATGCTTCTCTTTAAATCTACAGCAGCATTTAACAGCCTATTATAGGCTTTTCAGCAAATTGTAAAAAGCATAAGAGGAACAAAACTATTTATGAAACAACAGAAATGTAAAAGGTACAAAAATATCAAAACATTGTTTTGGCCAATTTTTTTTGTTTTTGTTTAAATGGATGACATTTAAACCACATGTGACAACCTGCATCAATAAAAATGTGACAATGTTACCTAACTTTCACGAAAATACCTTTGTTCTAAGGACACATTGTAACCTTTCAGTAAAAATTTGCCTTCATAATATAGTCGACCCTTGTCTGAATGTATGCCAGTGTGATTTGATTATGTTCTCTTATTTATCAAAAAACATAAAATATAATGATAATGAAAACTTACTTGGGAGCACAGAATTCAGAAAAATTATTAAGAGGGTTTTGAACTAGGTGTTTGGAACCAGCATACAAAACAACTGCTAATGAAAACACATGTTTGTGCAACTGGACTTTTGATTCCATATCTTATCGTTACAGAGATATAGCCTTTGTGACAACTAGCCCTGGTCTCCCATACATATTATCAGTATGTACTGTAAGTTCCCTGGGAAGTGAACCTTTGACCTTTGCGTTGTTAGTGCCATGCCCAGTTACAGGAACACAAATTCAAATTAAGTACAAATCTGTAACATCTAAACTAATAAATACAAATCTGGGTCTAGGTCCTTTTTGGAGGTCCTTAACTTGTTGTTATTATTATAATCCTTATTTTAAACCCTGTAACACTGCTTTTTAAGTCCATGTTACTCTTTAAAATATGGAGTACCTTGGAGAACCATGTAAAAGCCATGGTATATGAGTAGTACCATGGTATATATGAAAGAAGCATGTGATATCATCGCTGTACCTTGGAAGCCACTAACTCAGCCTTAAACTTTCAACTTTATAAGCTATTAGTACAGATCTGAGTAGTAGCTCATTACTGAAAATGAGCATTGGTGCAAGACTTCACAGTGACACTATGTTGCTAAAGAGGTTGCTTTGATGATGTAACCATGTTTCTCTCCAAGTTTCCATGGCGACATGTGGATCTGATTCCCCCATGTCTGTCTGAAGCATCTGAAGTCCTTTGAGTACTTGTGTGTGTGTTTGTTGGTGATAATGTCCTACTTATCCAAATGCCAAAATGGGCATTTTACAGGGATTTTTCTTTATCTAAATATAAATGCTTGTATAACAGCATTAGAGGTTCCCTGATGAGGAAAGTCTCTAAACAGCCAAAGCGCTAGCAGTTAAAGCAGGTTTCTTCTCCTCGATTATTTTTTCTCATATTTCATGCTAGGCTTTTTAAAAAGAGCTTTGAATCCCATTTGCCCCAGGCTACTTTAAACTCCCACAGCAGGTCAGAAATACCCGGCAGCCTTTAAAATAGGTCAGTGATAAATATTATATGTTTGGTGTGAGGTGAGAGAGAGAGTCCGGGATATTCTATTCTTTATCTTCTGACTTTACTGACTCAGTGCTTTGGGTTAAAAATAGCTCAGAGAAGTGCACCAGACTTAGTGTAATTTTTAATGGAGTTCAAAGGATGGCTCTCTTCAGTCTAGATTCACAGCCAGATCTGTTTTTTCCTTGCCTCTATGCGTTTTATGGTTCCCTGCACTTTATAAGACACTGTGTTGCTACAATTAAATGTTTGATGGGTTTAGTTCTTGAAGGACACTTGCTTGCTCCATTGGCCTTGATGAAGTCATTTGGCTCGACTGCTGTGCATATACTCTCCAAGCTGTCTTTATTTGGCACTTTCTACAAACAGGGTACACTTTGGTGTCCCATTACTTAAAATAAATAAATAAATAAAATAAAAAAAGGTATTAGAGGCACAAATCCCATGTAAAAAAAAAAAATACAGTGACATAACATAAAATACATGTAACATAAGTGAAAATAGTGTTAGATGCTATTTTCACTCCTAATTAAATAGCAGTATATTTATTTTGTTTATTTAGAGTACCACAGACATCCTACACCCACCCCTAAACCTAACCCTAACCTTCCCTTACAAAAATTAACCATGGTTTTACTACAGTATATGAATAATTATTATTATTTTCCAAAACTTTCCAGAACATTTTTTAAAGTTTAATTTAATTTCATCATCAAAATGGTGTCACATCAATACATTCTTAAACATTTTAACAAGTGAAAATAGAACTTTTTCGTCATTGCATTTCTTTTGCTTGTGATTCTTTGATTAATTATTATTATTATTATTATTTATTATTATTATTATTGTTACAGTGAATATTACATTTTACTATACAGTTGTAATATATTTTTATTCCATTTTTTCAATTTCAGGCATCTAGATTTTATTTTGACTCGCTTTTATTATGATGTGTGTTTTTTGCCGGAAGCTTCACTTTTCCGGAAAAAAAGTTCACAATACGGCCCAATGTGATCACTGATTATTGAAGACTTTTAAGTCACGTCTGAAATCTCATCTCTTTTCACTGGCCTTTGAGTCTGACAAATGAAATGTAGGACACAGTTTTGGAGTGTTTGTATTTTAGATGACTGGTGTTTGTGTAGGTGGTAATTTTGAAATGTTGTTATGTTTTAAATTTTATTACAGTGAAGCACTTTGGTCAACTCTGTTGTTTTAAATGTGATATAAATAAAGTTGAGTTGAGATTAAAGCACAGATGCTTTGATTTTAATTATATAAATATATAATTTACATGTGCTGCGTGGTTCACAGTAGATTAGTGCTCTGCTCTGTCATCTCATACAACGTGAATGATTTTCAATGTCTGTGGAGTTTCTAGTGGATTTATTTAAGATTGCAGCCTTTAGTGGTTTAATAAAAAAGGACATGTCATGATTTTAATTCGATTAATTGTCCATTTCAGTGTACAAGTAGTAACAGAGCATGTGTTCAAAATAAGCCTGTGAGCATCTTAAAGCTGTCGTGTGTCAGTCATACTTATTCCGTACCGGGCTGAGTTGGTGCTCGGTACTACCAATACTGCAGAAACACTGGTATTGTTACATCTTTTTTATTTTAGTATCGACTTGGTACCAAAGTACCGGTACCTTTGACAACACTAGTAACCACAAAATTAAACATGGTTATTACACGGCTCTCTGGAATACTCTATTCTGATTGGTCAATGGCGCCATCCAGCAGTCAGATATTGCTCTGTAATAACTGCACATCCGGGGATTAAGACGTATCAGACCGCTTATCCGGGTTCTGCAAGCCGTCTCTCCTGCTTTTCGGCTCACTGTGCAATCTCTACAATCTAATAAAATAATTTCAACTCAAATTAATGTTTCATGTGCATTTATTTGGCAAGTAGTCTTGTAACAGGCTGAATATTGAGGAGTCAGACGGTCATTTTTAAAAAGTAAACACAAACAGAACTCTGACGCAAACCGGAGGTTGATTTCAGCAGTTCAGCGATTTCTTTCTTTTCAAATTACATAATTTCAACAGAAATCAATATTTTATGTTCATGTATTTATTTATTTATTTGGTTAGTAGCCGTGTAATAAACGGGATAATGTACAGTCAGCCGGTTGTTATCGCAAAATAAACCCCTTCAGGGTGAAACCTGATCACCCTATCGGGGTTTATTGTGCGATCACAACCGTCTGACTGTACATTATCCCTTACTTACTGTATTAACACCAAATTACTGTAGTAACACCATGGTTAATTGCATTAAAATTATGGCTTCCACCAAAAAATATAGTTACTACAATATTACTATTGTAATACCATGGTTAATTTTACCCGCATCAAATCTTTCTCTCAACTCCTGATCGCCACCGTGACCAAATCACTGTGAATTAATCAAACTTTATGTTAATTTTTATTTATTATTGTAAGTTGTATTAAAGCAAATGTTAAGAGTGGAGACAGGAAAAATTATGGGGAAAAGTGAAAAAAGGAATCGAACCCAGGTCCTTCCTCATGAAAAAAACATATCCACACTGCCTTTATACACTACACCATTGCACCAACACTTGAGGGTGCAGTTTGTCTCCAATCTATGTGTTTCTACCAGACAATAAGAGTGCAAATAGTCCTAGTGCAAATGATTAGTCTAAAAAAACTTTTTTTTAAGAGATCCAGGCACTATTTGTGGAATGCGTCATGTATCTACTATAACATTCGATTGAAATTTAATTTTGAAACCACAAGGTACAAACCAATGCACACCAAAATGGGGAGACACAGTAAGAGAGTGAGAGAGTAAGAGAGTGAAAGAAAAAATAAAAACAAATGCTTTCTCTTTTCTGTACCAAGATTTCTTATCTAATAACTAAAGACAATGCTTCAGATCGTCAGTTACTCGCTGAATAAATTATTGAGCAATGAACAATCGCACATGGTAATTAGACAGTGATTAAAGTGTCATAATAGAATGATAAAATAGACAGATAAAGCATTGATTACACACGTAATGCATGGCTTTGCTTTTCAATTTGTTGCATTGGTGCTAAATAAGCTTCCTGCCTTCACTAGTTACTGAAAAAGAAATCGCAAAACGGGTCCATTCTTTCCGACTAAAATCACTTGAACGAACATCGCATCGTATTTATGATTTCTGACCTCGTAAGTACGTACGTACTTCCCAGGAGGATTTGAACACACTATCTTACCCGGTCACTGTCAATACAAGCACTTTTACATGGTCACAGAAGCTCAGTGGTCGTAACACAGGGTTGTTTTTATGGTAGGATTTGCAGTATTGATGCAGAATGTTTGTGTACTGCTCACATTAACACTAATGGATGTGGATTGGGACAACAGCGGAGGTCACTTTGACTCAGGCCTGATGGGTCACAGGAAACAGAACACAGATACTAAACCTCTCAGTATATCTTACACACAAGCACACAAGATGCAGCTGCACTTAAAGGGCAACATCTTTAAATGTTTAATTAACCCATCAAAGAGAACACAGAGACAGTACTGAGCCCGGTGTGTGTCCGTGTGTGTGATTCTTGTGTCTCTCTATCGGCGCTCTGTTTCCATAGGAACAAGTTCCTTTAATAACTCTCAGAAGGTCTAAATTGAACTTTAGTTTTTTCCTTGTCTTGCTCACTTGTTTTCCATCTCTCCCCAATTGCTATGTCTCCATTCAGTTTTAATACATGTCAGTTGTAATACAGAATCAAAATATTTATCTCATAATCTCACATTATTTAGAGTAGATAATTTCAGTTGCATGGCGCAAATTAATTTAAGTTGACCCTTCCAGTTCAGCATTGTGGTGGAATAGCGATGGTATCAAATGGTAATACTAGCATGGTACTTTGATACATACCATGGGACTGAATGATTACCATATTCATGTACCATGGTATTTACATGTTATTCCAATGTACTTTGTTGTAGCTGTTTTAAGAAGTGGAAATTTTGTGGTTTGTGTTAAATTCTCAAGGTGGTGGTTTATTTGCATTATTGTTGTTGTTTACATTTATAATGGTCTGTTTGTTCTAAATTTGCATCGTCATTGTCCACCTGTTGTTAGTAAATTGGTACTTACATCGCTGCAAATGGAAGCTGAGGACGGTAAATGTTTGGATGTGCGAGAGGTGGTTGCATATGATTTTTTGACCACTTGGTTAATGGGATTGGTTTTTTGTTTCGTTTGAAATGTATTTTGAATTCAGAGAGAGTTTTTGTTTGAGTTTTTTTGTATCAATAAATAAAATAAAATTTTCAAGCGAAAAGCGACTGGTGTGGAAATGAAGTGTGTGCAAAATGAACCGTTCCCTCGAATTATGGCTTAACTTGGAAGGCCAAGTTTTAACCCTAGAATGCAAATATAACTTCAAAAAAGACACAGGTGAAATCTAGATGCTTATTTTCTTTTTCAATTTTTTTTTGGGGGGGGGGGGGTTTCCCTTTTTCTCCCAATTTGGAATGCCCAATTCCCAATGCGCTTTTAAGTCCTCGCGGTCGTGTAGTGATTTGCCACAGTCCGGGTGGCAGAGGACGAATTTCAGTTGCCTCCGCGTCTGAGACCGTCAACCCGCGCATCTTATCACATGGCTTGTTGAGCGCGTTGCCACGGAGACATAACGCGTGTGGAGGCTTCACGCCATCCACCGCGGCAACCACGCTCAACTCACCACGCGCCCCACCGAGAACGAACCACATTATAGCGACCACGAGGAGTTTACCCCATGTGACTCAACCCTCCCTAGCAACCGGGTCAATTTGGTTGCTTAGGAGACCTGGCTGGAGTCACTCAGCACGCCCTGGGATTCAAACTAGCGAGCTAGTGAACTCCAGGGGTGGTAGCCAGCATATTTTTACCACTGAGCTACCCAGGCCCCGGATGTTTATTCTGTAAAAATTTACTCAATGATAATTTTATTAATCATTTAAATGTACAAATATTTTATTAATCCTTTATTCAATCCTGAAGAGTTTCAGACACATTGAAAATGGATTGGGAGTTTTGGGTGACCATTACAAAAAAAGCCTTTATAACAGAAATATGGCAATTTCCATGTTTGGTGCAAAATATGAAATGTTTCAGCAACTCTACCCACACAAACACAAACAAATAGGTACAATGGACTAGGATAAACTGTTGTTTTTCTTTTTTATAAACTTGTAAAATGACAAACTAATGTACTCTATATTGCCAAATGACACTATATTCCTATATTACTCTGTGTAGCTATATTAGTTGTTTGGAGTTGTGAGGCAGGGGCATAGTTTCCAGGGGGGATGGGGGTACAGCCCCCCCAATATTTATACCATGATCAATGGAAACATGTAGATGCTTCACGCTGCATGTCAAGAGTACATGTCTGCAAATTCTAAGCAAAGGCTGGCTACTTTGAAGATGCTAAAATATAAAATAGTTTTGATTCATTTAGGATTTTTTTAGTCACAACACATTTCCTATAGTTCCATTTCGGTTCTTCCATAGTTTTGATGACTTTACTATTATCCTTAAATGTGAAAAATAATAATAATACAGAATGAGTAAGTGACCCAAAACTTTTGACCGGTAGTGTACTTTCTAGAGTTAAAGAAGACCAAAAAATACAAATACAAAATAGTAATACAATGTTAATTTGTGGTACTTTTTGTTAGTGTACTGTATATGGATTCACAAATCAGGGGTTTATGCCAACAGAACAGTTATTTCTGTCTGTTAAAACGTCATGGTTACTGGTGTAACCTCCGTTCCCTGATGGAGGGAATGAGACGTTGGTGTCGATGTAGTGACACTAGGGGTCACTCTTGGGAGCCCGAGACACCTCTGGTCTTTGATAAAAGGCCAATGAAAATTGGCGAGTGGTATTTGCATGCCACTCCCCCGAACATACGGGTATAAAAGGAGCTGGTATGCAACCACTCATTCAGGTTTTACGCTGAGGAGCCGATATAAGGTCCGGCCATTTCAGCGGGTAGTTCAGTGTTGTGGCAGGAGGGACCAACGTCTCGTTCCCTCCATCAGGGAACGGAGGTTACACCAGTAACCATGACGTTCCCTATCTGTCACTCACTCGACGTTGGTGTCGATATAGTGACACTAGGGGTCCCTATACAAAACGCCACAAGGCTGAACTGTGTTACGTGAACTGGCGGTGTGTGGTGGGCAGACTTACTGTGTGCCTCATAGCCAGCGCACCAGGTCGACACGTAACCTCCCCCAACATAGTTATGAGTGTCGAATGGCCCTTTTTGGGGACAAGTCGACTACCCAAAGATAGAGACGGGCTTAACCCAGTTGTGGCCTCTTTTCCCCTTCTCTTTTTCCACTCCCTAAAAAAAAGAAGGGGGATTATCTGACTGGGCCACCAGGTCTAGTCGGGGGGTGTCCCTCCCAAGGGGAGGACACCGCGGAGACCACACCCAACCCCAGAGAGGGGGGGGATATTTAAGTGGAAAAATACATCACATGGTCTTTCCAACCATGTGGAGAGCCTTCAAGGTAGATCCTGCCCAATGGGGGAGGAGGTACTACAACATGGAGACTGGGGCAGAGGGGCTCTGCCCAAGGAAGACGCAGTTTGCCAGCAGGGAAACGAGCTAGCGGAAGATATAGATCGCATGGGGTTAGCCTTACAGGGAACCGCCACATGCGGAGCACCTACCCCAGCACCGGGCTCTTAGCTAGGGCGTGTACTGGGCCGGCAGTGAGTTTCTCCGAAGACTCGACTGCCACAGGGCTCGGAGGAAATCAACCAGGGAACAACTTTTGTGAACACTACTGGGAATTAACAGCGCACATCTTCAGCTCAAAATGAGGTGGGAGGTGCTATGTGCAAGCGATACACCCGGCCGGCTATCCCGGGCTTATCCGCTTGTGTTGCGTGCCACTGCCTGGGACGAAACCGGTTCCACCCGGAGGTTGTAGAACCTTGCAAAGGTGTTGGGTGTTGCCCAGCCCGCTGCTCTACAAATGTCTGTTAGAGAGGCACCTCTGGCCAGGGCCCAAGAAGCCGCTACACCACGGGTAGAATGGGCTCGTAGCCCTACCGGGGGCGGCATGTCTTGGGCGAGATATGCCATAGATATCGCCAGTGGGCGATCCTCTGCTTGGAGACAGCGCTTCCTTTCCGCTGTGCACCGAAGCAGACAAAGAGCTGCTCAGAGAGTCTAAAGCTCTGCGTGCGATCCAAATAGATGCGCAAAGCGCGCACCGGACACAGCAACGCCAGGGCTGGGTCTGCCTCCTCCTGGGGCAGTGCTCGCAGGTTCACCACCTGGTCCCTAAAAGGAGTGGTGGGAACCTTGGGCACATAGCCCGGTCGGGGTCTCAGGATCACGTGAGAATAGCCCGGACCGAACTCTAGGCACGTTTCGCTGACAGAGAACGCTTGCAGGTCACCTACCCTCTTGATGGAAGTGAGCGCAGTCAGGAGGGCAGTCTTCAGGGAGAGTGCCTTAAGCTCGACTGACTGCAAAGGCTCAAAGGGGGCCCTCTGTAGGCCCTGAAGAACTACGGAGAGGTCCCATGAGGGAACGAAGAGCGGTCTGGAGGGATTCAGCCTCCTAGGGCCTCTTAGGAACCTGATGATCAGGTCGTGCTTCCCTAAGGACTTACCGTCAACTGCATCGTGGTGTGCTGCTATGGCAGCAACGTACACCTTCAAGGTGGAAGGGGACAGCCTCCCTTCCAACCTCTCCTGCAGGAAGGAAAGCACTGATCCGACTGCGCATCTCTGGGGGTCTTCGTGTTGAGAAGAACACCACTTAGCGAACAGAGACCACTTCAAGGCATACAGGCGCCTCGTAGAGGGGGCCCTAGCCTGAGTGATCGTGTCTACCACCGCGGGTGGTAGGCCACCTAGGTCTTCCGCGTCCCGTCCAGGGGCCAGACATGGAGATTCCAGAGGTCTGGGCGCGGGTGCCAGAGGGTGCCCCGTCCCTGAGAAAGAAGGTCCTTCCTCAGGGGAATTTGCCAGGGGGGAGCTGTCGCGAGGAGCGTGAGGTCCGAGAACCATGTCTGGGTGGGCCAGTAGGGTGCTACCAGGACGACCTGCTCCTCATCCTCCCTGACTTTCACAGTGTCTGTGCAAGTAAGCTCACTGGGGGAAACGCGTATTTGCGAATGCCAGGGGGCCAGCTGTGTGCCAGTGCGTCTATGCCGAGAGGAGCCTCGGTGAGGGCGTACCAGAGCGGGCAGTGGGAGGATTCTTGGGAGGCGAACAGGTCCACCTGAGCCTGACCGAATCGACTCCAAATCAGCTGGACCACCTGGGGGTGGAGTCTCCACTCTTCCCTGCGGGGAACCTGCCGTGACAGCGCGTCCGCTGTAACGTTGAGGTTGCCCGGGATATGAGTGGCTCGCAGCGACTTGAGGTGCTGCTGACTCCGGAGGAGGAGACGGCAGGCGAGTTGTGACATACAGCGGGAGCGCAGACCACCTTGGCGGTTGACATATGCTACCGCTACCGTGCTGTCTGTCCGAACTAGCACGTGCTTGCCCTGGATCAACGGCCGGAACCTCCGCAGGGCGAGCAGAATTGCCAGTAACTCGAGGCAGTTGATGTGCCAATGCAGCCGCGGACCCGTCCAGAGGCCGGTGGCTGCGTGCCCGTTGCAAACAGTGCCCCAGCCCGTCTTGGAGGCGTCTGTCGTGACCACGATGCGCCTGGAGACCAGTTCTAGAGGAACACCTGCTCGTAGAAACGAGAGGTCGGTCCAAGGGCTGAAAAGACGGTGACAGACCGGTGTAATGGCCACGCGGTGTGTCCTGTGGCGCCATGCCCGTCTCGGGACTCGAGTCTGGAGCCAGTGCTGAAGCGGCCTCATATGCATCAACCCGAGCGGGGTGGCCACCGCCGAGGATGCCATATGCCCCAGGAGCCTCTGAAAAAGTTTCAGTGGAACCGCTGTTTTCTGTTTGAACGCCTTCAAACAGGCCAGCACCGACTGGGCGCACTCGTTCGTAAGGTGCGCCGTCAGGGAGACCGAGTCCAACTCCAAACCGAGAAAAGAGATGCTCTGAACCGGGAGGAGCTTGCTCTTTTCCCAGTTGACCCGAAGCCCTAGTCGGCTGAGGTGCGAGAGCACCAGGTCCCTGTGTGCGCATAACACGTCTCGAGAGTGAGCTAAGATTAGTCAGTCGTCGAGATAGTTGAGAATGCGAATGCCTACCTCCCTTAACGGGGCAAGGGCAGCCTCTGCGATCTTCGTAAAGATGCGAGGAGACAGGGACAGGCCGAAAGGGAGGACTTTGTACTGATACGCCCGACCCTCGAACGCAAATCGCAAGAAGGGTCTGTGTCGAGGAAGGATCGAGACGTGAAAGTACGCGTCCTTCAGGTCTACCGCCGCGAACCAATCCTGATGCCGGACGCTCGCTAAAATGCGTCTTTGCGTCAGCATCTTGAACGGGAGTCTGTGTAAAGCCCGGTTCAGTACTCGCAGGTCCAAGATTGGCCGCAACCCACCGCCTTTCTTCGGTACGATGAAGTAGGGGCTGTAAAACCCTTTCTTCACCTCGGCTGGAGGGACAGGTTCTATCGCGCCCTTCCGTAGGAGGGTAGCGATTTCCGCGCGCAGAGTAACAGCGTTTTCGCCCTTGACGAAGGTGAAGTGAGTACCGCTGAACCTGGTAGCCGAGTCGGACGGTCCGGATCAACCACCGCGACGGATTGGGAAGTGCAAGCCATGCGTCCAAATTCCGTGCGAGGGGGACCAAGGGGACAACGTCGTCGGACGTACCGGCAGGTGGGTCCTCGCGGCGGGGCGGAGCGCGAGGTGCCACAGCACGTCGTGGCCGTGCTGAGTCTAGGGACATCGAAGCACTTACCTGGCTCCTTGTGACCACCCCCAGAACAGCCTGGGACGGGGGAGGAAGAGGCCTGTCCTCGCGACCCGTGGAGGCTGTCACATCGGGGGTGGATTTGTGCCACAGCTGGGCGCTCAGGGGTGAAAAGGGCACCGCTGGAGCGCCAATCCTGCAAGATAAAACCCGTGGACGGTAGTCGTGGTGACGACCATACACACCGGGTATGTGACCCAGGGAGGAAGGAAGCCGCTCTTTTGTTGAACTGTTGGGTACCGCAGCCACTTGGGCGTGCGGCGAAATCAAACGAAAAGGCAACAAAAGATTTTACACCCGGCCCTCCACCGGGGGATGGAGTGGTCTTTCTACCAGCTCCAGGTGAGTGGGTTCCCTCGTCCCTGGGTTGCCCGTCTCAGGGGTGCCTCGAAGACCTCCGTGGGTTCTTCGGTGCCGGCTGTGAGGCGGGTGGCGTCGGCTTCCTGCGGTGGGCTCCACGTCGGGGCCGGGCCGGAGGGGCGGGCTGCGGCGGAGCCGGTGCAGTCACCGCAGGGGGACGCCCTTGGCGACGAGCAGACGGGGTGCGGGGTCTTGAGCCGCGCCGGGGCAGGATGTGCCGGATTGCCTCCATCTGCTGCTTTACCGTCGAGAACTGCTGGGCAAAGTCCTCAACGGTGTTGCCAAATAGGCCCGCCTGGGAAATGGGGGCAGCAAGGAACCGTGTCTTGTCGGCCTCACCCATCTCGACCAGGTTGAGCCACAGGTGGCACTCCTGGACCACTAGTGTGGCCATCGTCCGCCCAAGAGACCGCGCTGTGACCTTCGTCGCCCGGAGGGCGAGGTCGGTCGCCGAGCACAGTTCCTGCATCAAATCTGGGGCGGAACTACCCTCGTGCAGTTCTTTCAGTGCCTTGGCTTGGTGGACCTGCAGGAGAGCCATGGCGTGCAGGGCAGAGGCGGCTTGTCCAGCAGCGCTGTAGGCCTTGGCCGTCAGGGACGACGTGAGCCTACAGGGCTTGGAGGGGAGCTTAGGGCGTCCACGCCAGGTGGCGGCGCTCTGCGGGCATAAGTGCACTGCGAGCGCCTTATCCACCGGGGGAATCGCCGTATAGCCCCTGGCCGCCCCGCCATCGAGGGTAGTGAGAGCGGGGGAACTACGGAGTCGGGGTCGGGCAGTAAAAGGTGCCTCCCACGTCTTCGTCAGCTCCTCATGCACCTCCGGGAAGAATGGCACTGGAGCGGGGCGCGGCCGGTCTGAGCGGCGCCGCGAGCCCAGAAACCAATCATCAAGCCGCGAGGGTTCAGGGGAGAGTGGAGGGTTCCACTCTAGCCCGACGCTCGCGGCCGCCCGGGAAAGCGTGTCCGTCATTTCGGCGTCGGCCTGTAACTGGGCGACCGTCCCCAAAGGGGGAAGCCCAGCTGAGGCTTCTGCGTCCGACTGGACAAGCCCGCTCTCCGATGCTGCGCTCGAAAGCTCATCATCTTCGCGGGCCTCGAACGAGAAGCCAGACTCGCCGTGCGACGAGCCGGCGACTCATCCGGAAGCCCGATTGGGGCAGACGAGCGTGCTGGGGAATGGGAGGTCCGCGGGGGGATACCCGGCGGAGGCGATCCCACTGAGGTCCCCAAATCGTCCCCAGCGCCAGCCGCGCTGACCTCAAACCCGTAGGTAGGAGGACCAAGGCGGGGAGCCGCTGGGGTGGCTTGCTTTCTTACCTAGTGTCACTACATCGACACCAACGTCGAGTGAGTGACAGATAGGGAACTTTATTTAGACAGTATTCCAAGGTACTTTAAAGAATACGATGTTGTTACCAAGTACATGCTATAATATGCTATTTTACTTCAATTAGTCAGACAATTTGCATGATTTAATATCATAGCAGCACCAAATTGAATAAATAAAACCATACAAAATCCCCATTATTATTTGTCTGCAGTGTTATCTTTAAATTTTTCTTATTTTTCTTGTGATATGTACATACATTTTCCAGTTAGATTTTAACTTTAAGCATTATTAAAAACTATCACTCTGACACAATTAGCATAAATATTTGCTAAATATGTTTGCCATGGACATGTTCTCGCAGTGAGAACATGAGCCATTCATAAACGCTGCCTCCGTGTGGGTCGCGCCCAGACACGAGAGACAGCGATCATGACCATCCGAAGTTAAGAGAAAACGACCGCAACCAGGAATAACACACGAACGGAAAGGCATCTTTAAAAAGACGCGTCTTTAAAAAGACGTTCCGTGTGTGCGCTCTTTTAGAGAAATATATACTCTTTTAGAGGGGAAAAATGCTCTTTCAGAAAATATACTCTCTAGTTTTTCTGCCGAAGCGCCCAGGGGCGTTCTCTGCAGTGCACCAGTGCAGAGGAGGGAGAAGCCGCTGAAATGCGCCGTCAGATCCAGCAGAGGTGAATGAACAGTAGTATTCAGCTCAATGAGCATGACCATTCAGCTCCGAAGAGAAAATCTGAATGAGTGGTTGCATACCAGCTCCTTTTATACCCGTATGTTCGGGGGAGTGGCATGCAAATACCACTCGCCAATTTTCATTGGCCTTTTATCAAAGACCAGAGGTGTCTCGGGCTCCCAAGAGTGATCCCTAGTGTCACTACATCGACACCAACGTCGAGTGAGTGACAGATAGGGAACTTTATTTAGACAGTATTCCAAGGTACTTTAAAGAATACGATGTTGTTACCAAGTACATGCTATAATATGCTATTTTACTTCAATTAGTCAGACAATTTGCATGATTTAATATCATAGCAGCACCAAATTGAATAAATAAAACCATACAAAATCCCCATTATTATTTGTCTGCAGTGTTATCTTTAAATTTTTCTTATTTTTCTTGTGATATGTACATACATTTTCCATTTAGATTTTAACTTTAAGCATTATTAAAAACTATCACTCTGACACAATTAGCATAAATATTTGCTAAATATGTTTGCCATTTCTATGTTTTTACTTACTGTATTAAATAAAACACCCGCAAATACAGGGTCGACTAAAATGTGTGAAATTTTGTAAATTTGTGTAATTTTGTTTTTTAATAAAAATTAGAGGGAACATTGGTGGTAATACTTTAGTTTTCTCTCAATAATGAGTGTGTTTAGGGCAATGTGTGAGACTTTGTGTTTCTTTTGTGTGTTTTCAGTTATTCACGCGTTACGGGAAGTGTTACACCTTTAACTCGGGTAACAGCGGAACGCAGCTGATCAGTGTTAAAGGAGGAATGGGAAATGGTCTGGAGATAATGCTGGACATTCAGCAGGATGAATATTTACCTGTGTGGGGAGAGACAGGTGAGAGAACACATGAGTAAACATCAGGCTATCACACTGCAGTGTTGGGAAAGCTGTTTTGTGTCAAGCTACAAAATACTCATAAACGACAGTCAAGCTACTCTTTTGAAAAAATATTTAGGTATCTATTACACGCTAAGCTAACTTACTACTTTAAGTTAGCTTAACATGTAATAAATACCTAAATATTTTTTTCAAAATAGTAAGATATATATATATATGTATTGTAAATATAAATATATATATACTATATATATACTATATGTGTATCTATCTATCCATCTATCTATCTATCTATATATACTGTATATATAATAACCTGGTCTCATAGAATTACTCTACATTTTTGCAGAATAATTTTTACATGGCTCGTTGTATTGTACTAATTGTGGTACTTTTCCAGACAAATGAACACTAAATCTTTTTATTTGCTTTCACACAAATCATGAGAAAAATGGCAGATTATCAATTCATTAACACTTAATTTTCGCTCTGTTTCTCAAACAATGCTAATAAGTTTGCATTACATAACCAACTATATTTACAAGCTTGTATGAGCATGATCAGCTTGTGCAGTAGCTCAACAGATAGAATGTTGGTTGCACTTGTGTTGCAAAGCAACAGGGTTTTGAGTCCTGAAGAGCACGGGAGTCAACACATTAGCCGACAGTTTCATAAAAGCACCACAAAATTACTCAATCGCTTTTTTCATCTCACATTTGTTTTTCTGACACCATTGATTATTTATTTTATTTTATTTATTTATTTATTTTTTTACTCGATAGAGCATTAACCTTAAAAATGTAATCTTTTTGGGAGAACATTTAATTCGATTTTTAACTCACAGTGGACATTTGACCTCAGAACTGCCACAAGACATGTAATGATCCACATAATATAATTTAGCAAAAATGTCACCACAGTGACGTCATTTTTGAGATCAGGCTGAAAACAGCAATGTAGCATATTGACACACTACACCACAATTTGTTGAAAGAAAGTAGCGTTACTGGTCCTGCTCGACCCGCTCTGAGCGGGATTTTAATTGGGCTCTCCGGAATGGGAGACGGGTGCATTAACAAGGAGGCTAAAGGCTACAGCCTCTAGTGTTAGTCACAAGTGCGCCATTGAGGCCAGGGGAGTGAGGTTTACATGGACTGCACAGCTTTCAGCTGGCTCCCGTTACAGTAGTTCTGAGCAGTGTTTTTTAAAACAGCTGAACTTCTGTCATGCTATTGAAAGATATAGTTAAGTAGCTTCTAGTTTTAATTAGTTAATCCCCAACACTGTCACACTGTAAGAACCAATTCTTTCACTCTCATTATCTCTCTCTCTCTCTCTCTCTCTCTCAGATGAGTCATCGTTTGAGGCGGGAATCAAAGTTCAGATCCACAGTCAAGATGAGCCACCATTTATAGATCAGCTAGGCTTCGGAGTAGCACCAGGATTCCAAACGTTTGTTTCCTGCCAAGAGCAGCGAGTAGGTGTTGTGTTAATTTTAGGCTTGGGATTGATGCCTTTTTTACACATCAATAATCTGAAAATTTTCCTGATGATTATTGATATATATATATATAGGTATTTTTTCAGATATAAATAGGGCTACTTGTTGGACAATAGTCTTTGTCTCCTCATACATATTTCTCAAAACAACTTTGGTAAAGCAGACGCATCTGGTGGACGACATGACGTGTTTTTATATTTGAAACAATTATTTTCTATGAAAGTGAGCACACTGCCGCCGCTTGCCATCTGTCGGCTGCATACAGCTACAACTCTGGAGGCTGCAGTATTAAGTACAGTAAATGTTATATCACCCCCTTGTGGTCTCCCAAAGCTATAACGGCAGATTACATTGAACGGAAGTCCAGCAGTGAATTGGAAAGCAAACAAATTCTAATTTAAATGTTGGCTAATGTTAACATATCGATGCCTCAAAAACCGATCAATAATCTATGTATCAGTATTTTATGACATTCCTAGTTAATATGGGATTCATTTGGATAATTTGTTCAGTGTTGTTTTATCACTGATGATATTTTTTTAGCTGATATATCTTCCTGCTCCATGGGGGAGCTGCAAGTCTAGTCCACCGAGCTCAGAATACTTCAAGGCGTACAGCATCGGTGCCTGCCAAACAGACTGCGAGACTCGTTACCTGGTGGAAAACTGCAACTGTCGTATGGTGCACATGCCTGGTGAGTCCCTGCAGCAATTAAAGCTGCAGTGTGTAATTTCTGTGCCACAAATGTCACCAAACAGAAATGGAAAAATGTAGGATGTTTTCAAACAGCATTCCTGAATACTCCCTCCATTTGCTATTGGTCGAACAAACAGATAGTCCTGCCCCAAACTCATACCATTGGTTGATCAAACCAACATAGCAATGCTTTGATAGCACCACAGAGCTATCTTTAATGCTATATTCAGTGTCACAGTTACTCTCATGCTAGTTATTCTAATTATATAATTCATAAGAAACCATCAGGCCAATTTTAAAATAGTGAACAGAGGAACATTTCATGTTGTGTTGCGAAATGAAAACTTGAATCGCTTTATATAATGGCTTTATCCACTGTCAACTGCTGCGTTTCATTCAACTCAGAAAGTCAGATTTTCCAACTTCCTACTGGGAAAAGTGCAATGGAATGCCACTTGAAGCTATGATTCCGACTTGGAAAGTCATGCAGAAATTTTAAACTCAGATTTCGCCGAGATGCAGGTGTGTGACGTCACACAATCATGTCAGCACCCAGGAAGATATACAAAATAAATGATAAACATTCACTTGTATTAAATAATATCGATAAATGTGTCAAAGTTCCTACATTACATGATTTTAAAGCATGTTTAACAAACGTTAGCAGAGTAGCAGGTTTTCAAAACATGGTAAATTATACCCTCTTTTGACAATCGAACACCTGTAGCACAAATTATAGCATTGCAGATTGTTTCCGAATTGGGTTGCTAGGAGACATCTCTAGTGAAAGTCAAACACCTGCTAAGCTAATGGGAGCATTGCAGTTTTGTTTCCTTAAACGTCATCATCCGAGCATCTGGCAATGGAATGCATTTATGGTTGGAGATCGGAGATATCAAGCAGGAATTTCCCACATCCGATTTGAATGGAATGCAGCATAAGGCCCTCTATTACTTATAAGGCATTGTGCACTTGTTAATTACAATAATCAGCCTTGTTTCATTCTTAAAGGTACAGTTCATCAAAAAAGGAAAATTCTGTCATCATTCACTTTCCATAAATTTGTTCCAAGCAAACATGCAACAGTGTCTTTCTTCTGATGGTTACAAATGGAGATATTTTAAAAGATGTTTTTGCCAATCTTTTTTGTACAGTGAAAGTTAATTAGAACAGGGGCTGTCAAGCTTTAAAAATGACAAAAATGCAACATAAAGGTATCATAAAAGTGGTCTTCTGCTGTGATATGATATGGGACACATTATTTATGTCAAACCTGCCTTTTATAAATTATAAAAAAATATATATTTTAATGTTTAAATTATAATGCGTGTGTTGTATTGACCACTTTTATTGTGCTTTTGTGTTATTGTTGGAGCTCCCTGTTTATTTTAATTTGAAGGAAATGAGTGGCCTAGATGTTCTACTAAATATCTCCTTTTGTGTTCCACGGAAGAAAGAGAGTCATGCAGGTTCGGAAAGAGTGAGTAAATGATAAAAGACCTGTCTTTTTTGGTGAACTTTTCCAGTATTGAAGATATTTAATGTTCCCGCAGGTGATGCACCATACTGCACCCCCGTGCTATATAAGGAATGTGCACATCCAGCACTTGGTAAGAAACTTTTATTATGAAGCAGTTATCACCAGTTATTGCTGGTCTATAGAGCTTTACAGTAATGCATTAAATTCTACACTGAACTTCTGCACTCACAGCTTTTAATGTGCCTTTCAATTTCACCATCATGTAAATGTCTGCAATGGAATGATTTGTGTATCTTTTTGTGGTTGCACAGATTTCCTAGCTGAAGTGGACAACGAATACTGCTCGTGCGAGACTCCATGCAACATCACTCGCTACAGTAAAGAGCTCTCTTTCGTTAAGATCCCTAGCAAAGCGTCAGTCAAGTACCTAGCAAAGAAGTACAGCAAATCAGAGAAATACATAACGTGAGTGTTGCATAATCATTGATTGCTTTGTTACCGTAGTAACACTGTGCCTGTTTTCCATGACAGCAGGGAGAGGGAGCTAGTTTCATTGTATTATTCACTAACCGTGCATACGCACAGATTTATATGCAAAATCCAGCATGATCTCGTAAAAATATGTGACTGTGGTGACATTTTTGCTTAATCTCCTGATACTCGAGTGTGACTGCTGTGTGCATTTTCCATTTCCCTTTTTATTTGTAACTAGTAGCTCCTAATAAACAAGCAAAAAAGCAAACAGTTTTCCTAAAAATATATGTCCATATAAGTTGTGAAATGTAAATAATACCAAGCTATAGAAAGTCAAACTTTTTTCATCAAATGTTTATTATTGTTTCCAAGAGTGTTGGTTATTCATGTTTTTGAGACGTTATAGACATTACAGCTGATTTTCTATAAAGCTGAATAAATAATTATGATTAAAAGTAATAGACAGCATCATCAAATCACTGCCAACTGTGTTAAAATAAAATTCTGCATTCTAAAATTCTGAATCTATGTACTGATTATGATTGTCCTATGTCTTTCAAACATGTTGAGTGGTCCAAACATCATCTGCAGCCTGAAACTGGAATTTTGGTCAGATTTTAGAAGTGAATGCACTTAGCTGCACAGAAAGCTATAGGATGTACCCTTGCTCCCTTGCTCCTTATTTAGTAAATCACTTAACCTCCAGTGTGCTGTCTGTCTGCACTGGTCTCAGAACAGTTTGAAATTCAACTTATTTTCATCCTAACTCCATATAAATCCTCAAAAAGCAACATTTTTCAGCTTTTGCGTGAATACATTTATTCTCAGTGTGAAAATGCACGGTAAATATAGGAATGCATTTACTAATGTTAATGAATAGAACCGTATTGTACAGTGATAATAAAATAAAATATAACAAAATTAATATTAAAATGAAGCGTGATTAACTGTGCACTGAGTGGTACTAAAGGCAAGTTAAATTTTCTCCCAAACATAAGAGTTTTTTTAAGGTTAAAGCTCTATCGAGTTTTAAATGATCAAAATCTACCTCCATACCCTAAACCTAAAACCTAAACTGAACCAATTGCTGAAGCAATCCCATCATTTTGTGTTGCTTCTTGGCTCATGTGTTGACTTCTTCAGGACTCATACCAAGAGTGTTGATTCTTGGTTCCACCACAGTGGAACAGAGGAAGTGAATGATCTAAAAAAAAAAAAAAAAAAGCACCTTGAAATGATAAACTCTGTTGTGTGTTCTGCAGTGAGAATGTTCTGGTGCTGGATGTGTTCTTTGAAGCTCTGAACTATGAAACCATCGAGCAGAGGAAGGCCTATGAGGTGGCTGGTCTGTTGGGTAAGTCAAGTTCAGGCCCAAATGGCCTAGAGTAGACCAGAGAAAACTCTGCAGATGTCCACAGAACTGCGACATCTATCCACACCCCTTTTTGTGTTTGTTTATTACATTTCTTAAATTTTGGCTAATTTAATGATGCTTTCAGCTACCAATAAGAGTGTAGAACTCTCATCTCCATTTAACACATTTATCATGTTTAAATCCCTTCCATAGATTTTCCCTCAAAACCAGCACAGAAAATGCAAAAAAAAAAACAAACAAAAAAAAAACAAAGCCCGCAAATTCCGTCTTGGCCTGGTCAAATGTTACTTACTTGATAATGCAGTGTACTTAAGCTCAGTCTGTTTGCATGCTTGTGTTTGTAGGTGATATTGGAGGACAGATGGGGCTTTTTATTGGAGCCAGTGTTCTCACGATTTTGGAGCTTTTTGACTACCTTTATGAGGTAAGGTCCATAAAGTAATCTATCAATGTTCTGCCCTACAAAAAAGCTCGGTTTTATTTTTGTGATTACATTTTTATAGTTTATTAAAGGAATAGTTCTCCCACAAAATGATAAAATAAAATTACTCACCCTCTTGTCTTTCCAAACCCATTTTACTTTCTTTCTTCCATGGAACACAGAAGCAGATGTTAAGTAGAATGTAAATGATGCTCACAATGTATTTTTAGTTAAAAGTATGTATTTTTTTTTTTTTTTTCGGTTTGACAGCTTGAATGAAACCTATTCAAGGCTACATACAGAGAAATTTCATAATAAACATTGCCATTTATAATCGTTCAATTTGCACAGTTACACCAGTTTTGAATACTAATCTGCAAACTCAACCACGTCACTTCGTTCATTCTTGTAGAAGTACAAAAAACTTTTGTGTGTATGGTGACTAGATTCACAACTTTGGACTACCACCTCCACCGCATCGATGCGTCCTTCAGTATTAAGTACAGTAAATGTTATATAATCCCCCTGTGGTCTCCCAAAGCTATTACGCCAGACTTAATTAAAAGGCCAATAGTGAATTGGAAAGCACACAAATTAGGCTTCTAATTTAAATTTCGGCTAATATTAATATATCGATGCCTCAAAAATGTATCAAGAAAATAACATGATGATCAATAATTGATTGTGGGGATGGGGGCGTGGTCGTGTATCTGTCCGCAGGAGAGGGAGAGCAGTAAGGCTCATCACCTGGGATGTCATTATCTCTAACACCTGTGTCTTGTTATAGTGATGACGGAGGGAGACCTGAAAAGGCCGATGGACACATCAGTATGGGGAGAGAGACAGCAGAGAGTTGGCTACGTGTGTCCGCTACTATTAAAGTGAACTCTCATTGACTCGTTGGTGTATATATTTTGGCCACTAAGAGCCCTTTTGTTTATGTTTTATGTGACGCTGAAAGAGTAATAAAAATACTCACATTGACTGTTCTGCTGCCTCCTGACTCCTCCATTTGCCCCAAAAACAAGAACATTGTTACAGTGGTGCCGAAACCGGGACGTGTAGGACGTGGAGGATAATGTTGTCATGGAAACTTCACCACTTGGCGAAGTAATCAAGTCCCTCGTCAGCATCCAGCAGAATTAACATCAAGCCCTCGTGGATTTACGCCTGGAGCAGGAACAGAGTTTCCAACTCCTGCTCCAGACCCAAGCGGAGGATCGGCTGGCGTTCCGGAGCCTGATCAACAGAGAGGGGACTGTAGCTGCGATCCTGGAGCCCACAACCCCTGTTACCCTCATCAAGATGGGGCCGAGCGATGATCCCGAGGCCGACCTCGACTTGTTCGAGAAGACTGCCGAGGTATGGAAATGGCCAACCGTTACCATTGCTCTCCGGGGAAGCACAGCTAGCGGCCCAGCAACATCCTGCCAACAGCCTCTTCGACTACAGGGATCTGAAGAAGGCCATTGTGCAATGGGTCGGCCGTAGTCATGAGTAGAACTGGCAGCGCTTCAGGACGCTGACGTTTGGGAAGCACGGCCGCTCGTTTTCTTTCTCGCAACAGCTCCGGGATGGCTGTCGAAAATGGCTGCTGGCTGAGGGAACCCGCGGCACCATGGACATCGTCAACCTGGTGACACTGGAGCAATTCATCTCCCAACTTCCTCTGTGGATGGCCGAGTGGGTCCAGTGCCACCGCCCGGTGTCACTGGAAGAGGCCGTCCAGCTGGCAGAAGACTATATGACGGCACTTCCGGGAGGCAGCGATCCAGAGGCTCTTCCTTCTCTCTCTCTCTCTCTCTCTCTCTCTCTCTCTCTCTCTCTCTCTCTCTCCTACCGCTCAACCCATCCCCCCCCACACCTATTTCCGTCCTGTTCCGGCTCCCCGCCCAAACCCTTTCCCCGACCCAGGGGACCCTTCCCCTTTTCTGTGTCTCACACTCCCCCAGTCTCCCTCCGCTCTCCCCCCCCAGGTTGATGAGACTGCCCCTATGGTTACGGTAGGGAAGCCAGTTGGTGAATCCACCGGCCACCCCAAAAGCGCCATTGCACCCTCTACCGCTAATCGAGGTTCCTTTTGAAAGAATTGGCATGGACCTCGTCGGGCCATTAGAATGGACTGCACGCAGGCATTGCTTTGTATTAGCTCTGGTGGACTATGCAACGCGATACCTGGAAGCAGTGTCCTTGCACAACATCTCAGCACGTAGTGTTGCGGAGGCACTCTATGAAATCCTCACTGATCAAGGCACTACATTTATGTCACGAACACTACGTGAACTGTGTGAATTGTTAGGTATTAAATCTATTACACCCACAAATGGATGGCTTGGTGGAACAATTTAATAAAACCTTAAAAAATATGATTCGTAAGTTCGTACACGAGGATGCTAGAAATTGGGATAAGTGGCTCGATCCCCTGTTATTTTCAGTGCGAGAGGTCCCACAAGCCTCCACAGGGTTTTCCCCATTCGAGCTGCTGTATGGGCGTCGGCCATGTGGCGTGCTCGATGTCATACAGGAAGCTTGGGAGGAGGGACCTTCAAACAGTAAAAATGAAATTCAGTATGTTCTTGATCTTAGAGCAAAACTCCACACTTTGGGTCAACTAACACAGGAGAATTTGCTCCAAGCTCAGGAACATCAAAGCTGACTGTTTGACAGGGGCACTTGACTACAGGAATTCACACCGGGAGATAAAGTGCTTATATTACTGCCCACCTCAAGCTCTAAGTTACTCGTTAAGTGGCAAGGGCCCTTTGAGGTCACACGGCGAGTCGGAGATCTCGATTATGAGGTTAGGCGAATGGACAGGGGCGGGGAACGTCAAATTTACCACCTCAACCTCCTAAAATCATGGAGGGAGGCGGTCCCTGTGGCCCTGGTGTCGGTAGACCTGGAGAGGGCGGAGCTCAGGACAGAGGTGACTCTCAAACCTACTTCATTCACCCCAGTCCCATGTGGAGACCACCTCTCACCATTGCAGCTCACAGACATGGCCAAGTTGCAAGCGGAACATGCAGACGTGTTCTCGCCTCTCCCCGGTTGCACGAACCTCATAGAACACCATATCGAGACTACCATGGGGGTTGTGGTTCGTAGCCACCCCTATTGCCTTCCTGAACACAAGAAAAGGGTTGTTCAGGAAGAATTGGAGGCAATGCTCGAGATGGGTGTAATAGAATAGTCGCACAGCGATTGGGCCAGCTTGGAACCTAAGAGCGAAGGGACGGTCCAGTTCTGTGTAGACTATCACAAAGTGAATGCGGTGTCCAAATTTGACGCGTACCCAATGCCTCGGATTGACAAGTTGCTTGATCCGTTGGGTGCAGCTCAATTTTATTCGACACTGGAATTAACAAAGGGTTATTGGCAGATCCCTTTAACTCCAATCTCCTGAGAAAAATGGCTTTTTCCACACCGTTCAGCTTACACCAATTTGTGACCCTTCCGTTCAGTTTGTTCGGGGCCCCCGCCACGTTCCAGCAGCTCATGGATAAAATTCTCAGACCACATACAGCATATGCCACCATGTATTTAGACAATATTATCATTTATAGTAATGAATGATGGTGGCACATGCAACATCTGAGAGCTGTCCTGAGGTCGCTGCGACAGGTGGGGCTCACGGCCAACCTGAAGATGTGCACAATTGGGCAGGTGGAAGTTCGATATCTGGGGTTCCACTTGGGTTACGGGCAGGTGCGACCCCAGGTTAACAAAACCGCATCGATTGTGGCCTGCCCGAGGCCCAAGACTAAAAAGGAAGTGAGACAGTTTCAGGGGCTGGCTGGCTACTACCGAAGGCTTGTGCCTAGTTACTCTGGTGTGACCAGCCTGCTGACTGATCTCACTAGAAAGGGGGCCTCTGATCCAGTCCAGTGGATGCCAACAGGCTTTCCTTAAAGTAAACTTTGTGGGGGGCTGCTTTTACATGCTTCTAATTTCTCTCTCCCTTTTATTTTGCAGACTGATGCATCCGACAGGGGCTGGGGGCGGTGGTGTGGGAACGGCCGGTGCTGTTCATAAGTTGCAAGCTCTCCTTGAGGGAGATGAAGTACAGAACCATCAAAAAGGAGTGTCTTGCAATCAAGTGGGCTGTCCTCACCCTCCGCTACTACCTGCTGGGGCGGGCCTTCACCCTCTGCTTAGATCACGCCCCACTCCAATGGCTCCACCGCTTGAAAGATACCAACGCGCGGATCACCCGTTGGTACCTGGCACTTCAGCCGTTTAAATCTGAGGTGATCCACAGACCGGGGGCGCAGATGGCTGTGGTGGACTTTCTCTCCAGAAATGGGGGGGAGTTGGCAGGCCGGAAGTTGCCCCAGCCTGAGGCGGGCGGTGGGGGTATGTGGGGGTGGGGGCGTGGTCGTGTATCTGTCTGCGGGAGAGGGAGAGCGGTAAGGCTTGTCACCTGGGCTGTCATTATCTCTAACACCTGTGTCTTGTTATAGTAATGGTGAAGGGAGACCTGAAAAGGCAAGCAGACGCATTAGTATGGGGAGAGAGACAGCACAGAGCGTTAGCTGCGTGTGTCCACTACTATTAAAGTGAACTCTCGTTGACTAAGAGCCCTTTTGTTTATGTTTTGTGTGACGCTGAATGAGTAATAAAAATACTCACATTGACTGTTCCTCTGCCTCCTGACTCCTCCATTTACCCCGAAATCATGAACATTGTTACAATGATGTATCAATATTTTATGACATTCTAGTTAATATGGGTTTCATTTAGATAATTTGTTCAGTGTTGTTCCATCCATGATGATATTTGTTTTAGGTGATTTATCTTCCAGTTCCATGGGGGAACTTTATGGGTTCATTCCAAACCCATATTACATTCTTTCTTCCATGGAACACAGAAGCAGATGTTTAGTAGAATGTAAATGATGCTCTTTTCTTTACAACAAAATGGTATAGTGACCCGTGGCTGTCAAGTTCCAAAATGGACAAAAAATACTGCACAAAAGTAGTCCTTGTGACTTGTGCATTGTTTTTTCAAGTCTTCTGAAGCCATGCGATAGATCTGTAAGAGGAACTGATCGAAATGAAAGCTGTTATTTACAGCAACAACAACAAAATCTCATTCTTGTTTTGTTTAATTTTTAACTAAATTAATTAATAAAACTTAAAATATTTAGGTTTTTCATTTTTATTAATGATTACTCAATTCAGGAGGGCCTGGGTAGCTCAGTGGTAAAGACGCTGGCTACCACCCCTGGAGTTCGCTAGTTCGAATCCCAGGGCGTGCTGAGTGACTCCAACTGGGTCTTCTAACAACCAAATTGGCCCGTATGCTAGGGAGGATAGAGTCACATGGGGTAACCTCCTCGTGATCGCCATAATGTGGTTCGCTCTCAGTGGGGCGCGTGGTGAGTTGTGTGTGGATGCTGCGGTGGCTCCACGGTAATGTGCTCAACAAGCCATGTGATAAGATGCGCAGGTTGACAGTCTCAGACTCGGAGGCAGCTGAGATTTGTCCTCCACCACCCGGATTGAGACGAGTCACCATGAGGACTTAGAGTGCATTGGGAATTGGGCATTCCAAATTGGGAGAAAAAGGGGAGAAAATCCCCCCCCCCCCCCCCCCAAAAAAGATTATTCAATTAAATTTGATGGAAGTCAAAAATTGAAATGCATAAATCTTAAATTGATTTTTTTTAATGGACTGTATATATTGAAATATTCCGTGTGTAGACTCTTAATGCTTAGCGGCAGGTTTGACGTCAATGAGTGTGTTTACATGCATGTTACTACGTGATTATGCTTAATAACCTGACAAAGCGTAAGATCATGTAAACGGCTTATACAGTATTCTTTTGTTGGAGTAAGTTTCAGAAACGGTTTAAGCAAAAACTGATTGGCAAACATAGAAATTTTGTCTATTACCCTGATTACACGTTGCATGTAAACACCTTTACCAATGTAAGTTAGTGTTGTGAGCATGGCTCTATGTGTTCACTTCCAAGGTAGAGAATGATTCAATGGTTTCAGTCTCATGTAAACAGAGGTTTCTTACGTTTTTAATAAACTGATTTTTGATGGTTATCAGTGTATTCCTGTGCATGTAAACACTCTCAATAATGCTGAGCTCAGTTGGTTCTTGCGTATTATATGATCAACTGTGACTCGACAAAGTTGAACATGTGTAAGTCATGTCAAACGTAATACATTAGCAGCAAGAGGGTGAGTAAATGACAGAATTTTTATTTTTGGATGAACTAACCCTTTACAGACAACATCCCACAAATACAGTATAAGTGTACTCTTTGTCTCTCTTTCACTTTTTTCTATCTTTTATCTATCAAGGTAATGAAATACAGATTCTGCCGCTGTTCTGACAAGAAACATCACAACAACAACAACAACAGTGATCATGGCACTGTACTTAGCCTGGACGATGTCAAATGTCACGTCAGTAAATTTCATTAACATTCCTGCAATATTCCAGCTATTCGCCTGCCATTCATTTTCAGATTACGTTCTGCAGTACGTTTAGAAGGCCATATATTCTATGACTTCACAACACAAGCACAGTTGGTCTGTTTTACAGATTGTTCTGGCATCTTATGATCGTACTCTCTTTTACTCTGAATTAAATTTTCTAGGAGTTTTTCAGATGTTTTGTGGTTTTCCGAAAAAGCTGCACTGTGTATGCTGTTATTGCTAAGGCAGGAATGTCAATAACATACAATTTTAATTAAATGATATAAATCTTTTGTTTGCCAAGACTTTGCAATAGAAATGTGACTACCAGCTTGAGGGGTTACTGTTATCATAATAGCTATGATATGGATGTAAATGCATTGTGAAAGACAATTAATTGCACAGGGCATTGTAAGAGGGAATGCCACTTTACAAAGGCCTGTAAGTGCTTAGAGCTACAGTATCTACCATAGGAGCATAATATAATCGGCCAGTGTCAGTTCAGAGCGACTAACCATAGATATTCCCAGGGGCTGCATGTGAGCTCGGCAAGACTTTTGTATGCAATGTCATGTTTGTTGCAGGCGCATGCATGGATTGTGTGTGTGTGTCCTGTGCATGTCTGTATACGTGTCTATTAATGTTGTGTGCCATTGTGTGTGAGAGCTTGATTGTGCATGCATGGATGTGTATGCTGTTTGTAAGTGCGTCTTTGTGCATGTATATATTACATGTGATAATTACTAGAATGGAAGAGGAAAAGTTTGAGCGACAGAGTATTAAGTATTTTTAAAACAGGAAATTATGTATTTTTAAAGTCCGTGATGCACATTAAATATGTGTTAAATGCCAGCTGATAGAATGTATTGTTTTCTTAATTTTGTTGTGGGGTTTATGACTTTTTTGTTAAATTTCTAATTTAAATTTCTTTGGTACACTATACTAATCATATTTACAGTGGAACACTGTCTGTTTTTTGTTTTGTTTTTGTTTTTTGTTTTTTTTTCAGCAAGGACCAATATTCTTTATTTAAGATAAAAGGTTTGTCAAAGAGCAATGGTATTACTATGTATTAAACTTTTTCAGTTGGTACATTTCTGTATTATTTTGATGTTTATCATGTGGCTGTAATATAATATGATTTTTATATGAATAAACGTGAGTCAAATTATGCCTTAATTTTTACTGTTTTGTGTTTATCATTAGTTGAAATTGTTCACTCTACGAAATCTTTTTTTTAAATTAGTATTTTTGTCTTACCTTCCAGTAAAAAAGATCAAAAAATTCTTAAAACAAGATACAGTGGCGGATCCTGTCATAAGCGTTATAGGCAGCCGCTTAGGGGGCAATGCTTTCTGGGGCGGCACGACAGGGTACTCAGCCATCCCGCACAGAGCTCACAAGATCTCGATGGGAGAAAGGTCAAATTGTGCCGCCCTGCCCCTGGCTCGCAAGATCGCGATGGAAGAAAGGTGCCCGAAATCGTGCCACCCACCCCAAGCTCGCAAGATCGCGATGGGAGAAAGTTGCCCCAAATCATGCCACCCCGCCCCCACACAGAGTTCGCAAGATTGCAATGGGAGAAAGATGCCCAGAGTTGTTCCTGACAGTCTACTCAGCCTTAAAGGCTCTATATGGTTAGGATTATGAGTGTTTATAATGCATTCTTAGATTCTGAGCAAACATAAGATAACCATAATCAACAGTATAGGTACACCATGACACAGGATCACTTCAGTGGTCTTGAGAAAATTAGTATCAGCCATGTGATTGCTGGGCAGATATGACAAAATCATTGATGATTTTGCATCAATAAAATCTAGGAGGGGAGGGTTACATTTTAAATTAGGGTTAGGTGTAATAGCACAAGCAGCAATCTGTAAGTATTCTGCCATTTTCTTTATTTATTGACTCTACAATTGAATTGTGCAATTTAAATGTTAATATAATTTGCCATTAAAAAATATACATATATGTATACATACAGTATATACTGTATACAGTTACTTCATTTTTATATTCATTGTCTGGTTATTTTTATTTAAAGGGATAGTTGAAAATCTAAAAAATTAAAATTCTCTCATCATTTACTTACCCTCATGCCATTCCAGAAACATGACTTTCTTTCTTTTGCAGAATACAAATTAAGATTTTTAGAAGAATATCTCGGCTCTGTAGGTCCATAAAATGCAAATGAATGGTAGCCAGAACTTTGAAGCTCCAAAAGCACAAAAAAATCCATCATAAAAGTAATCCATAAGACTCCAGTGGTCAAATCTATGTCATTAGAAGCGACATAATAGGTGTGGGTGAGAAACAGATCAATATTTAAGTCCCTTTTTACTCCACTTATGGATTATATTTATGCTGTCTTTATGTGATTTTTTGAGCTTCAAAGTTCTGGCCACTAATCATTTGCATTGAATGGACCTACAAAGCTGAGAAATTCTTCTAAAAATTTTCACTTGTGTTCAGCAGAAAGAAGAATACACATCTTGGATGGCATGAGGGTAAGTAAATAATGAGAGAATTTTCATTTTTGGGTGAACTATCCCTTTAATATATTGTGTGTGTTAAAGCATAGTTATGTAACAAAAAGTTGTCAACATCTTAAAATCCAAATATTTTTTTGTTTGGTTTTTTTTTGCCATTAAGGGGGGCACCACGTTGGATCTCGCCTAGGGCACCAAGTAAGGTAGAACCGCAACTGACAAGATATATTTACTTGACAAGCAAAAGGGCAACTTAATTTAGTGAGGTTTATGCTTAATTTTTTTTTTTTTAAATTTAAAAAATGCCAATGGGGTAATAAAAATAAACTTATTTCAAAGGGAAAACAAGTTTTTATTTTTTACCCCATTTTATTTTATCCCATTTTTTTCTTCTTTCTTTTTAAGCATAAAGTTTACAAAATTTTATCAGATTTCTCTGAAAACAAGACAAAATATCTATGCCATTTTGCTAGTCAAGTAAATATATCTTGTTTTTAGAATATAGAGATTTTGTATTATTATTTATTTTTTTTTTTTTTTACTGGAAAACAAGACAAAAATACTAATTAAGAAAATGATTTTACGCAAAGTTTAAATGTTGTTCACTTTTTCCCTTTAAAAAGTCTATAAGCTCTCTGAATGGAGTAATTCCTTCCCATATTGAGCCATATTTTCTGCCATGGGTATTTCAATACATTCTGTTGTTCGAAAGGCATTTTTGCCTTCTTAAGCCACACTGATCCTTTGTTAAAATTCCAGACATTTTTTAGATTTGTTCAAATCAGACAAGTCATTCAGTGTATGGCTGAATCTTAGAAAAACATGTCTGGGTCATTTTCACAGCAAAATCAAAAGAAAATGATAATGAAATGAGAAAGAAGAAGAATAATTGGGCACATTTCCCCCCTCAGTTTCCATTCTTGTCAGGCTTCATGAGAGTCACTAATGCATATCTACTTATATTGCTCCATCTCACTTCATAATTATTTGATTACTCTTTGTATTAAAAATAGATTATGAACCTTCGAGCAAGTACTTAAGCTAGCAGACAAGTGCAGCAGTGTGCTTCAACACCATGTTGTTTTTGCTAGGAGTATCAAGTTACAGCTTGGCTTTGAGGTTGCTTATGTCTAACTGCGACTAAAGTTCATGTCAGTGCATAAAATATGACCATTACAAACTTGCTGTCAGTAATAACATTAATCCCTCACAAAAATTATTTTATGCTGCCTTTATGTCGTTTTTGGACCTTCAGAGTTCTGGTCACCATTCACTTGCATTGTTAGGACCAACAGAGCTGAGATATTCTTCTAAAAATCTTCATTTGTGTTCTGCAGAAGAAAGAAAGTCACACAGATCTGGGGTGGCATGAGAGTAGGGCTAAATTATGATTGAATTTTCATTTTTGGGTGAACTATCCCTTTAAGGCTTTTGGACTATGCTACATTCTATTGTAATGTATATGGCAACTCACAAAATGATTTGCTTGTTTTGAGATTTTGTAATTCAGCGCTGAAAGGTCCCGTGGAGAAAATCATCACAATGTCAAGTCCAAAGAAAGTTTGCATCATCGGCTCTGGGAACTGGTAAACAGTTATTTGTACATTTCTTAAAACGACACAATAGAAGACATATATTTGGTTATATGGAGGTACTGATAGTGTTCACTATAATTGTGTAATAGCTATATAGTTTCTTTTACAAAAAAAAAAAAAAAAAAAAAGACTCCAAATATGCTGAACAGGTGTGTATGTGCTGTCAGCTTTTGGGCTAACTTGAAAAGTATTTATCACTGTTTGCATAAGCCATTTGAAGCATTGCTAATGTGCAAAACAAGTGGAACATATGTGCCAGTCACTTACACTGGTAAGGTTCAGTATTTGTGTTCCATATAGGTTTATGGTAGCTTGGAGAATCAACTAACAAACTTAGTGCCCTTTGGACACATCTGTGGTTCAGTTTTATATAAATTTGTAATTAGTGTGATATACTAACAACTGCTGCAGTGGTGTTTTATAGCACACAATGCATACTATACAGTATGCTTGGTCATAGATATGTTTATTAAGTTTTCGCTATTTTAAAGATTTTACATGAGCTGCTGTTAAAACACATATTTGATCATTTTGCATGGCATATTAGATGCAATTCATACAATTATTAAGTTAATACTATAATCTTTATCAGTTAGCCCCAGTTAATGGAGTCACACACTATTTTGCATTTACAGAGATGGTAAAACTGCTAGTAGATATCAGGGGTAAAATGTGAGCTAAAATAAATAAAAGTCCTTTTATTCTCAGGTTATTATTCCTCAGTCTATAAATAAACAACATACTCAGATCATGCTGTGTGGCCTATAAACAAGACTCCAAAATTGGTGTTGATATAATAACACTCCAAGGGTGCATATATCCAGTTATTAAGAATCATTATCAGTTTAATCTTAATTCAGTGTTGACACATGTGACAAGCGCAGAATAATCAATTTCCCCAAACAGTACTACAATATTGATGTGCACTCACAATATTTAATATTGCATGTAAACTTTCACATCATTATCTCTGGTTGTCTTTCTCTCATGTGCTCAGGGGTTCTGCTATTGCGAAGATAGTTGGCTCAAATACAAAGAATAACTCAAAGTTTGACTCTACGGTTAACATGTGGGTGTTTGAAGAGACAGTGAATGGACGCAAACTTACAGAGATCATAAACACAGACCATGAGAATGTCAAGTACTTGCTTGGACACAAGCTTCCGGAGAATGTCGTAAGAAACTTTGTATTGTAACAAAGTAAAATGTCTGAAATAATTATCCTTCCTATTTTCAATATAAGATGGGAGGTGATTATTGTTGGAGCAGTAAGTGTGTGTTTTTTGTTTTTGATAGGTGATATTTTTACCAGTAGAGCCCAGATCCATCCCACTTTGAGAAAGTATGACAAATTATTTTATTAGTACCCATTTAAAACTTTAATAACATAATATTGATCATATTACATAATATTATTCTTTAATTAATATTATTAATTGTTAATAATATAATTCTATTAATAAAAAGCCCCCCTTCAGATGCTTTCAGTTTCACCTAAAATAAACAAAATAATTCAAAAAAATAAGAAAATAAGAAGAAAATAAGAAAAATATATTTCAATATAATTGATACATTTTTCAACAATAACTATAATAATATAATATAATAATAACAACAGGTTAGTAAAATAAGAATAAAGAAAATAATATATTTTTTTACAATTTCAACAAATAATTATAATAATATAATTTAATATTAACAGGGTAGTAAAATAAGAATAAAGAAAATAATATATTTTTTACAATTTCAACAAATAATTATAATAATATAATATTAACAGGGTAGTAAAATAAGAATAAAGAAAATAATATATTTTAAGTTGTTAATTTTTTGGCTGTTAATATACAAAGACAATTATAAGTAAGCTATATCAAAACATTGCTCTGTTTTTTTGAGTGGCCCAAAACAGCAAGACTGGTTCAACCAATTTGGGACGGGACTGTGTGTTTATCTGACCAATCGCGGTGCTCGGGAAACCTGTTTGAATACAGTCATTATTTTTGCAATTCTGTTTGGTGCTGCCAGTGGCGCAGAAATAACACTTCGCTTTTAACCAAATGGACATACAGTAATGTCCTAATATCAGTTAATGGGAATCAGCCACAATTTGAAAAACAAAAATGTTTATAAACTGTATATACTGTATTGGTGTATGGCTTAGGCACCAGCAAAAGTGTTCTACTGCTCCATATGCTCTTCTATGGAGGAAGTTAACACAATACAGAAGTCGGAAAAAAGAATGCTGAGCCACAAACGTTTCTCCATAAACCTCTGGGAAGCAATTGGAGTATTGCAAAGGAAACACTCCATTTGCACTCTTAAGCAACTAGTAAGATGCTGACAAAGCTGTCTGTGGTTTCTCCTTGATAATGACCTGATTATAACAGCAGACCAAATGGTTGAGTCAGCCAAATGGTTAGGTTAGAATTAGGTTCAGAAATCCAGGCACAATCCCGGGACTGGACTAGAGGCCTTTAAAACTGTTGGCACAGACACAAACATAGACACAATGACAGTAACCAAACCAGAAGGAAGATTTATCCATGAATAAGGTGACATATGGCTTGACATGGAGTTATAATCCTGCCAAAAAAAAACAAACAAACAAAAAAAAAAAAGAGCCAATGTCAATCAAACAGCTACACAACTCCTACTGGACATGATCATATAAGATCACTTAAAGCATTGGTGACTATATTGTATTCCATTGTTACAGGGTTTTATTTGTTTCTATTCATTTCTCATTTCATTTCATTTCTATTCATTCATTCAGTGTCAAACAGATTTTTTTCCTCCTGTTTTTTCCTTCTGTGCATTCCACTCGCAACCTCTCCTCCCTTTGGCCTTGTCTCTCACTCACAGGTGGCCGTGCCAGATCTGGTTGAAGCTGCCAAGAGTGCTGACATTCTGCTCTTTGTGATTCCACATCAGTTCATCGGTCGCATTTGTTATACAATGAAGGGCAAAATCAAGCAAGATGCACTTGGAATGTCACTTATCAAGGTCCCGTATACTCATGAGTACATTCGGTACACTAAAGATGTATTTTGTCTTGCTTTCCAGGCAAAATATCTAAACATGTGTAAGATAATAAGACTTCTTTTTAGAGAATTTATCTTGAATTTAGCCCATTTTTTTTTCTTCAAATTTTAAACAAATCAAACTACATTTTGAGAGGTTTATGCTTAAATAAATAGTTATTGCTTCAAGGAATAGTTTAATTAATTATTTTTTATTTATTTATTTTTTTTTCAAAAATGAAAATTCTCTCATCATTTACTCACCCTAATGCATCCCAGATGTGCATGACTTTCTTTCATCTGCTGAACTCAAATGAAGATTTTTTAGAATTTCTCAGCTGTTTTGGTCCACACAAAGCAAATGAATGGGTGGCAAAATTTTGAAACTCCAAAAATCACATTAGTCAGGATAAAAGTAATCCATATGACTCCAGTGGTTAAATCCATGTCTTCAGAAGCAATATGATACATGTGGGTGAGAAACAGACCAATATTTAAGTCCTTTTTTACTATAAATTTTCCTCCCTGCCCAGTCAATCTCAACTTTAACTTTTACTTTCTTCTTCTTGTGTATTTGGTGATTCACATTCTTCTTGCATATCGCCTCCTACTGGGCACAGAGAAGAATTTTAAAAAAGGACTTAATAAAGGACTTAAATATTGATCTGTTTCTCACCGACACCTATAATTTCACTCCTGAAGAAATGGATTAAAACACTAGAGTCGTATGGATTAAAAATCGAAATCTAAAAATCTTGGTTTGTGTTCTGCAGAAGAAAGAAATTCATACACATCTGGAATGGCATGAGGGTGAGTAAATGATGACAAAATGTTCACTATCCCTTTTAAACAAGAACAGCTGATTTGACAATAGGGTAAACTTACAGTAATTAAAGATATATTCTCTGAAAACATGTCTAATTATCTTACATATTTTTGCTTTATCTTGTTTTAAGGATGTTGATGGAAAACAAGACAAAAATACTGATGAACAGAAATGTTTTTTTTTTTTTTACAGTGTGGGTACGAAAGTAATTTGTATGTTCAAATTTTTCAGTTTCTCAGGCGTCTTGCGTAAAAAAAAAAAATAAAAAAAAAATGCATTCTAAGATCACAAGACTCACATTTGAAACACCTAGCAGAAATCATGACTCAGCATGTGTGTGTGTGTGTGTTTAGGGGGTAGATGAAGGACCTGACGGACTGAAGCATATCTCCGAGGTGATTCACGAGAAGCTCGGCATCAATATGAGTGTGTTGATGGGAGTAAATATTGCCAGTGAGGTGGCAGATGATACATTTTGTGAGACCACCATTGGTGAGCCCAAATCAAAGACCAAATAAAATATATAAAAAAGAATAAATAAATCCAATTAAATTTCTACAGGTAGTTTAATTTTAAATGGTAAAATAAGCCATCTTTTTTTGTATATGTGTTTTTTATAAGTGTTAACTTTATGTACATATATGTCTGTTTTGATGTTTGTAAGGCTGCAGGGATCAAATTCAGGGTGTGTTGCAGACAGATCAATTCCGGGTCACAGTTGTACAGGAAGCAGATGTGGTGGAGATTTGTGGTGCTCTGAAGGTTTGCTGCCGATCTGCATTTCTCCATTTTATACCTTGGGACTGAACAAAATAGCTCAAAATGCAAATTCCATACATGATCCGTTATATTTGTAATATACAATGTTTAAATCAACATGAAATCAAAATTATATACTTTCACAATAGATACACAATATTGATCCGAAAAAAATGTTGGTCTTCGTAATCTTTCATCAAAATATAACTTGAAACACCTCTGAAATGACTGTCCTTTCAGGATGACATCAACTCCTCCCCTACATCCACCTATCATATAGAGACCACTTTTCATTATCCAGTCAATTCCCAGTGGATAAATCTAGCCCTGCCCCCCCAAAAATTATAATAATAATAAAAAAATATTATAGAATTAAAATAGCTTGCAAACACTGTTTCATGTTGGCACTGCATGCAGTTTAAAGGAATAGTTCACCCAAAAATGAAAATTCTCTCATTATTTTCTCACACTCATGCCATACCAGAATGTGTATGACTTTCTTTCTTCTGCAGAACACAAATGAAGATTATTAAAATATTTCAGCTCTGTAGGTCCTTTAAGTGAATGGTGACCAAAACTTTGAAGCTCAAAAAAGACATAAAGGCAGCATAAAAGTAATCAATATGTCTCCAGTTGTTAAATCCATGTGTTCAGAAGCTATATGATATGGTGTTGGTGAGAAACAGATCAATATTTAAGTCCTTTTTTACTATAAATTCTCCTCCCTGCCCAGTAGGTGGCAATTTGCACGAAGAATGTGAATCGCCAAAAACAAAAGAACTCCTCTTAGGAGAAAAGAACGCTTTGGAGGACTGTCTGAAAATGGAGATTTGTAGTAAAAAAAAGAAAAGAAAAAAGGATGATTTTAAAATGGATCTGTTTCTCAACCACATCTATCATATCGCTTCTGAAGACAAGAATTTAACAACTGGAGTCATATGGAATTACTTTTATGCTGCCTTTATATGTTTTTTTGGGCTTCAAAGTTTTGGACTCTGTTGACTTCAATTGTATGGACCAACAAAGCTGAGATATTCTTTATTTTCCCCAAATAACTGCACATGCACATCCAGACACCTGCAGGCCATACAAGAGCGCCATATATTATGTGGTAAACATATTGAATACTCTGACTGAGAGTACAAAGCTCCACACAAACTAACACCTGCCGCAATCTTTGTTTCGTTACAGAATATAGTGGCAGTAGGAGCAGGTTTCTGTGATGGACTAGGGTTTGGTGACAATACCAAGGCTGCAGTGATCAGATTGGGTCTGATAGAGATGATTAGCTTTGTTCTGCACTGCCGGCTCGGTCTCCCCTGCAACCTTCCTAGAGAGCTGCGGCGTCGCTGACCTCATTACAACATGCCATGGAGGTCGCAATCGCAGAGGCCTTTGCCAAGACTGGCAAGGTGAGGCAACAGAAGTGTTTTGGTGTTAAAATACTTTCTCCTATCCCAGCTTAATATGCAATGTTTATTTTTGCAGTTCCGTTCAACGGCACAAAAATGACACATTTCAGCTTTAATTGGAAATTGTGAATAAGATGTTATCAGTGGAAATGTTGCGTGAGTTGCTATAGTTTTATTAAAGTGATAGTTCACCCAAAAATGAAAATTCTCTCATCATTTACTCACCCTCATGATATCCCAGGTGTATGACTTTCTTTCTTCACCAGAACACCTTTGAAGAAAAATTTAAAAATGTAATAGCTCAGTAGGTCCTTAAAATGCAAGTGAATGGCGATTTCTCTTTTAAAGCTCCAAAAATCACAGACAGTCAGCATAAACTTCATTGATACGACTCCTGCTGTTAAATTAATGTCTTCTAAAGCGATACAAACAGTTTTGGTGCAAAAAAAGATCAATATTTATGCACTTTATAATCCTTAAGAACTATAATCCAACCCTTCAGGACAGCATGGAGTCCAAGCGGTCTCTCATATGACGTATTTGCGTTGCCATGGATACAGAGGTAATCTCACATTCTCCACACAGGATAGTTCTTCTGGTAAATAGTAAGCATAACAATATATATTCTCGATATCTTACGAATTTATCTGAAGCTCGACAGTAATGAGCTAACTTGAGCTTACCTGTCGAGAAGAAACTCTGCAAGTTCGGTGTCTCCACCGAACCCCGAAAATGTTCTCAAAGTTCCACTTTTACTCTGTTCGTGTGTCTGTCTCTGTCTTTTAGCAAGTCTTCGAATTTTGACTTTAACATCTGTAGGCAAAGCAAAATGTATTTTCCTCTGTAACACGTCTGCCATTGTTGTTCATATTTCTCCACCGGCTCTGGCTGAACAGCTTACTACCAATAGCCATGCCCCCAAACTCACGGTATAGGTTAAGCTAGAAAGGGATGGGCGGGACTGAGCGGGTTGCTCAAAAAATAATTTGATAGTGCCTGAGAGGCTCAGTGTTTATACTTTTGGGGGAGGTAAACCCACAAATGGCCTACTTATAGTTGTCAATGAACAATAAAATGGGATAGCAGAACGTATTTCCACATCAAAAAAGTTACACACTTCACCTTTAAGTCCTTTTTTACTATAGATTTTCCTCCCTGCCCAGTAGGTGGCGATATGCACGAAGAATGCAAATCGGCAAAAACAAAAGAAGAAAAACTCTTAGGAGAAAAGAGCGCTTAGGAGGGCTGTTTGAAAGTGGGGATTTATAGTAAAAAAAGGACTTAAATATATTGATTGACTGCAGGGACCTGCCATAGCTGCTGAAGTCTGCACCATACTTAAAAACAAAGGCTTCCTCGACAAGTAAGACTCAAAGTTTTTTAGTACTGTTGTCTGCATTTACACAAAATGGTATTTGAAATGGGACACATCTGAACATGTTTGTCCCTGTACGAGACCTGTTACGAGGGTCGTCCTGTTGCTGGGTTCATCCACTGCTTGCAGAACCATCCGGAACATCAGTGAAAGAAGTGCAGGGTTAGAGTAATAAATACATGTGTGAGTGTTGCAAAAAAGCAGTATTTGTCTGTAGTATGTGTGTGTGCTTTGCTGAAAAAGGACAGCACTGCTGGTCACCAACATATGTTGTGTTTTGCATTCTGGTGTGGCACCAGGCTTCTTAAAGCAACAAAAAAATGTTGTCATTGTTCACTCACCCTCATGTCTTTCCACACCCATATGCCTTTCTTTCTTCATTGAACACAAAGGCAGAAGTTTTGCAGAATGTCCAGACTGCTGTTTTCCATATAATTTAAAGCATAATGTGATCAGGGGCGGTCATGCTCCAAAAAGGATGTAAAATCACCATAAAATTAGTACATACGACTTGTATACTACATTTTGCAATTTTACATTTTGGGTTGAACTTTTGCTTATCTAGCTTAACCAGCAAAATGTCTTTGGTGGACCAGATTTACCAGCAACCATGCATGTTTTGCTAGTGAATAGCGTAACTATGCTAACTATAGCATAGCATAACCAGCAAGATCAACAACCAAAGAACAAGCATGGAAATGCATGCTTTTCAGCAGGGTGTGTGTGCAACAGTGAGAGCAACCAAAGTTGTATGACTCCTCTGGAGGGTGCTCTCTGCTCAATAATACTGTGAGGTCATGTCATTATTGGCTCTCAGTTCAAATTTTGTATACAACAGCTATATACTTATTCTGAAGAAAAACATCAAATGTCAAACTGACCGTTCTCTCTAAGTGCCTCCAAAGCTGTTACCGTCCATTCTGAGAGTGGATTAGTTCTTGGAATTATGTTCTCAACATGTACTGTGAAATACATAATTATACTGTAACTGTAAGTTCCAAGTGTCCATTTCTTTAAGTCAGATGTTCTGAATTAAATGCCTTTTTAAGGGTTGTACAGTATGCATAAGAACCACAATAATGACAGTCCAATGATAAAATCAAAGCAAAAGAGTTAAGATGGTCATTTTCTCAAAGAGGTTCCAGTACTATTTAGCAGAATAAATATCCAGGTGTTCCCAACTTGAAGTTTTTTTCTCTAGTAACGGATTTTTGGGCAGGTTTCCATCAATTCAAAAACATCCTCACTGAAGTCATTATACTGCAGACTGGAGAAAAATATGAGAAAAATAACTGAGTTTTCTATGTATGTTATGACATAAGTATGACGAGAGTGTATGAACATTTATAGACTGAACTTACTTTAGGTTGCTCATGATTGGATGGTCCTGCATTAATTTGACCAACTGTGGTACAGATGAGTCTGTCAGGCCGTTGATTTTCAGGCTGAGAGTCGATAAAGTGCTGCTGGCAGCAACAGATTCACATAACTCCTCAACGCAAGCGTCAGTCAGTGACAACATCTCCAGACTGCAAAGACAAGACAACACAGGTATAGTGCACATCATTAGGTGCAGTTTAAAGGGACAGTTCACCCAAAAATCCTCATGTGGTTCCAGATGCATATGACTTTCTTTCTTCTGTGAAACGGTAGAACTTTTGAAGAATATCCTGGCCACTCTTTTCCATATGATGAAAGTGAATGGAGACTGGGGCTGTCAAGCTCCAAAATTGACAGAAGCACCTTTAAAATTTGTCCATGCAACTTTGAATGCTACATTCCAAATCTTCTGAAGCCAAATGATCTGATTGTGTGAGAAATAGACTCATATTTAAGTCGTTATTCACTGAATACTTGACATCCGCTCTAGCTCTCTTTAGCATGTTCATGACAGTTCATGAGAGAAGTAGCCATGTCTAATTTGCGAATGAATCGTTTTTTTGATTCGTTCTTTTAAATCGGACTGATCAAGTTCTCGAACTCAACTCTCTCAATGATCTAACATACCTATCACACAACTTCAGAAGACTTGGAATATGGTGCACAAGTGGAATAGACTACATTTATGATACTTTAATGTTGCTTTTGCATGTTTTTTTTTTAGCTTGAAAACCTCAGTCCCCATTAATTGCAATTGCATGTAGTGTTGTCACAATACCAAAATTTCAGTTGTCGGTACCGATACAAGTCATAAATTAAAGGTTCTCGAAACCAATATATGCTAATATGGTAATGTGCAATTTAACACACTCCTTTAACCTATTTAAAGTTACATTTCAATGTAAATAATAAATGAAACTGTGTCCTTCAAGTGTTTCTCAATGAAGTATGCATTGCTTAAGTGTTTTTAAGAGGGCCCTACTGAAATCTGTTTTCTTTTTTAAAATCGTTTCCCATTTTATTTTATTTTTTAGAATTTCGTGTTTTAAAGTTTAATTTCATCATCAAAACAGTGTCTAATCAAATTAATTCCTAAAACTATTAACCAATAAATATAGAACAATTACTTTTAACATACCATTGCATTTTTTTTTTTACCACATTTTTATTCAGTACAACAGCACTCTTGCTTATGATATATTGCTTAATTTTTATTATTATTTTAACATTATTAATAGTAATAATAATAATAATAATAATAATAATACAATTGTAATTAATCATTATTATTATTACTACATTGAAAATTCCATTTTACTATTCAGCTGTAATATATTTCTGTTGCAGTTTCTTCAATTTCAGGCATCTAGCTTTTATTCTGACGCGTGTTTTGACGGAAGCTTTACTTGTCTGGATAAACAGTTCGCTACATGGCCCAGTGTGATAATACAGAAACATTTGGAAGCAGTTGTGTGTCAGTCAGACAGCAAGCGGGTATCGAATTGAGTCGGTGCTCGGTACTACTTGTACTGCAGAAACACTGGTATCGTTACATCTTTTTTTATTTTAGCACCGACTTGGTACCGAAGTACCGGCACTTTTGACATCACTAATTATATGGAAAGGAGTGTCCAGCACATTTCTTCAAAATGTGTTCCTTTGTGTTCCATGGAATAAAGAAAGTCACACATTTAGAGCAACACGAGGGTGAGTAAATAATGACAGAATTTTTATTTTTGTTGTAGCTGCTGTATATAATGTATGTGTACTCTCTGCACTGCTGTTCCCAGTATGTGTGTATGGGGATTACTCACTCCAGGTGCTGCAGTTTGCAGTTTTTGTGTCTTAGTGCCCCCCACATGTGTTTGGCTCCAGTATCGCCCACTGCGTTCAGTCCTACAGTGAGACTGACAAGCCGTGACATGCCAGATGTCAAGACACTCTCCAGCTCTCGAAACATCTCCACAGTCAGCTCACATCTTGCCATTCTACAGTAAAACACATATTGCTTAATTTTTACATCATTAACAGCCCTCCTGGGAAAATACAACACTTTTTCATGTGACTTTGATATGTGGTTTTTGACATGAAATCTAAATTTCTTTAGCTGTAAAAAAAACTTTAAATCTTACTGGGCGCTAATATATATATATATATATATATATATATATATAATTTAAATATAATTTAATCATGAAAATGTTATAACTTTCTCTGCCTTCGAAATTATATTTATTTTCTTTCATTTTTTAGTAAACATACTGCCTCTCCCCTCCCCATACAATCCAATCAAACTCTAATACATAAATTTAAATCCCGCCCTGGATTATTTCTAATGGTTTCAATCTTAAATATATCAAATTATAGAAGTTAAATGCATGTGAATGCGGTTTTCTGTTGTCTTTCATCTTGATCATTTTTTTAACACTATTATTATAGCTAAAAAAAAAAAAAAAAACAACATCTCACATATACCCCAGTTTTTCCAGCATACAATTAGGAGCTTTCAGGGCTTCACAGATTAGCATTCCTGATTGGCCGAGCTCATTGACGGACAGTTCCAGTTCAGTCAGACTGCTGTGTTCTGATTGGAGGGCAGCTGCCAGAGAGGAGCAGCAGGAGCCAGTCAACTGGCAGTCAAACACGCTGCAATAAAGACCACATCATCAATCACATGAAATTCCCTAACTAGAAAAGTTTGCATTGAATGTCTCCATTTAAGGGAATATTTCACCCAAAAATGAAATTCTGTCATCCTTTACTCACCGTCACGCTGTTCCACACCCATGACTTTCATTTGTGGAAAACAAAGGGAGAATGATAGCCTGTCACCATTCACTTTTTTGTATGGAAGAAAGATGCAATAAAAGTGAACGTTGACTGAGACTTAACATTCTGCCTAATATCTCTTTTTGTGTTCCACAGAATAAAAAAAAAGTCATACAGGTTTAAAACATCATAATTTTCGGGTAAACTATAGAAAAGGGATTAAAAATGGTTCAAGGAACGAATATGAAAACCAAAAACAAGCTTTTTTGTTGCATATTGTAACTGAAAGCAGCAACAAAGTCCCTTTAAATAGTTGAAAATTACAGATTTTTTTTTTTTAGGGTATTTTTAGTGTGAAGCAAGTCTCTTATTTTGAGCTAGTTTTTTAGACAATGTCTCTTGATCCTCTTGCAAGATCTGGCAACACTGCAACTGTTATATTACCCTTAGCACAAAGTACTGTTATTTAAAAAAAAGAGCATTATTAACCTTTTTTTTTCCTTCTAACCGGTTATCATTTTGAAAGGAGGCTGCGGAAACCCAGAACCAAAAAATTAAAACATTTTGTTTTTAGTCCCTGGTTTAGTGTGTTTATGTGTGTGTCAGGTACTTCAAAGTGTTGAGCTGGCACTGGGCCGTCTGTAAGGCCTTTGAGATGCAGTCCATTCCATCATCAGTCACTGCGTTCCTTGACAGATTTAGTGTCTTAAGCTTTGAATAACCACTGGTCAGAGCTGACGATAATGCAGACATGGACGCATGCGTCAGTGAGCAACGATCCAAACTGCAAAATACATTCAACAAAACTTTCATTGCAGCTGTAGTATGCAGCCTGTCTACTTCTTATTGAATGAAGAGAGCAATGATTGCATAAACAGCGTAAGTGTACTTGATTTCATGTAGTGTGCAGTTCCCCAGCACACTGCTCAGCTGAATGAGTCCTTGATCCAGCAGATCATTACCAAACAGATCCAGCACACGCAGCTTAGAGCCTCCAGAGAGCATCCCAGCCAGTGCTTCACAATCAGCAGCAGTCAACGAACATACACGAAACCTAAAAACAAGGTTAGACCAGTGACAATATATCTTAACAGCAAAAGCCCTCACACTAAGTATATTATAATATAGTGATATACTGTATAGTGGGGTCCAAAAGTCTGAGACCACTAGGGGAATTTTTGTTAATATCACAAATTACATTTGATAAAATGTTGCTGTCTGATACTGTTCTAATAAAGGCTGATAAAAGCCCATACAGATCAAAAGATCTTACATTAGTGACTGCAGCGTGGAGTTTGTGAGTGAATCACATATTATTTTGACTGCTCCATGTTCCAGTCTGGCGTAGGACAAATCCAGCTCAGTCGCTCGCCCCTTAGCCAGCGCTGTTGCCAGGTGAGTGATGGCACCCAGACTGAGACGACTTTGAGACAGACTGACAAGATAAAAAAATTATGCATGAGTGATCCAAGAACTGTCTCTATCGTGCCCTTAATCAAGACACACTTTAAGTTCAGTGAAATCAGAATTGGGGTTTTGTGTCTTTCAGTCCATGTCTGTTAGTTCTGCTTATAATATACTCTTAAAAGTTGACCAAATACACTTTAAGCAGATATACACATTTGAAAGTTACAGTCTTTCTCTTTTGGGAAAACAGACCAAAAATATCCATGACTTTATCTTCTACTAATCTTCTACTCAGGCATATAGCTTCAAAAGTAAGCTTTTCTAAACTGAGCATTTTTGCCACTGGATGTGCGAGCTTTTGCTTATTTTTTTTTTTATTATTATTACATTTTTTTATTATCAGGCATAAGTCTGGCATGTCTTCTTCCCCTAATATACAGTAGCTCAACAATGCCCACCCATTTTTTCAACCATCTTGGTTCTGGAAGTATTTTTCTCATTCATTTCTTCCATAAAGATTTCATAAAAGTTTAAAGCCATGAACCAAACCAACCAGTGGACAAAAAGACAAAAGTACAAGACTGTGTACTTAGCATCTTTAATGAGGGAATGAACTACAATCCCATGAAGCATTAAGAATGACATTATCGAATTAAAATTATGGAAAAAATATAAAGCTATTGATTTAAAGTTGTTGATGAGTAGAAACAATATATTTATAGTTGTGACGAGGAGCAGGACAGGGCTGGGCCGTGACTACGCATGCCAGGCCCCCAATCAGGCTAATCAGCCGACGAGAGGGATAAGCGCAGCGGGATGCGGCAGTTCGAGAGAGAGAGAGCCACACGCAGCTGCCGTGTGTGTGTTTATGTTTTGTGTCTTTTTGTTTAAGTTTAAATTAAAATATTACTTTGACGGTTCAGCTGGTTCCCTCCTGCTCCTTTCCCATGTTAACCTTGTTACAACAGTATATTTCAAAATATACATATATATAAGTAGTTTGAGAGTGTAGGGAGACAGACTCATTTGCATCATTCACAGTATGATATGGAAGTGGGTGATTGTTGCGGAGCTCTTTTGCCACGATTCTTAGGATCATGGGTAGTGTAGTTCTTCACCATAAATTCTGCTGTTGTTGATTTTTTATTTTTTTTTAACTGAAGTTGAAATAATGGGGACTGATAACGTTCATCCTCTGCCGACACCCAGGTCACATATCAAGAGCCATATCAACCATCAAGTACCATTTCAAAATGTCTGACTCACCCAATGCTCTTCGACAGCCGTAATGCTGGCAGGAGTCTCTCTGCCTGCTCATCTGTAAGGTATGCCCCGTACAGGTTCATATGTTCCAGCTCTCCCACGCAACTCACTACATATGACAGTGCAGTGCAGTCTGACTCCTGCATGTCACTGTAACTCCTATGCCTCCATGGGCACTTGCTGATGCTTTCTTTGACCAGACTGGAGTTGCGTGTGTGGAGTAGAAGACGTAGGACACGATAGTGCTGCTTTTTATCAAAACCTGGCAACACTGCGGAAGCTGTGCCCACCAACCATTGAGAGAACTCAGAGATGCGGCTTTCGTTGAAGCTGCCCACGGAGTCTTCAATAGGCTTACGTTGGGCAGAGTCTGACAATCCTGCAAGGAAAGTGTAATACAGATCCGTGCGCTCCTCCAGGGCCTCTTTGAGAACGTCTGATTGGTTAATATAAAAGGAGGCAGCCATTAAGAACTCTTGCATCACTGGAGACAGGAAGGAGAATGTGGTATCAGGGGAAGTGACATCACCATTGATGCATAGGAAAGCAGGCAGAACTGGAGAGTGCAAAAAAGACAGCAGGCCGCAGGATATGACCTCACTCTTGGTAGATTTTATAAAGGCAAGTCTGCTCAGACCAGACACAAGCTCTCTGCTTTGCTCGACATTCATCTTCTGTTTCTGCAGGAGCATGTTTGTAATAATGCTGAAGAGATGGGTAAGAGTTTCAGGTAGGGTTTCTTTACTCTCAAACTGAGTTTTAAAAACGCTGCAAAGTGTCCAGCAGAAAGCTGGACAAAAATACTGCTCGTACACTCCCAATGCTTGCTCGCTGTGCCAGAAAAATCTCTCTGCTTGGCTTCCATCACCAAAGAACTGCTGGAAGAACATTCTCCTCTGGGTCTTGGAGAACCCAAGGATCTCAAAGCTCCTCAATGACTTGAGGTTGATTGACTCTGTGGATGTGACCAGCATCGAGACGTCTGGAAGCAGAGAGCCGTGAAGCAGACTGTACAGCAAGACGGTGCCAGTTGCTTGATGCTGTACATCACAGATAAAACTAGAGGTGGGCGGTGGAGCAGATAGTAAGTTTGGGAATCTCTTCAGCCCATCAAGCAAAAGAAGTAACGACTGAGGCCTCTGTAGGGCGAGAACAAGGGACTCTGGGGAGAGGTGAGAGTGTGTGCGGATCAATAAGCTACACAAACTATCGGTTTTCTCTCCAAGAGTGCTCAGCTCCTCAACACACACCCGCAGCAAAAGTGTGTAATGTTGCAGACGTGTGCCAGATGTCCAATCCCAAATAATCTTTTCAACTGCTGTAGTCTTACCCATTCCAATACCACCATGAAGAACAACTCTACGTCCTTCAGATCCTGGTGGAAATTCTCGAGACATGACATCTTCTAAAGTTTCCCAATCTCCTCTCTTCACCTCATCAAAGTTGTGCTTAAACGCACACACTGAGAGGGGTGTGTAGTGACCTCTCTGGATCACGTCTTGTGCAGGTTGACCTCCTAACAGTGAATTAGGCAGAGTTGAGTTGAGCACAGAGTTTCTTAAGACTTCCTTATGCAACGCCTGCATGTCTGTGAAAGAGGAAATATACCATAAAGAAGTGCTTACAGCATAATTTCAACATGTGCTAAATTGACACACTGAAAAAAACTAAATCGTAGCTGTCAATCTGTCTGTCTATTTAATTATTGTAGCTGTCTGTCTTTCTGTTCATCCACCCACCAGCCCGCCCATCTTAATTGTTTATCCATCCATCCATCCATATATATCAGCTGATCTCCTGGGGTTTTCACACATAACTGTCTCTAGAATTTACTCAGAATGGTGCCAAAAACAAAAATATCCAGTGAGCGGCAGTTCTGAGGATGGAAATGCCTTGTTGATGAAAAAGGTCAACAGAGAATGGCCAGACGAGGGGGACATACACAATATTAGGCAGGTGGTTTTAATGTCGTGGCTGATCGGTGTGTGTATGTAAATATATATAATAGTACTGTGCAAAAGTTTTAGGCACTTGTGAAAAATGTTGCATAGTGAGGATGTCCTCAAAAATAATGACACAAATAGTTTTCATTTACCACTTAATGTCATACAAAGTCCAGTAAACATAAAAAAAGCTAAATCAATATTCGGTGTGACCACCTTTGCCTTTAAAACAGCACCAATTCTCCTAGGTACACCTGGACACAGTTTTTCTTGGTTGTTGGCAGATAGGATGTTCCAAGCTTCTTGGAGAATTCCCCACAGATCTTCTATCTATTTAGGCTGTCTCAATTGCTTCTGTCTCTTTATGTAATCTCAGACAGACACGATGTTCAGTGGGGGGCTCTGTGGGGGCCATGACATCTGTTGCAGTGCTACATGTTCTTCTGTTCTATTCTATTCTATTTGCAAAAGTAATGTTTGGGAGTCTAACATTTATATTTCCTATTGACACACTAAAGTTGAAGATATAAATTAACCATCTTAAGACAAATGCTTTTGTGAAACATCTTATGTGCCTAAGACTTTTGCACAATACTGTATATATATATATATATATATATATATATATATATACATACATACCGTAGTTGTCAGTCTGTCTGTCTAATTACTGTAGCTGTCTGTCTATCCATTCATCCATCTATATATATATATATATATATATATATATATATATATATATATATATATATATACACATCCATCCAGTTATTGTAGCTGTCTGTATGTTTATCCATCCATTCATCCATCCTAGATGTCAGTCTGTCTGTCTGTCTGTCTAATTACTGTAGCTATCTGTCTGTCTGTCCATCCTTCCATCCATCCAATTATTTTAGCTGCCTGTCTGTCTGTCTATCTATCTATCTATCCTACAGAATAAGAAGAAAATAACAGTTGAAAAACAAAGAGGTTTCAAACGTCTGTCTGTTTGTTTGTCTGTCTGTGAGTGAAGTGGGTGGAGATAACTGGGGGAAAAGGTTTCAAGGTTAAAACTGAAACTGTTTGTGCTCACCAAGAGTAATGTCAGAGGCACTTTGCTGCATTGCTGAAGATCCTGATATGTCTATCAGTGATGTCTAAATCTTGAGTCCGGAAAGAGAAATCCTGGTGTTTTTCAACGATGAAAGAAGTCTATTTCGATGTCTATTTTTAAGATGTCTTCATCGCGCTGGTTGCTCTTTCGTCTGGAGAGATTAGAATGAGGAAGCAGGCTGAGTGTGCAATAAACTGAATCATACTGTACTTCCCGAGAACCTCTTTATTAAACTGGGCCAAGCAGTAACATATAATACAGATTATCTGGCTATTTTTACTTACATATTTACCTATTTAAATGACGCTGCTTTGTCAGAGCAACTCTTCAAAATGTCTCGGTCATTTAGGAACAAAAATAAACTAATTTATCATAGATTTACCTCATAGGAACACACAAAACGCTCTGTAAATAAATAATGTATCGCTCCGCCCCATCCACCAGACTGCAGTCTGGGGCTGCTCTGTTAACTGGGGATGTGCGTGTGCATGTGAATAATTTTACTTACCTTTTCAGCAGATTCGTTCAATGTGCACATTATAAAAAATGTTGTTCTTAAGATTTTGCCAAACAATAGAAATCATTGTTTCTGAAGAACTTTCTCATGCTCTCTTAGAATATAATTTATCATTGGTCAGTTTGGCCTTTGTACATTACTCTCCAATTATTCACATGCACACGCACATCCCCAGTTAACATGATCCCCAGTTGATCCATAACAGCGGCACTAATGCGATGCTGGGAACGCGCAACTAAACAAAAGTAACTAACCAAACAGCGCCCTCTGGCGACACACTGGAACCTCAACTCTTCCTTTATTCGTACCCTTCATTTTCAACATTTCTTTGAGGCGTTATTAGGCCCTTTTTAGGGGGGCTTCAGCCTACAATATCTCAAGCTATAGTTACCAATGTAAACTAACAGCAAATGTCACTTGTGCAAGATATTTCAGCTGGGAGATACGTGAAAGGAATACTTTCATTATTTACATATAATAATAATAATAATAATAATAATAATAATAAAAACTCTGTTTCTAGCATTTGGCTGCTTTGTAGCTAATGAGATTTGTAATGTATTTTTCAGAAGAGAAAAAAATATTTTTACGACATCCTGTAAGTATACTCATTAGTGGATACTGAGAAGTTTTATTGTGATCAGAAAACCCTTATATTTTTACCTGATTGTCACAGTACAGGAAGGGAGAGAGCATGAAGAAGAGGAAGACATGAGTGAGGAGAGTGAGCAGGACAGATATGCAGCCTTAGAGAAAGAAATGTACTCAGATGAAGCACAGGCAGTAGCTGCATCTTTAGTTCAGTTTGACTCAGTTTGAGTTCACAGGTCCAAAACAGCCAAAATTACACCATTATCCCCAGCAGCACCAAATTGGTTTCAAACATTTGCTTGGCTCGAGTACTCACAGAAGAAAGACTCTGCCTACTGCTTTGCTTGCCATGTCTTTGGTAAAAATGTGAAGCATGATGTATTTGTGAGTAGTGGATTAAAAAACTGGAAAAAGGCACTCAACGTGTTTCACAAACACGAGGGGACTCAATCACACAAGGATTGTGTTGTTTCCTGGAAAAGTTACAAGGCTAGTGCTATACAAGGAAATGTTGTACAGCAGATTGAAGCAGCAAATGCTGATGAAATTAGACAAAGAAGGGAGTACATGTGACGTGTTGTGGCTGTAACCTGCATGTTGGGGAAACAAGGGCTACCATTCAGAGGTCATGATGAAACAGCAGAAAGTCATAATAAGGGCAACTTCCTGGAATACATGAGGCTTCTGCAGCAGTTCGATCCTTTCTTGCAGCATTACACACCCCCATCAAACATCATCTACCTCTCATCTGTCAGTCAGAATGAAATGACGAGTGTTGCTCAAAAGAGGTGACAGCAACTTTTATCAAAGAAATGTCAAAAATCAAAAATGTTTGCCATTATGGTAGATGAGGCCAGAGATGGATACACTGAACAACTAGCCATCTGTGTGAGGTATGTCACTAAGGGGACAGTTAAAGAGAGATTCCTTTCCCTGACAGAGCTGAGAAGTTTTGATGCTAAGTCAATAACAGCAGCATTAGAGAGGAAATTACAAGAAGAAGAAATTGCTGAATTAAAGTGTGTTGCTCAGACATGTGATGGGGCAGCAGTGATGAGTGGTGCAGCTGGAGGTGTTCATTCTCTTTTCAGGCAGCAGCACCCTGAGGCTATATATGTTCACTGTTATGCCCATGAGTTGAATCTTGTCCTGTGCCACACATGGATTACTGAGGCCACAGAGTTCTTTACCCAGCTGGAAAGTCGGCATTCATTTTTTAGTTGCTCTCTGGTCAGCCACCACAAGTTTAAAGAAGCACAAACAAAATTGGGATTGCAGCCATGTGAACTGGTGCAGCTGTCCAATCAGAATGCAATGCAGCACAAAAATCAGAAAATTCTCATTTGTGTATTTGTGCACAAATACCTCCAAAAAGAGACCATTGACCTTCCACAAGCAGTGGTATACAAAGATGCAGTGTGTGACTCCCTAGTCCCGTTTAATATATTTAGATCCCACTGCTGCAGATATTTATGCCAGAGCAAAGGCATTATGTGAAGTTAATCACATTACAGTTGAGGAGCAACTTTCTGGGCAGAGACAGAAGACAAAAATGATGGATGATTTTGTGGTTGAAACAGTGGTGCACGTAGGGGAATCAGCACAGATGCTGAGCAACTCAAAACAAAGTTACTATATCCATGTCTGGATAGAATGATAACTGAATTGGAGAACCGTTTTTCTGCTGTAAATGCACATTTAGCAGAACTGGCACACCACTACAACATTGATCTAAAGACAGAGGAAGCCATGGTAGCAAGACACTTTTTCATGTAAAAAGCAGGCTGGTGCTGCTCCACAAGACATGCTCTCAGTTTACAATCTGCTGGATTCTGATAAGTTTCCATCACTGAAATCTGTCATCCAGGTTGCCCTCACTGTACCTGTTAGCAGCTGTACCTGCGAGAGGTCTTTCAGTGCTCTTCGTCGTCTCCAAACCTGGCTAAGGAGAACCATGTGTCAGAGCAGGCTCCATCAACTGGCAGTTATGGCAATCGAGAAAGATGTTGTTGAGCAATTGAACCATAATAAAATGATCAACAGATTCGCTACTCTCAAGGAGAGAAGACAAAGGTTGATGCTCCCCATGAAAGACCATTAATTGGCTCCCTCATTGGGGGCTGAGCCCCCCTAAGATTGAAATCCTAGAATCACCCCTGCTTTGGACGTCATTATTATTAGTTGCATTGGGATGGGTTTGGAGGTGGTTGCTTTTCTACAATAGATGTTTATTTTGTCATATGTTTGTTTTTCTTGTTGTTTGGCAGAGTCAAATATTGTGAAACAGTTGCATGTATCAGTGATGCAAGATATATGGAAATCATCGGTTGTGTGCAAATGTTTTAAGTTGTTAAGGTGTTAAAGGGGCTGTTTCCATTAGTTTGCAAAATTTATTGGAAGCTTATCAGGCCTGTTCCACTTCCTGAGGACAAAATGACATGCACTTTACTGCAAAACTGTGTTACTTGCGGGCCATGACTTAAGCAAAAGTTGTGTGGTCTCTAGTCACATCTCAAATTCTTGAAGTAGTAAACTGTAACTGTATGCATTTTAAGAAGAACCTCTAAGGGCAGAGTTAAATGACAGAGTTCTTCAGTTGATGCTACACATGCACACACTTGTGTGATCAGTAGATGAAATAATAAAACCTGCTGTGTGATTATAACTGTGTACATGGATGTACTCCGAAAAACAATCTTATTATCACTGTATCTCTCTATGCATACAAGTGTTAGTGTTTAAAAGAAAGGAACACTTAGATCTTTAAAGAGAAAACTTGAATAGAATTTATAAAAAAAAAATTATGCATCATGTAAATATCTTTGGTCTCTGTCTTTTCTTCATTATCCTCTTCTTCGTCATTATCCTCATTATCCTCAAGTTTATTCATAATTTATATATTGATAAAATATAATAATATAAGAATATAATATAATATATGTGATAAAGGGGAGCAGGAGGCGCCAGTTCGAGAGAGAGAGAGAGAGAGAGAGAGAGAGACCAGAGTCAAAACAAACAGATTTTACATATTTATTTGCAAAAAACACCACAGATCCTCAACAAGAAACATTCGACAATAAACCAGTGATACTAATGTTCATCGATACAATGTTCAGTCCTCCTTTGTGCTAATGTGCACATAATGTACAGATCATTTGTAAATGTATGTGTATTGTATCTGTGAAAGCAATGCCTTTTGACTCATGGTTGTAAAATTTGTGTTTATTCGTGTAGGCCTAATGTGTTTATAAACACATTCTTATGTTGTTTTCACATAACCAGTTTTCTTCCTTCATATTAGGAAAAACTATAATAAAAAGATATAATAACAATAAGCTATAAAAACCAAGTTACATTTTCAAATTAGCTAATTTTGCATTCCTATAATTTATTTACTGATAAATACAATTGAAAACATCTCCCTTTCCAATCAACATGATCATACGGGAAGTCAACATGTTGCTCCCAAATATTTTAGCACCTATATATCGACCCCATTCTGGAGTTACTGGCAAGCGCCATCCCCCATCAGACATATTTGCATCAATTCAAATGTGTATACATCTGTGGCACTATTGATAGTGTGTTGCATGCCAAACACAATCAGAATAGTCTCTTGCACAAAGTTTACATGTACAGACCATTTGTACAATTATGTTTATTGCATCTGAAAGCGATGACTTTTCATTCATGTTATAAGAAAAATAGAATAATTTTATTACACATTATTATGTTGTTTTTACAAATATTCATTTTCTTCCTTTATTTTAGCTCTCTAATAGAGAAAAACTCATGTTAAAAAATGTATGGGATACTTTTGTAATTAGTTCACAATATCATGGAAGACAGTCAGCAAGAAATGGTAAAACAGTGGAGAAAAATAAAGCTGTACATTTGTCCTGGTTACCTACCATAAAATAGGTTGGGGTCAAAATGACCCCTAACATCGCCGATGTGGTGAAAATGTGTACAGGGATTTTGAAAACTCTGAAACATTTTAAGTACATATTTATGTATTCGTTTAATATATTTAGGAAAAGTCAGAAAGATTCAAGTTTTTCTAAAAAGTTTAGCATATTTTTGAGAGATGGCAAAGTTGCTGTAGGGTCAGTTTGACCCCAAACTTAAAAAGAGGGTTAAAAAAGCAAAGATCGCTGTTACAGTGAGGCACTTACAATGGAAGTGAATGGGGCCAATTTTTGGAAGGTTTAAAGGCAGAAATGTGAAGCTTATAATTTTATAGAAGCACTTACATTAATTCTTCTGTTAAAACTGCTGTATTATTTGAGCTGTAGAGTTGTTTAAATTGTTGTTTTTACAGTAGTTTTAGGGTTTTACTGTTTACGACGTCATGGCAACAAAGTTGTAAAACTGGATATAACTTTATATGAGTTATTAAACGATTTTATCACACTAAAATGATGTTAATCCACATATTGTTTACATCTTGTGGCTATACTTTTACTGTTTTCGGATTGGCCCCCATTCACTTCCATTGTAAGTGCCTCACTAAAACCTAACCCACCACCTGTCCAGAGCAAACATACTCAGCATTCATGCATGTTCATGCACAAAGAAATGACAAGTAGATCTGCTGTTCACAGTCTGAAGAGATTTCAGTTCTGGGACATCAAACACTTCAATAGACATAACTTTGATTAAGAGAGTTTCTGTCTTTTTCTGATTGTAGCCTATGTATGTGATGCATGTACAATAGGACCGCAGTACTTGCAGTCCATGCTTTGTAAAGCTGTATTTACAAACTTCCAGATTCAGTGATTTTTGGTGGCATCATTTGGTGACTTTGTTCCTTCAGTTGTTTCCTGGCACTGACTACGATCCAAAATCTCAGTCATGTAGTTCATAAGTATTGCAGGCATTTGTAAGAATTATGTACTACATCATATAATTTGTCTTACCACCTCTCTATCATATTTGACCTTTGAACTCTTCCAATTTTTATAAAGATTTATTCAGCCTAAATGATCTAAGTAATTCTATTTAATCATATTTAAGTTTGTATATGTTTACAGTTAGCTCTTACAGTAGAAGATCTTACCATTTTTACAATTAATTTTTGAATGTAAAATTTGTACAATTAAAAATTGTATATCTACGATTAAAACATTTATTTTTTAATTTACAAAATAAAATGGTATCATCATTCTTACTGTTAATTGCATGGAACAGTGAAACAGTACGTGTAATTCCACTATAGTCCACAAGAGTATGGAGGACAAAACCTGCAAAAATAATAAATAAATAAATAAATAAATACACATATTCGTGCATAAATAAAATCTAAATAAATGGTTGGGGAAATGCCAAAATTCAAAATTTATGTTTAATTTTATATTTCTTCAATCATTTATTTCTGTACACTGGCGGCCAAAAGTTTGGAATAATGTACAGATTTTGCTGTTTCAGAAGGAAATTGGTACTTTAATTCACCAAAGTGGTTTTCAACTGATCACAAAGTATAGTCAGGACATTACTGATGTAAATAAACAGCACCATCACTATTTGAAAATAGTCATTTTTGATCAAATCTAGACAGCAGCCATCACTCCAACACCTTATCCTTGAGTAATCATGCTAAATTGATCATTTGGTACTAGAAAATCACTTGTCATTATATTAAATCACAGTTGAAAGCTATTTGGTTCATTAAATGAAGCTTAACATTGTCTTTGTGTTTGTTTTTGAGTTGCCACAGTAGGCAATAGACTGGCATGTCTTAAGGTCAATATTAGGTCAAAAATGGCAAAAAAGAAACAGCTTTCTCTAGAAACTCATCAGTCAATCATTGTTTTGAGGAATGAAGGCTATACAATGCTTGAAATTGCCAAAAAACTGAAGATTTCATACAAAGGTGTACACTACAGTCTTCAAAGACAAAGGACAACTGGCTCTAACAAGGACAGAAAGAGATGTGGAAGACCAGATGTACAACTAAACAAGAGGATAAGTACATCAGAGTCTCTAGTTTGAGAAATAGATGCCTCACATGTCCTCAGCTGACAGCTTCATTGAATTCTACCCGCTCAACACCAGTTTCATGTACAACAGTAAAGAGAAGACTCAGGGGTGCAGGCCTTATGGGAAGAATTGCAAAGAAAAAGCCACTTTTGAAACAGAAAAACAAAAAGAAAAGGTTAGAGTGGGCAAAGAAACACAGACATTGGACAACAGATAATTGGAAAAGAGTGTTATGGATCTTAACCCCATTGAGCTTTTGTGGGATCAGCTAGACTGTAAGGTGCGTGAGAAGTGCCCGACAAGACAGCCACATCTATGGCAAGTGCTACAGGAAGTGTGGGGTGAAATGTCACCTGAGTATCTGGACAAACTGACAGCTAGAATACCAAGAATCTGCAAAGCTGTCATTGCTGCACGTGGAGGATTTTTTGATGAGAAACCTTTGAAGTAGTTTAAGAAGTTCTGAACATTTTTTTTTTCAAATTGTAATATTAATTTTTCACGTTATTAATGTCCTGACTATACATTGTGATCAGTTGAATGCCACTTTGGTGAATAAAAGTACCAATTTCTTTCCATAAGAGCAAAAACTGTACATTATTCCAAGTTCTGTATTTGATTTCCTTCGCGCAACATGCTAATGAAAGAAGTCAACAGCTATTAATGTATTACAGTCAAACTATCGGGTGATCCATATCAAATGTAGCTGCTTACTGCCCTAAATTGTCTATGCATAAATTCACTATAAAGAGTTAACATTTAGGAGACTACGGTTTTTACCGTGTCTGCGAGCCTTTGAAGGTCTCTGGCTATTGCTAGCCTAACTCCGTCCATATCTTCTCTCTTTACATTTTAGATCTTAATGCGCAGGCGTATGCAAACATAGTCAAGTGCAGCAGTTTTACAGATCACCCAGTTGTGTCATAAATTCTGCCTACTGATGTTTGATTGACATCTTCTCATTAGCATATTTGCATAGGAAAAAATAAATACGTAACAACATACAGAAATAAATGAATACTAAAAGAAATATAGAATTAAAAATCAACTTTTAATTTTGAATTCCCTTTAACAATTTTGCATTTCCCCAACAAATGTATTTATGTTTTATACTGTATTTTTACATTGATGGGTGCATTTATTTATGTACTTTTTTCATTATTTGTATATCTCCTCGCACATTTTATTATTTCTATATTTATTTATGAACAAATATGTGAATTTATTTCTTTGTGTATTTATTTATATAATTATTATTTTTGCAGGGAGCTGGCGGAACAGTACGTATATTCCATGATTGTCCACAAGAGGGCGCTGGTAGGACAGTCATGATATTCCATGATAGTCCACAAGAGGGCGCTGATGGACCGCATGCAAACCTCAACATAACAGCTTCCTGTTTACATTTTGTGTACACTTTCATAACTAGAAGAGCCAGCACACATCCGTAATCGCCCCTGGAAAGAGGCTCAGCATTTGTTTTTCAGCCCCGTCGGTAACCGAGCGCCTGCATCCGATCCTGTCTGTTAGACAGGCCGTTTCAATGCATTTCAGAGGAGCTTTACCGCCGCGCAGATGGACGCCGTTGATCTGTTTTCAAGCTGCAGAAAGGGCGACATTGCCAGAGTGAGGTGGGCCAGACAGCTGATGGAGATGTTTTTGTTGTTTTGGTTGTAGTTTCGCCTGCTGCATCAGCTCTGGCCAAATATACATGTCTGGTTTAGTCTCTATATACTTTATATACACATCAAAGCAAATATACACGACTTGTATCGTGAATTGATACTACATATGCAAATAGAAGCAAATAAACACAGCCTTATAATATTTAGATACTATACTCGTGTTTAGGCAAATGTGCCTGGCCGTTATAGTCTGTAGATACTGTATACGCATGTTTAAACATATATGCATGGCCTCTGTAATCTCTAGATATAGAATATGCAAATACAAATGTGCATCGTCACTGTAGTCTGGAGAATCTGTATATGCATATCTAAGCTAATATGCATGGTGTTTATAATCTCTGTATACGGAATATGCATACCTAAACAATTTTACGTTTTCTATATAGTTTCCAGATACTGTATATACATAAAACAAATATACATACATGCATGCATTTCCTATATAGTCTCTAATATACACAGTCCATGCATATCTGACATACAGTGCATGTGTTTAGATACTGTAAATGTAAATCTAAGCTATTTGCAAGCCCTATATTGTCATTAGATGCTACTGTATATGCATATAGTATCTAAGTATATGCCCATGTAATGCATATCTAAGCTAATATGCATGATTTTAGAATCTCTATATATTGCATATGCATACCTAAACAATTGTATGTTTTCTAAACAGTTTCCAGATACTGTGTATATACATTTAAAACAAGTATGCATGCATGCATTTCTTATATAGTCTCTTAATATATACGATGCATGCATATCGGACAAACAGTGCATGTGTCTAAATACTGTATATGCAAATCTAAGCAATTTCCAAGCCTTATGTTGTCTATAGATGCTGCTGTATATACATATCTAAGTACAGTATATGCACATAATGCATATTTAAGCTAATATGCATGATCTTTATAATCTCTATATACTGCATAATATGCATACCTAAACAATTGTACATTTTCTATATAGTTTCAAGAGATTGTATATACATATAAAACAAAAATGCATGCATGCATTTCCTATATAGTCTCTAATATGTTCAGTGCATGCATATCTGATATATAGTGCCCGTGTCTAGAGACTGTATATGCAAATCTAAGCAATTTGCAAGCCCTGTATTGTCTTTAGATGCTGTATATGCATACTTTACCCAATGTGCAAGGCCTATATAGTTTTTGGATACTATGTATGCAGCTGTTCATGACATGTATAGTCTGTAAATACTGCAGATTTCTTAAAGCATGTTAATACTGCGTGTTACTCTAGACAACAGTTGAATATTAAAGGGATAGTTCAGCCAAAAATAAAAAAAATAAAAATCTGTCATCACCCTCATGTTGTTCCTAACCTGCATTACTTTTTTTCCCCCTATGAGGAACACAAAAAGGAGAAGTTAGGCAAAATGTTAGCGTCAGTCACCATTCACTTTAATTGTATGGCGAAAAGATGCAATGAAGCGAATGGTGACTGAAACTAACATCTCCTTTTGTGTTCCATGGAGGAAAGAAAGTCATAGGTTTGGTACAACATTTTCAGTTTTGGGTGAACTATTTCTTTTAAGTCTCTTGGTTTGTTTTTAATGATCTGTTTTTGTTTGATGAATCTGGTTCCTGCTTTATCTGTTGACATTTCCCGCTTATTCTCTAGATACCTGGTTGAACAGAGAGATGTAGAATTGAACATCAGAGATAAGTGGGACAGCACACCTCTGTAAGCCTGCTCCCTCATTTCCTTTGATTGCTGATGTCCATAATGCTGATAAAGCCACTGATGTTGATGTCTTCTGTCTTAATTCAGGTATTATGCATGTCTGTGTGGACATGAGGAGCTGGTACAGTACCTGCTTGCCAACGGTAAGTGCTGAATCAATAATTCATAATCAATATACACTATATGGCCAAAAGGCAAATGGTTTTGAAATTAACTGCTCAACCAGTATGTGAATGTGGTGTTTGGGTGTCCACATACTTTTGGTCAGAGTTTTGTTGAGTGCTACAGGTAGGCTACGTCTTTACACTGACAGGGGCAAAGTGCGAGGCGAACACGTTTGATGGCGAGCGTTGTCTGTACGGAGCGTTGAGCGATCCGATTCGCCGCCTGCTCAAGGAGTACAAGCGCATCACGGCGAAAGCCATGCAGAGAGACTACTACGACCAGTTCCTGCAGACGTGAGTGTTCATTTTTACATTGTTGAATTCGTCAGTCTGTCTGAGATATTATTATGAGGGCTTTTCTAAGGACACGTCAATGTTAGAGCTGCGTATTGATACAGAGTTTCCCGATTCGAGTCTGATTCGTAAGCTCTCGATTTGATTTTATTCGATTCCACGTTGATGCATATGTGTGTATTTCAGTAACAATGTCCATTTTGCTTGAAAAAATTCTCTCTTAGCTAATGCTGTTTATTATAAAGGGAACTTCTAACCTTCTATGTAAACCTTCTAGGCACAATTCTAAAATATTAATTTTATAAATTATATTTTCATTCATTTTTCATCATATCGGTCACATTTTAACTTTTGTAAAATTCATTGTGTTCCATCAACAAATGTCTTGAAATTGCATATAGTATATTGCATATATAATTTTTGTTACATGTTTATTTACATGCATAATTTGTACTATTTACAAGTATTTACAATGAAATGAAGAACACATGCAAAATCGGTACTGTCTTTTTAAGACTACTGGCATCAACCAGTAAGCTCATATTAGTGAGAATGCAGTTTTTAGTGCATCCGTGCTTATGTGATTAGAATTAAATGTTTCTTTTTTGTTGTTGTTTTTAATCAACAACTGAAAAAGAGACATTATTCAATGAAATATGGATTGCGTGGATCTTGTCTTTGGATGCACAGCACAAGTTAAACCAAACTTTTGCTGACAGCACACAGTTAAAAGATTTTGGTGCTAAACTTTTTTGCCACTATACTATGAAATTGAAAGTTTACTAGCCAGTGGCTAATCACAAACATTTGTTGTCACATAGTGCAAAATGTGGTTGCATATGAAAGTGATTTACTTATGTTTTAGAGGGTTGCCGCATAGAGTAAAAGATTTAAGAATCTACATCAAAATCATTCAAACGAAGATTGCATTGCATTGGAAAATAATTTTTTTTACCCAGTCCTGGTCAGTGTACACTTGCCTCAGATGGACACTTTTGGAGCGTCTCATTTTGGTTGCATCCTAAACAGCGTTTTTAAGTCACTTTGTCAAGTTAAATGTAGTTTGAAACAAAAACACGTCTCAATCCCAGCGTTCAGAACTGCGCTCCGTCCAGCTGTGTTTGAACACAGGAACGCATTCTCATCTTGTGCTGTCGCTAGTGTCAAACAAGCCTGAGTGTGGTTTGTTGCCTATACAGCTGGAGTTTCGCTTACTGCCCCCTGCTGAAAACGGGTGATACTTCAAGTGCTTGAATTGCTCAGATGGTAGGAATATTTCTTATTACGGTCCGGGGACATGATTAAGTGTGTTAATTTTTTTTCTGTGTTATTTTTTATGTAATTAATCACATGAATTAACGTGTTAAACCGACAGCCCTAAAAAATAATATATTTTAGTTGACAACAATGTGCAAAATGACAAAATTGTGTCAATCTGTAACAGAGCAAACTTCAAATGTTCAAACATTTTGAAAAATGCATAAACATCTAATTATTTAAACGTGTTAACGACAAACAAAATACACCATGTGAAAATTGAAATAACCTATAATACTGAACATATTAATACATATACTGAACTAATAGCTACTTGTTAGAAGTTACTGTGTTGTGAATTCGACATGCTTTATAGACCATTCAGTGTTTTAGACAGTTTAGGATATTGCATTATGTGTAGCGAGTTTTTGCGAATATAAAAATAAATTACCGTTGATGCAATCAACAAACATTTTCATCAGCAATTTCGTCGATAACACATAAACCACAGTCACTTTCAGACACTCACTCTTACACTTTGATTCTTTTCCCCGTTGAAGACTTCTGGAGCAGGGTAACTACAGTGATGTTACGTTTGTGGTGCACGGTGAGATGTTTAAGGCCCACCGGTGTGTCCTGAGTGCCCGGTCAGAATACTTTGCACACATGCTGGAGACAAAGTGGAAGGGCAAGAGTGCAATTACCCTCAAACATCCACTGGTAGGGGCTGTTTCACTACATAAAACATTACTGAAGCCAAAACCATACCCCCATGTTTGGACTGTCATTCTACTCTCTCGTAAATGAGTGTTGTGAAAAGTTTATTTTAGACAGTTTCGATAGAAATTTTGATTTACACTGTCATAAATTACAACATCTCATTTACTGTGAATACTTTATTTTTTAATGATGATCTTTATGAAGTGAACACTTTCCAGTCACTAATTTCATGCCACATCAAATAGGAGGTTTTGACAATATTTAGTTGTCAAAACATGCGTGACAGCCAATACTCTTTCAAACCAGTTACATTACTGTTTGTAACAATTATGTATATCATTTGTATGTTTGCAAATAATAAATTGTCTTCAGGAAGTGTTAATGTTCACATTTTCTTAAGTTGCTTTTAGCTCAGATTAATTATATCCCCAGCGCTGTGTTAAATTAAGAACAGACTCTCCTGTCTTCTAATCATTCTCTCCACCTGCATGCATCAAACTTTCATGACCCTCATCTGTTAATTTTCATTTCTTTTTTTCAGGTCAACCCTGCTGCATTTGGTGCAATCATGCAGTATTTCTACACCGGTGAGCATAACTGTGGTATCAGACCAGACCCAGAGTTAATCATCCAGAGCCAAAAACAGTTTTTCTTCATTCTGTACCTTATGCTGGTTTGTCTTCAGGTCGTTTGGACATAGATGTGAATTACGTGGAGGACTGCAAGCGTTTGGCCAAACAGTGCAAGATCAGTGAGCTGATAGAGGAGCTGGAAGTGAAGTGCAAACAGGTTTATGAGTTTGGTGAGGAGACAAACTCAGAGTCAACCCTACACATACACGTCAGTGTTTCAAACTGTAGTTTGCCAAGATACAAGCCACTCAATTTAAAGTAATTAAACTACAACCTAATTTATAGACTTGAACTGAATTAATTGCAATGAATCAATTCAGAAAAGATTCACCAATTCATTTGAGTCCTAACTGAAGAGTGTCAGATTTTTGGTCGTAAATAAACATTTGAAAGTGCTGTAAGCAATTTCAGCTATTTTGCTAACTTATAATTCAGGGTAAATTCCATTCCGAAGTGCCTAAAAAAAAAAAATCGATCATTCGGAATGCACTTTAATGTCATCTGTCCAAGCCAAAGGGTTACCGTTACTACTAATGACCATCAGTTGCACCCAATCAGAAATCTTTACACATGATTTTGTCTCAATATTAACTACATTTAAAATGCAAACCAAATCGACGTGTGCTTTTTTCTTTTAACAAAAAAATGTACATATATATACACATACATACATACATACATACATACATGCAGTGGCATGCAAAAGTTTGGGCACCCCTGATCAAAATTTCTGTTGTTGTGAATAGCTAAGCGAGTTAAAGATGGCCTGATTTCCAAAAGGCATAAAGTTAAAGATGACATTTCTTTAATATTTTAAGCAATTTTACTTCCATTTCCATCTTTTACATTTTCAAAAAAACAAAAAAAGGAAAAGGGCCCAAAGCAAAAGTTTGGGCAGCCTGCATGGTCAGTATTTATTAACACCCACTTTGGCAAGTATCACAGCTTGTAAACGCTTTTCGTGGCCAGCTAAGAGTCTTTCCATTCTTGTTTGGGGGATTTTCGCCCATTCTTCCTCACAAAAGGCTTCTAGTTCTATGATTCTTGGGCCGTCTTGCATGCACTGCTCTTTTGAGGTCTGTCCACAGATTTTTGATGTTTAGGTTGGGGTACTGTGAGGGCCATGGCAAAACCTTCAGCTTGCGCCTCTTGAGGTCATCCATTGTGGATTTTGAGGTGCGTTTAGGATCGTTGTACTGTAGTAGAAGCCATCCTCTTTATCTTCAGCTTTTTTACAGATGGTGTGATGTTTGCTTCCAGAATTTACTGGTATTTAATTTAATCTACCAGTGAAATGTTCCCCTGTGCCACTGGCATCAACACAAGCCCAAAGCATGATCGATCCACCCCTGTGCTTAACAGTTGGAGAGGTGTTCTTTTCGTGAAATTCTGCAGCCTTTTTCTCCAAGCATACCTTTGCTCATTGCGGCCAAAAACATTTTAACTTCATCAGTCCACAGGACTTGTTTCCAAAATGCATCAGGCTTGTTTAGATGTTAATTTGCAAACTTCTGATGCTGAAATTTATGGTGAGGATGCAGGAAAGGTTTTCTTCTCATGACTCTTCCATGAAGGTCATATTTGTGCAGGTGTCGCTGCACAGTAGAACAGTGCACCACTACTCCAGAGTCTGCCAAATCGTCCTTAAGGTCTTTTGCAGTCAAACAGGGGTTTTGATTATATATATATATATATATATATAATTATTAAATAAATAAAATGTCATGGTCTATAAATTCTTTAAATAAAAATAAAACAATAAAAAATTCAACTTCTATAAAAAAATAACAGATAAATAATTTTACAGTGAAATAAAACTTACAATAATCAGTTTCAACCAGAAGTCAAAACCAGGGGTTTAAAAGGTTTTCAAAAGTTTATTATAATAATTAACATAACTAAAAGCTTTTTTTTTATTGGCTAAACCAGTGACTCCCTGCCGGGGGTAAGCATACCCCAAGTGGTGCGTAAGCAGGTTCCAGGGGGTACTTGAAAAGAATTGGATTTTACTAGGTTGAACTTATTAAAAGAAAATGTATGACTTAGGACTTGTTCAAAATATAGATTTTCCAATTAATCGTGTTTGGTTTGACTTGTCCCATGCATGTTTGTCCAAAGACGAGATCCACGCAATCCATTTGTCATTAAATAATGTCTCTTTTAATATCTTTTCTGTTCTTTAAGGCCAAAATATACTTTGGGTGTGTGCGTTGCGGAATGCTCCACACAGAGTATGTTTGACTCAAATTGCGTCATCAGCACAGTCACGTGGCTTGACCACACGCCATCTAGATTTTCTTGACTGGCGTGCACGGTCCTCGGCTGTGTGCGTCGTCTGCGCATACGCTTGCCATTGACTGTACTAAAAGAGTGTCATAAAGCAGTTGTAGTGCGAATGGTCGAACGCATTCCTATTTGTTCACGGTCAGAAAAGTATACTCAGAAAGACAACGCGGTCGAGGTGCGAGGCGATCTGGAACACGCAAAAACGAAGTATACCTGGGCCTTTACAGTCAGTTGTTGATCAAAAACAACAAAAAGAAACAATTATAATAAAGAACCCGCACAACTCATTTATATTCTCAATCAAAACTAAATGTGGAACTGCAGGTTTTCTTAAAGAGACAGTACCATTTTAGCATTTTTTTCTTCATATCATGTATATAGTACAAATTAAATGTCTGTGCATGTAAACCATAATAATGCAGGCATATGTAGTTTGGCCTACATTTTTATTGTTTTTATGTTAATATACTGTCTACCAAACATCATAAATTATAATTTAATCTATATAATATTTAGCCTTTGGTACACATTTTTGGTTTTGTGTCGATGAAGGGGTACTTGAGTCTTACTGATGGTGCTGTGGGGGTACTTAAGGCAATAAAGGTTGGAAACACTGGGCTAAACCACTGAGATAATGGGTAGTCACATGTTTTTGTTTACAAAACCAAAATGTGTTTGCTGTTGCAGCTGGTTTCATTTACATTACACTTGGCAAATCTGTAGATTTATGATGTACGGTCCAATTCCGCTCTGCTTGGGAGCGAAGTGACCTATCAGTACAGAAACGTTCATTCGAACTCAAAGCAGTTCATTTTGAGCAATTCGGTTTGGAACGACCCTAAAACATGGCGGCCAAGATGGTTTTCCCTTCGAAGCTCCTTCGGAGGCTGATTTATCCCATTTGTAACGCAGGGCCAGACTACCTCATCCCTTCAACGACACACCCTCTCTCCAAATCCCTGCCCTCCAAAGACACGTCAGCCAACCTGAAGTCGGCAAACCTGAACGAGTGAAATTATTAGGGCTAAAATAGTTCCCCTAACTCTTATTTTTTTTCCGCTGTGTATGGAGAGTAGGGCTGTCACAGAGACCGGTGTGATAGCTTTTAGCAATTGAATCGCTGCTGTTTTATCATTATCTCTCTCTCTCTCTCTCTGTCAGTCTCCAATAAGCCCGGGACGTGTGTGAAGGTGTTGACTCTTGATCCTCATGACTTTCAGCTGCAGGATGGAATGGCTCTCCTCGCAGACAGTGCACTGCCAGCTGAGCTTAGGGTGAGACGTCTAACACTTACATTTATTCGCTTCATGATGTGATGTGCTTCACGATAACTTAAAAACTGTTGCTATTAAAGCATAATTGCTTTAACTGTACATAATTAAAGGTTGGATATGGCCAGCTTCCGTTCGATCTAACTGACAGCTTTCCGAGCTATCCAGACATCTGCTTCCGGGTGGAGGGCTATGACTTCCTATGTCACAAGGTCAGCGTTTGTCAATCCTGTGAAAGGCATAATCCAGAATTAGGGGCGAACTAGAATCAAATATCCCTCTTTTTTTTTTTTTAATCACTTACAATATTAGAATGACTGTTATGCTCTTTGTGGTCGTTTAATATTTGTTTGATGTTTGATTAAAAAGAGTGTTTTATGCTAATTAAATGTGTGTGTGTGCTTGTGTGCAGGCGTTTTTCTGTGGTCGTAGTGATTATTTCAAGGCGCTATTGGAGGATCATTTCAGCGAGGGTGAAACTCTGCAGACTCATCCCAGTATTCCTGTGATCACCCTTCATGACGTGTCTCATGAGCTGTTTACTAGAATCCTCTACTACATCTATAGTGATAACACTCAGGTACACACCATCACATTTATCTGTAATACACACGTACACTCTACATTCAAACTCTCCGATTAAGATACGTTCTAACAGGGGGCCTGGGTAGCTCAGTGAGTATTGACACTGACTACCACCCCTGGAGTCACGAGTTCGAATCCAGGGTGTGCTGAGTGATTCCAGCCAGGTCTCCTAAGCAACCAAATTGGCCCGGTTGCTAGGGAGAGTAGAGTCACATGGGGTAACCTCCTCGTGGTCGCTATAATGTGTGGTTCTTGCACTCGGTGGGGCACGTGGTGAGTTGTGCGTGGATGCCGCGGAGAATAGCGTGAAGCCTCCACGGGCGCGACGTCTCCACGGTAACGCGCTCAACAAGCCACGTGATGAGATGCACGGATTGACGGTCTCAGCTGAGATTCATCCTCCACCACCCGGATTGAGGCGAGTCACTACGCCACCACGAGGACTTGGAGCGCATTGGGAATTCTAAATTGGGGAGAAAATCACAAAAAAAAGATATGTTCTAACAATAGAGAATTGTGAGGAAAGAAAGTTGGCAGCCTTAATGTCTACAAAGTACATTAAACACTTTTATTTCAAAACAGCATGAAAAATCCTGTTTGCTATGATTTGTCCCCTTTAAAACATTAACTCACAGTCACCTTCATAAATATAACAGAACAGGCACCAATCTGTCAGATGTGTTAATGATGTCTCTTTCATTGTGTTCCAGCTCTCACATGAGAATGTGTATGAGATTCTGTGTGTAGCTGACATGTACCTGTTACCGGGTCTGAAGCGTCTGTGTGGCAGGACACTGGCCATGCTTCTAAGCGAGGAGAACGTCCTGCACATGTGGAAGACGGCCAAACTCTTCCGTCTCTCGCGTTTGGAGGATCAGTGCACAGAGTATATGGCCAAGATCATAGAGCGGGTATGTCACACATACCGTAGCTGTGTCTTGCTTATAATGTTTATGATGACCAAGTACATCGTGGAACATTTGATGTCCCCAGTAAAGGAACAATTGTTTTTATTGTAGTGATTTTTTTTTTTTTTTTTTTTTTACTAAATATTTTGATTTAATTATAAGCCAGATGAAAAGCTTCTATTACCTGTAGCAAACTAGCATCACTATAGCAGTAAAGCACTAATATGGTCATTCTGCAAACAATTAATTTCTTAATCAGTATCTTTGTTTTATTTTCCTGAAGAAATATCTGAACATCTTTAAAACAAGATTGATTTACTTGACAAGCAATACTGCATAAGATATTAAATAAATATTGTGGGTTCAATACAAGTTAAGCTCATTCGAGAGCACTTGTGGCATAATATTGATTTCCACAAAAATGAATTTCGACTTATTCTTCCTTTTAAAAAAAAGTCTGGGTTACAGTGAGGCACTTGCAATGTAAGTGAATGTGGCCAATCTGTAAGTGTTAAAATAGTCACTGTTTAAAAGTATAGCAACAAGACGTAAACATGATGTGTTAAGATGATTTTAGTGTGATAAATTGCTTGACCTTTTCTGTGTAAAGTTATATCCAATTTTGCAAAGCCATTGCCATGACGACGTGATGCCTTAAACCCTAAAACAATGTACATGTAAGTGCCTTTATAAAATTATAAGCTTCACATTTCTGCCTTGAAACCCTCCAAAAATTGGCCACATTCACTTGCATTGTAACTCTAGCCTCGATTTTTGCTTTTTTAAAAGAAAAGGAGGGACGAGTCAAAAGTATATTTGTGGTAATCAACATATGCCACAAATGCTGTTGATTGAGCTTAACTTGTATTGATTCCAGAATATTCCTTTAAGACTTGGGTTCAGAGAATATACCAAGTTTATTTTTCTTACCCCATTGGCAAATTGTCATTTCTTGTATTAAGCATAAACCTTTCTAAATTTTGTTAATTTATGTTAAATAATGACGTACTTAATCTCATTAACATACAGTATGATCGCTCATATTTAAATATTGATGCCTATTCAGTATTTCAGTAACTTGGTGGGGGTATTGTTACTCATTTCACAAAGAAGTTTGCCAATCTTAATAGACGTCATCTATATATATATACATATATATATATATATATATATATATATATATATATATATATATATATATAGATGACGTCTATTAAGATTGGCAAACTTCTTTGTGAAATGAGTAACAATACCCCCACCAAGTTACTGAAATAGTGAATAGGCATCAATATTTAAATATGAGCGATCATACTGTATGTTAATGAGCTAAGGGTGGACTAGCAATGGAACTTTATGTGAACGTAATAATATGTCTATATAATACTCTTTTCAATCTCTTCTACTCTCTTTTCTAACTCTTTTACTCTTTTTACAAGATTCAAAAACTATTTTTATTTGGGTTGAATGGTTATACCAGTAGTATAATTCAGAATTTGGGTGTGTAATTTTTAGGATTTTGCTCCTAAAGGAAGTCAGATGTCAAGGGATTCATGTATGTATATTTCAGTTGGTGGAGAGACCAGAGTTTGCTGATATGATCAGAGAGGACGCTGACAATGTGGCTGCCAGGCAGGAAACTGACTCCATCCCCCTGGTGGACGAGATCCGTTTCCACATCGCCAGTAATGTTCAGACGTACAGCGCCATCGAGGAGGCCAACCAGAAACTCAGCGCCCTTGAGCTCCTGCTCGTCAGCATTGGCTTGGAGTGCTAAGAAAAAGAGATGAGAAAATGAGGTTGGGAGAGGATTGCGTGATTCATGAAATGTTTATGAAATACATGCACTTAAATCATATTAACTGTAACACACTAATATGGTCAAACTGCAAAAACTAATTTTCTTAATCAGTGTCTTTGTCTTGTTTTATGATAAAGTATTTATACGTTCTTCAAACAAGATCTTATTACTAGAGAAGCAAAATTGTGTATGTTTTTAAGAGAATCTTTCTTGAATTCTGTTATTTTTCTAAGCCTATTGGAAAATTGTTGTTCAAGCATAAACCTCATGAAAATTTTAAATATATGCTTCAAACAAGAAAAAATAAAAATATATATATATATAATTTCCAATGGTATGAAAAAACCTTCATTCAAGATATATTCTCTGGAAACAAGTCTTAATATCCTACGCAATTTTAAAAATAAAAAATCTATTTTGTTTTAAAGATGTTTCGATATTTTTACTAGAAAACAAAACAAAAATACTGATTTAAGAAAATGATTTTTTTTTTTGCAGTGTAATTCTAACAGAAAGACACACATTTACATTCAGATAAGTCGTATTGCAGTGTCAGTGTGTTTCACTGTGAAACTCTTACGTTTTTCTCTCTTTTTTTTTTTTTTAAACTCCAGAGTGCTTAATCCAAGTTGATTATCACACCTGTTGTACATTTTGAATTGATTCTTTGCATTTTTTGATCTCATAAAGATGTCTGGGTATGCAGTTTCTTCTTCCAAATGCAACACGTAAACAAATGTAGCAGAAAATTTAATGAGCTTTACAAAAATAGTTTTGTTGTGAAGTGTTGCGAATGCTGAGCTCAAAGGAATAGGTTCATAGGCTGAGCTGCTACATCTACAAATAACATTTATGACGCAGTCAATGTTTTCTGAAAGTGCATCTAGGATGAGGTGATTTATTGTGCGAAAAGAAAGATTTACTTAGCCTAAATGTATGCATTTATGAACAGAAAAATGTAGGTATTTGTATTTACAAATTCTGAACTTGTCTGTCCAAACCTGTCACACAATTTCAAGTGTTGTCATGGTAGGACTGACAGGTTACATGTTTGGTCATTTTTGACCAAAGAGAATTGATTTGTTCTACCTGGTGACAATTTATTAAAAGAACAGATTGTTATTGATGCCTACATATGCGCTTGCACTTACGGATGTATCTTCCAGCATTATTGTAAGTGTTTCTCAGTATTGCATCCACATAAACTTAACAAAGACTTCTACTTATGTCCATGCATATTTCTCATAGAATTTTTCATTAATATGATTGTCCCTAATCTTGCACTGTTGCTCCACCAAAACATTTTGCTTGCGTTTTTCTTCCTTCCTTGCAATGGTTTTGTTTTATTTCATAGCTTTTTATTTATTCTATTTTATGGTGGTCTTAAAATGACAGAATGTGGTTTAAATCTACAGCATTATATTATGATCATATTTTGCCCATTAGCTGCGCTTTGTGTTTGCGCATGTTTGCGTTATTGAACTATAGGTGCTAAGGAGAATTCCCACGAATGAAACTTGTGTAAGAACATTCATGAATGTCATAGTCATACTATCAGATGCATTCGATTTGGAATTTACTTTCAAATGATTAATGTGGGATACTGTGACAGAATGGGATGTACATAGGTGAGCAAAAAAAGGAAAGAAAGAATGAAAAAAAATAAATAACATTTAATAACTTCAAAGTTGTGGATTTGTTTGATTTGCCTTTGTAATTATGTTTGGATATTTGGAAATATCTGACTGGTTTAATCACGGTCTAAAAATGTTTTATTCATGTTGGCCTAAAGGAGTCACGCTCTATTAGTGTAAAACTCACATAATGTGATTGATTATAAACTCACAAAGGCAGTAGGGCCAAAGCATTACTTAATGAGCTGAAACTTTCCTGCTTTGTTTACTGTTTTTCATCAGTAACTGTAAAACCTCATAACAGATGTAAATGTTACATAAGTAAATGCCCATCAGGTTTGGGCCTATTAGTAATTAGTATGCGTGTGCCAGAATTTCCATTGTTTTTATCGGCTCAGTGTGACAGGCCTCTGTGTATCTCAGTACATCTCAACCTTTTTAACATTCTTCCCATATCTTTAACACATTAGAGTTTATTTACTGTGTGTGAAACTACCAGGGGTGTAGAAATGATCTGAAATGTGGAGGGGACACATTAAAGCAGGTGGGTCGCTCGCAGGTCTGTTCAGCTAAAGTCGTGGACAGCAGGGGAAAAACCATGCTAATTGCAACAAATTATTTAATCGTGCATAATTCGGATCAGGGCTGTCACTAAAATTCATACAGCCTGGGACAACGTTTTTGTTATCTTAGCTCCTAAAGCAAAACCAGTTGAGAATTGCAGTTACTGTATGATGGTTACTACGCCCCTGAAAACACAATGTCTCTGCTGTAAAATGCACAAATGTTTTCTAGATTTTAGTACTCTGTCAAAGGATGGGGTTCGGTTTGGGTTTTCCTGTTTCTCCAGGCAACAGGAGTGAGAATTACCATGACAACTGGCTCAGAGAGAGAGAGAGAGAGAGATGAGGGCCTGTCAGAGCAGTATTTCATTTTCCCAGACATCTATCACCAGAGCCGTGTGTGTTTGTGTGACTAAGGTCCCTGAATCACGGACTGCTACAGACACGCCATGAATCTATAATTAACCAGGAACAGCAGACAGCTGCTGTAGATCTTTCTCATGTGAGGATGCTAACTAGGTCTGCAGTGATCACAAAGCCCTCCGCATCAGCACCACTACAACAACGGCCACTTCACAACACTCAGTCGTACACTGAAAAACATAATTTTAAGATAATTTTAATTAATATTGTGAATTTAGTTTTGTTAAACACTACACAATTCAATTTCATGGAATTTTGTTATGAAACTGAAATGCATAAAAATTAAAAACCAAAATGAAATGCCTTAGAAATAGGCTAAAATAGTTTGAGTGTAGCCAGCTCTGATGATGTCATCTCAAAAGGAATATTAAGTCTGCAAAACACACTATGTTATAACAGATTTAAAAAGAATAGCTGAGAAAAGTCTTGTTTAATGTGTTATTGATCATTTATCAGACGTTTATTATTGTATGTCTACATTATATCCTGTCTTTTGTGTCTGTGAGAAGGTTCTTTGGGGAAAGGGCTGAAGATTAGTATAGGATTATTAAATTGATTGATAATCGCCTATTGTATATGCTTTGGTCAATGATCAAATGGTACTCATGGAACAGCTTTTAACAAGGTATAATAATGAATCTTGTGTGAAGGTGAGAAAGTTAATCGAACCATCCACACAGTTTAATGTTAAATCTTTATTGATTAGTTCCTCATCATATAATAACACACTCCCTTGACAGAGAGGCAGTGAATTAGATATACACCATTCTTAAAGGTGCAACTTTGTTCCTCATTAAAAAAAAAGATTTGTAATTTTGAAACATATTTATAAAATCATGACCACTCACTTGAGTTTGAGACTCCATACATATCAGTAACCTTATAAAAGCTGTATGAATCTACATGGAGAGGGTCCCCTCATGGGGGCTGCCATGTTGGGATCACATGACCAGCCGAATACTACTCTCTTAATCTCAGAAACAGCCCTGTTATTGGACACTTTTGCCTTGTGGATTAAATTAATCATAACTGACTGTGCAGTGAATTTCTACAATGGTATCAGTAATTGAAAGCTATTGTGTTTGATGCTGCATCCACACCACTAGGTGTCACTGTAAGTTCAAGATGAAACAAACAAAAAGTTATTGAGTTCTTTACTGGCATAAATGGTTCCATTATGAACTTTTAACATCCATGGAACCTTCCCATTGCACAGAAGGTTCTTTGTAGTGGAAAATGGTTGTTTAGACTATAAAAGGTTCTTCAAAAATGGTTCTAGAATGGTTAAGAACCGCTGACAGGTACTTTACAGAGCAAAAAATGGGTTGTCTTATATGTAGATTCATAGAGAAATCTGGGGTTTGTGTGATATTGTATTGTCTTTATAAATTGAAGCTTCCCTGGCATAATTGTATTAAGTAATCACATTTCCCTCCAAAATGACAGTAATAGAGTAAGGGTTAAATTTTACTACTGTAAAATTTTAATAAATTAATATGAGATGTCTGTAAGATTCTGCTATGTCCACTTTTCAGATAATACTGTATTTCAGTGCATGTACTAATCCTCTTATTGGCAATAGGGCCTTTCCCACTGGTGGTACTAAAGTCCGTTTTAGGTACTTTACCCGGAACTAGTGCTTTTCGTCACTTTCGCACCTAAGGAACTATATAGTTCCTCAAAGCCGTTTTAGGGGACATTTTTAGCTCCTACTCAGGGGTAGATACTTTTGGGGTGTATTGGAACTGTGGGAGGGGCTACAGCCTGTGATTGGACAGAAAACCTGCATTGACAAAGGAGAGGAGCTCCACAGCCACCATAGTAAACAAAGTAGCTGCTAGCCTGCTACTGAGAGGATTGCACTAATTTTACAATTCATAACATAAAGTATCCAATGAGAATCGCCCGTTTCATATGTGTATGTGAGACTTCATCGGGAGACACGCTTTGAGCTTTCATCGCATCTGTACTATGTGACTATAAAGAAAATAAAGTGATTTCTGGATTACCACTTAGACTTTTTCCTGGGATGATGGATATAAATAATCAGATGTTTATCGAGAGTGGCTGCAGTACGGAGCACCACACGTGTGGCTTATGCGCCCAGTTTAAACTGTAACCTGAAAACTGGAAAATTCTGCCTTTTGAAGGCTGTTTAAGGATGGATGAAGGTAGGATGAAATAAGATGTTTTTTAAACTGTTCAGAGAGTTCCATTCATCCAAAAACACTGTTGTTTAAACCATTAAATGATAAGGTAGCTGCCTACGTGTCCTGATGCAGCCAAAGTACGTATAAAACAGCCCTAAACAAACAAAAGTGTAGCTCAGATTCTGGCGTCCTACGTCGGTGATGTTGATTTTGTTGTTGTTGTTGTTGCTATTGAAACGCACGTGCAATTAACGTCAGAATAAAAATGGTCAATACCAGATGACGTCACTACGATGGTACTTTATGAATGTGAATGCAACAGGGGAAAAGTCTCCTTGGGTGTTCCGTTCCTCCTAAGATTTCTCATCTAGAAAGTTACTAAGGGTAAAGTACCAGGACTGTAGGTGGGAAAGGCCCTATTGCTATAAAGGGAAAGAACTGTTTTCAAACCTTTATGTTATCCTGTGCCTTTCTTTCTTTTTGACAGCTCTTCATATCTATATGTCAAGTCTTAAGGATCAGTTTACAAGTAACCTATACCAGGATTTAAGACAACATAATTGCTCATTGGAAAGGAAAATTGCAGGCAGGTGTCTGACAGGCAAAAGCAAATATCCTCAACTTCCAAATACTATTCAAATAGGAAACAAATGTAGAATCCCCAAGTCATCATATATTTGTTCTCCAACAAGTTACAGAGGAAGCTCATGTATACAGTGTTCTTTATTTTGGTCTGGATCTTCTTGCTTGTTTCATCATGTGGTTTAACTATTGGAACTATCAAATGCAATATCATGAACATAGTTTCAGTCAACCAGTCATAGTAGGGGTGTAAAGAAGAATTAGTAAAGTTTTACCCCTGCAGCTAATTTCTAATTGGTTAAACCTATGTTGTTACAACACTCTCCCAGTCTCCCCTATACCAACTTATCTCCAGGGTTAAAGAATAGGACCGTTTACAAGAATTAATTTCCTGTTGTGCTAAACTACCAAACTTAAATATATGAACAAAGTATCAGTTAACAAATCTGAAAAAAATGTGAGTACTGATATCTTATCTACAGGGGCCAAGAACAGAGCATTTACAGTAATTTATTTCCTGTTCTGCTGCATGTAACCAGAGGATTTTATTTATTTGCTTATTTGAGTCATTCTACATTGTTCTAACAGTTTAAATCAAGTGCAGCATTTGTCACTGCATATATTTTTGTGTGTATGCTTGTGAATGAAATCTTTCAAAATTCCCTATAGGAGCCCTGTACTCATTAGAATACACACACACACACAGAGTGCATGTGAGAGTGAAAGAGGCTTACTGTGGTAGCACATGACTCTTCACATAGCCCACCTGCTTCTCATTTCTGTCAAAACAGAGCTAAAACACTTAACGATGATCCTTTTTAGCAAACTTACTAAAGCAAATCCAACCACAGGAAACTAAAAGTGTAATGCAAAACTAATGACACAAATGAACAACAAGCTCATTGCACATTGAATTAAAAAAGCAAACAAAACAAATCAAAAGTCTACAACTCTGTATAGGAGATCTCATCACAAAAACATTAGCGCTGCACAACCCATTAGAGCATAAAATGTAGTTCAACTCAGCAAGCCAGAGCTTCGCTGAATTACAGGTGTTATTTTGGCATGGATCAAAATCATTCTGTTCCATTGCCTCGACTCTTTAATCTCCTCCTGGGTAACAAGTGGCTCCAGAGACCAGAGAGGAAACCTGGCAACACAGTATACAGACACACTCGCCCATAGAAAGCATTCATATATACTCTTGTTGTGAACTATTAAAATTCTTGTTTTCAAAAGGGATATTTTGTGGAAACACTTAGAATTTGTAATGTAAGAACTTTCCAAACAATAGATTGATAACAAAATACAGTCCTCTGCATTTTGCTGTGCTCATGTTAGGATGGAAATTGGCATTATGGGTGTCTGAATTAATATTAATTGTTTGAGAAAATTCTGCACTGTGGTTTTTATTGCCATAAGAAAACACGCTAAAAAAATGTAGTAATTTTAATTGAAAAAGAATGGAAAAATACTACAGTAAAACCTGTTAATTGCTTAACTGTAATTTATCTTATCAGATATGGAGAAAAAAAATCAAAATTTCAACAGACAATACATGCCATTTTTTAAGAGGTTGGAAAATCAATGTTATAGCATTTTATGAAATATACAGTAACAAAAATATGCCTGGAAATTTTTTCTGCAGTTTTTAGTGTAAAGTTCTGGAAACCATATCATACTGTACATAAATTATTATTATTATTATTTTTACATTGTAAGGGGGCATCAAGATAATTTAAGATTATTTAAAATATGTTAGATTATTAAAATATAATTAACGGAAGGCTAAAATATCAAGATGCTGACATATTTCTCATTTTCATTCACCAACTCCCTTCAGCAGCTTGTTGTTATTGATGGACATGCTGTTCTTGAAATTTCTGCAATCACAAAATTAATTTTGTGATTAAATTCGATACTCCTAGTTTCGATACTCTAAGTAAAAAGTTTGAAAGACAAGCAGCTTTGTAATTATTACAGCAGAAGTATCAGAAGAAATATCTTTGCCAACACAGGGGGCCTTTAAATATTTTCTCTGACAGTGGAACACTGCTTTAAACTATATTTATACCATTTGACTAATATAGCAACATTTATATAGTAACATTTAGACACTAAATTCATTCAAAAACATTTCCGAAGGCAACTCAATCAAAAAATAACTTGCTGAACTTGATTCAATCATGGACAGTGGTTCCACATGTTAAAAATAAGTTATCTTACATTAAAATGGCTATAAATATAAAAATAAATGTAATTTCAATTAAAATACTTCAATGTAGAGGGAATCTAACTGAATCAAGTAAACCCAACAAAATTTGACAGGAAATGTTAGCATGCTAAATACCTACTGAGGGAAAACACTACCGAGTGCAACTTGGTCACAATGCTATGGTTAACACAGCAATTGCTCAATGGATATAGCAATACGTAAAATGCTCCAAATGTTGGTCCTCAACCTAGGCTCAATCTCTACTCTTCATGATGATAGTAACCCCTAAAACTATGACATAAGAGAAATTCTTCTAAATTTCAAGAGAACAAAACATAAAACACTTACAAGTCTCCTCCTTTCTATTCAAAAAGACACAAAAAACATCTGCCTATCGAGTCCCATGCAAAGCATGCTGGGAACTAGAAATCCTCTGCCCAATTTCAGGTAAACAAACAAAAAATATTTATGTTGTCAATGCAAATGGATTAAGTAAAGCTGACAAGAAAATTTTTTGTTGAATCAACTATATTTTTTTACTAAGTTCCCTTGGTAAAATGTATTTGAGTAATATGAACAAGTAAAACTGACAAAAGTAAAAAAAAAAAAAAAACATACTGGCTGAACCTACTGTATATACAGTACCTTTCATCTATTGACAGACTAAACCATGCATCTGTCATCACAACATGTACTGTACATCTACATGCATGTAAATGTACGTCTGTGTACGTATGTTGGTAAAATAATAGAAAAGAACCAGCAAGAGTCTGCCACCCCTTAGTGTAATGGCTTACCCTTCATTTCTCACCCATATTTTAACTTCCAAATTAATCTCCCTAAAGGTATCTTTAAATCTAGCAATCTGCCAGATTTTGGATCAAAATCCTCTGGCTTTGTTGTGAATGGCAGACACATTTGGTGGTGTGGTTTAGCCGTGCCGTGCATTGTTACGACTACAATACACAATCGGACTTTGGACATAAGCTCTCTTTTCTTTAAGAAATAACTAACTTTAACTTTAAACAAAACATTGTAATTAAACATGAAATCACACAATTAACACTAAATGAATTATGACCCCCAATAAATCCTAATTAATGATTAATTATAAATTCATAATATTCCAAACCATTCCCCAAACCTTGCACAGAACTACCTAATTAATTATTTGAACACAACAGCCAATAGCTAGTACCAAAGCATAATCATCAACAGCAGTCGTTATTATATTATATTATATTATATTATGTGGCATAAAATCTGTGCTGGTGTGTATCGCATGCGTCATGTGACACCTGTTACTTTTCTCAGTGCTGGTCATAACGAACCACACAGTTGTTTGCGATGACTGGATCAGGCTTTTCTAAAAACTAATTTTATAGAGATGGCTGGGGCAGATTTCAATGTGTATGTCAGGTACAAATTCACAAAATTAATAAATTGAAATGATTACAGGCTATAGTCATCAAATGCCTTCAGTGAGATAAAAAAAAAACAATCTGAGAGTTCAATGTTTTTTTTTATAATATGAACATGAGAGGATTAAGTAAATCTGACAATAGTAAAAGTAAAAACATAATTAATTGCTGGCTGAACCTACTGTATGTACCTTACATTCGTCTATTGACAGACTAAACCATGCATGTGCCATTGTAACTGGTCCTGTTCGACCCGCTCCGAGCGGGATTCGAACCGGCGTCGCTGGCATGGGAGGCGGGTGCGCTAACGAGGAGGCTAAAGGCTACAGCCCCTAGCATCAGTTGCTAATGAGCCTCTTGAGGCCAGGGGAGTGAAGTTTACACTCTGCACAGCATGTACCAGCTGGCTCCCGTTACACTCACCCCCCTAAACCTCACTCCCATCTGGGTCACGGCACCACTGTAGCCAGTCCTGCTTGACCCGTTCTGAGCGGGATTCGAACCGGCGAAAGTCGGCTTGGGAGGCGGACACGCTAACGAGGAGGCTAAAGGCTGCAGCCTCTAGTGTAAGTCACTAGTGCACCTCTTGAGGCCAGGGGAGTAAGGTTTAAACTCTGCACAGCATGTACCAGCTGGCTCCCATTACACTTACCCCCCTAAACCTCACTCCCATCCGGGTCACGGCACCACTGTAGCCAGTCCTGTTTGACCCAATCTGAGCAGGATTTGAACCCTTGGGAGCTTGGGAGGCGGACGCGCTAACGAGGAAGCTAAAGGCTACAGCCTCTAGTGTCAGTCACTAGTGCGCCTCTTGAGGCCAGGGGAGTTAGGTTTACACACTGCACAGCACGTACCAGCTAGCTCCCGTTACATCATCACAACATGTTCCTGTATGTACTGTACATCTACATGCATGGAAATGTATGCCTGGGTACATATGTTGCTAAAATAATAGAATAGAACCAACATGAGTCTGCCACAGTGTAATGGATGCAGCTATTGCCCTTCAACTTACATCCTGGTGAGCAGCACAGCATGGACACATGGACAAGCCATCTGTCTGTACAAACTCACACATGCTTATGTCATAGCTAAACATGAATATGATGACCAAACTGTTTATTATACACTCTAAGAGCTGCAATGTACAATACTGCATTGTAGCTGAAAGAAAAGGTAATAGACCTTCATATCCTTTGAAAATATTTGACATTGGATTTTTATAATATCCACAATATGTCCACCTAATGCTCATTTATGTAAGATTTTATTAAAGCAGATAAGAAAAGGAGAGATGAGGACATGTGAAGACTTATTATAAATCTGGCTCTCTCGATGCAATAGCTTAATGAAAAAAAAAAAAAACACCATGAAGGATCACAATCCTGTGGCTTTGCTGTGATTGGCAGACACGTTTGGTGGTGTGGTTCAGCATTGTTTCGATACACAATCAGACTTTGGACATATGCTCTCCCCACCCCCTCTTTCTTTTTTCTTTCTCTGTTTCTCTAAGCAGATCCCAAAGTTTTGAGTCTGGGTAGATTATCCCCCTGCTATGCCATTGACCCCTTCATGTGACCTAACCTCAGCAGTCAGAACTGTCTGGAGACCGCTTTAGCACGTGGACTGGAGCTTCAGAACAACCTCGGATATATTTTATTCTTTGTCAGTAATTGAGGCTTTCCAGGACAGTGACACAAGCACCAGTCTCCTTATTTACAGTGCACAAGCAAAAAGTCTTAAAATCAAGATTCAAAAAATCTATTAGAAATTGAATAATCAGGTAGAATGGCAAATCACATGAAGCAGGGATCTTTAAGTGGTGGGGCTTAGCGGTTGTTACTTACTGGTCAGGTTTGAAGGGTCTAAAATGTAATTATGACTCCTGTTGTGTATAATGCTAATATTATGATTATAATACTTTTTGGTATATACATAATTATATGTAATATCATACTGTATTGTGTATTAGTGGGGTAGCCATGCAAAGTAATTAAGAGATAAACGATCAGCCAGGAACTTCTGTTCTCCAAATTCTAAACACATACTTTTCTGTTTAATACTGAACCAAGAATTAATAGGCCACATTTTAACTGGCAAATTAATCTCCCTAAGTGTAACTTGAAATCTGGCATTCTGCCTGTGCATTAACTTTATGGGAAAACACGACAAAGGATTAAAAATCCTCTGGCTTTGCTGTGATTGGCAAACACATTTGGTGGTGTGGTTTAGCCATGCCGTAACTTTAAGAAAAAACTAAATTTAACTTTACAGAAAACATTGTAATTAAACATGAAACTACATAATTAACACTAAACAGACCTCTAAACAGATAACACCCAAAAAATACTAATTAATGTTAACTTATCAATTTATAATTATATTATATTACATTATATTATATTATATTATATTATATTATATTATATTACCAACTGTAAATCAGGCGGCATAAAATCCGCGCTGGTGTTGCGTGTATCGCATGTGTCATGTGCCATATGTTACTTTTCTCAGCGCTGGTCATAACGAACCAATCACAGTTGTTTGTGATGACTTAATGAGGTTTTCTAAAAACTAATTTTCTAGAGATGGCTGGGCAGATTTCAATCTGTATGTCGGGTAAAAATCCTCCGAATTAATCAATTTAAACGATTACAAGTTCTGGCCAATAAATGCCTTCAGTGAGATAAAATAAACAATCTGAGAGTTCAGTGCAACACAATGGAAGATGTGTCTTTTTGAGCCGCCAGGAGCCCCCTTGAGAGCAATATCATAATTTTGGCTAATGGGAAACGGTTATTAGCGAGCAACATAATTGATTGAAGTGATGCGCGCGTTCGCCGATGTGAAATGAGCGTGCGTGTCCCTTTAAGAAACGCACTCCTGTTGCACGGAGAGACTGGTGATTTTCCACTCTCCGTTCTTACATGCGCTCCCCATATAAGACAGAAGTCTGGGGGAGAGGGCGTAAAGATTATATTCGTTGGCTTGGCGCCTCATCACAAGAAGACAAAAGAAAAAGAGACGGACTTGAGCAATATTTTGCACGGACAGGTGAGTGGTACCTTGATCTCGTCTGATCAGTGGAGGCTGACCTGCATCTTGAAGCGCATCTCTGTGTAGATTATAGCCTACAACTTAATTATCATTGTCTGGTGAATGATACATGTCTGGTCTCTTCTTTAAATTAAAAAGGCTTTAAATATTGTAAATATGTTGCCAATCAGAAGTTCTGTAAATGGAATTATAATAACGATCTTCTTAAAAAATATTTCCCCCCAGAATAAGGTTTTTTACATTGAATTAAAAGCCCTCCATGTGACTTATTTGTTGTGCAAAAATGTTTTTCTCGTAGGTAGTCTCTCCGATATTTGCAGCCTCAATGTGATTAAATATTAAATGCTAATTTATTTTAAAAGCAGCGAAATTAAAGATTAATTCTAAGCATTGGTTAACAATGCGCCCGTTTAATATCTCAATAAAAGACTTCTGACACCCACGGGACCATCAGAGCATCATGAGGCTTTAACAGATGAATAAGATGTAGGTTAACGTGCATTTATTCTGCATTAGTTGTGCATGTTAAACACTGACACCATAAGATACAGATCTAAGAAAATGGCATGTGGCTTATAATAACACCAGCACGCGCGCAGGCAGACACAATGTAGGTTATCAGGACACAGTCAAGATTTTCACTTATCATCATGTGGTAAATGCAATGCTCTCGTTGATAGATGTGCATCTCAGCTAAAATAGGATAATACATGAAAAGGGGTGTTTTTGTTCACCGCTAAAGAGCTTGGGGCGTGTCCGCACGCGCGCAGCATTTTATTGTGGCTTGTGCAATGGCTGTGTTTGTCATGCAAACTTGCAATATCCTTAAAACTTGTTTATAGGGTTTCATAATTTAGTTCCGCTCCATAGGCACAGAGATTTCCAAATTAAACAAGTATAAAAAGTAGTTTCATTAAATGCGCGCGCCGGAGAATTAGGGAAACTGCTGACGCTCGTGCGGGATATTTGTATAATCAGTTTTAATTTTGATACCAGACAGATTTTATAACGCACGGCATGTGATGACCTTGCAGAAACAGGCGCGCGGTAGCTTGTTTTTCTTACTTACATTGTTCCCTTTTTGCGCGATTAAAACCACAAATAATAATAATAATAAAATAAATAAATAAAATAAACATGGTAACGTCACAGTACCATGTCCAAAAGACTGGTGAACCCTAACCTGGATTTTATATTGTACAAACTTCGCATTTTTGTATTCACATTTATTTAAAAGATCAATCAGTCTTTTAATAACCATCAAGTGTTGTTGCTTCCATTTATAGTATCCCCTTAGATCCCACAACTCCAACATTCCAAATTAACTTTCCAGGAGATTTGAACTAGGCAAACCAGTTGACCTTGAGATATTGGTGTGGAGTTCTCATCAGTTTTTCTTCACAATGAATTATAATACATTGCTTGCTCTCCAGACGAGATAAAATGGGTAATATTAAATTTACACATTTGAATTTATTAGTTTTTCAGCATTTTGTTCAGATTTTAGCTTGTTAAAAATGTACAAATTCCATGTATTCCATGAATACATATGTCCTGAAATTGCATATATTATATTATATTATATTATTATTATATTGTATTACCGACTGTTTACATTTTTTTTTTTTTTATATTTTTACATGTATAATTTGTACACTGATTTGTAGATCACGTGCTAAAACGGTACTGTATCTTTAAGAATAACTGTGAGCGTTTCACAAAAGTGTTTCGGTTGAGTACATATAAATGAGAGTGGAGTCGCACGGCTTCTTCATTGCATCTGTGCTATGTGTGATTTGAATTGAAAATTGTTTTAGTTTTTGGTCATTGTAAGTGAAAACTGACATTTTAGCCAGTGGCTAATCACAGACATTCGCATAGCGCAAAATGTTGTTGTATATGCGAGTTATTTACTCGCATGGTTGAGGGTTGAGTTTTAAGAACTAAGGATTTTAGAATCGATATTGGGATCGTTCAAGTGAAGATCGAGGTGCATCGGAAAATCGCTATTTTTTACCCAGCCCTAGTCCAGAACTTATCAGACGGCTGTTCCGTAATTGCAAGTCTGTGAAATTAGAGAACTTTGATAGGAATAGAAAAGAGGAGAATGTTAATTAGTCCTGGACTGACCTACTGATCAAAATATAGGCACAAAAGCTGTATCAAGCCCACATACTGTACATACATACATACAAGGGCTCTGGCCAACTAGGGCACTTGAAATAGAATGAGCTAGTTTATTAGTTTCAGTGCTTAGTGTGAGTTTCAAACTGGATATCAGACAGTTACTGTAGTTTGAGGACAGTCTTCTCAGATTCCTGGCTGGTGTGACTCATTTCAAGAGGTCAGGTTTTACTCAGATTAATATAATGTCTATAACACATTGCTTAGTTGGAATAGTATGTAGTGGTTTCTGTTACAAATATGATCATTTATACATTTTCGGTGATGAATTTTAGGCTAGTTAATGGTGTTTGCTGAGGCAAGCATTACTATTAGGCTACTATTGTTCATGCAGTATTAGGGTTGGGGATCTGAACAGACCCCAAACTCTAATTATTATCAGGCAACCCATCCATTTGTGCTATGATATGATACCTGAAATCATGAAATTTGTAGAGGAAAGGTGTGCACTTATTTTTCTAACTAATCAGACTTTTTCACCTGGGAGACAGTAAAACCGGCAAAAAACAAAATAAATAAATAAATATAAAAATTGCATTAAAGAACGCCCTGAACCAGCCTGAACTAAGCAACCACACAGAACATGCTAGCAACCACATAGCATTGCCCTGGCAACCACCCAGAACACCCTAGCAACTGCATAGCAACACTCTGGCAACCACTCAGAACAACTCACATTTTCCTCATAAAACTGAAAAATTCTAGTTAAATTATGTAATCTTGAGCAATTCAGGGATAAGCTAGCAGTTAAAATGTGCAATTTTGTTTGTTGCTTTAGTGACTTCTGTTATAGTACAACGTGCTTAGTAGAATCTCAGTGAATGTGTGTACATTTTTGAAAAATGTTCATCTATTATAAATCTTGTTTTTTATCTTATGAGTCCCCATAAAGGTTTTCAAACCCAGTCACATGAATAAACTTACAAATATACAAAAATATACTCAAAAATCATACAGTATAGTATACTAATATATATATATATATATATATATATATATATATATATATATATATATATATAAAACTATTTATGTACATCATTCTTATTCCTTCTGCTTTTCTCTTTCATACTCAGTATGGCACAGAAGGAAAAGTTGCAGTGTCTTAAAGATTTCCATAAGGACACTTTGAAGCCGTCTCCAGGTAAGAGTCCGGGGACGCGCCCTGAAGACGAGGCAGAGGGCAAGCCACCACAGCGGGAGAAATGGGCCAGCAAGCTGGATTTCGTGCTCTCCGTGGCCGGAGGTTTTGTCGGTTTAGGCAACGTTTGGCGTTTCCCATACCTCTGCTACAAGAATGGCGGAGGTGGGTGTGCGTATGTGTTTAGGTTTGTAATATGAAACTAAACTACATTTCATGAGTGCTTGTGTTCGAGGTGACACTGTCCCGTCTCTGTGTACTGTAAATAACTGCTCATGTCTGAGTTTGTTTCACACTCTGTGATGTAAATATGATCTTGACACATGAATACCTTTGAGGTCATTGCCGTGAAATCTTTTGTGTGCGCAAATCTCTTTGCTATTCTTAGAGTATTTCACAAAAGTAAAAGCAGTGTTTTACATTCTGATCTTTGAATCTTTGATCAATGTGCTTCAAACGTTCATATATTGTATTTTGTGCTTTGCTAAAGAATGGGATATGATTCTATTTTATTAAAGAAAGACCTTTAAAGAAATGTTCCTTTAAATACAATACAAGTTAAGTTCTTTGGACAGCATCTGTGGCCTGCTGTCGATTACCACAGATAGTAATTTCGACTCTTCTCTCAGTTTGTAAAAATGAACAAAAATCACATTTACAGGAATGAGCTTACCATGAAAGTCTATAGGGCAAGTGTACTAGAGGGTTTAAAAGCAGAATTGTGAAACTTGTATTTTTGTTAAAGTGCTTATATTATTTTTTCCCTACAGAAATGTGTGCTATTTCAGCTGTAAAGTTATCTATATCCTATTTTTAGTGATGAGACTACTTTTCTTGGTGCATGAACTTCTGGTTATGCATGACAGGAGTTGAAAAATGTATATATATAATTTTGCGCTGACACAATGATAATCAGCCTATTTTGTCACACTGTGATCTCATAACTATACATTAGCTATATATTAGAAACATGTATTTTAGCCAAATAGCACATGTACATCTCTGAGATGTCTGTTTTAGATATTTTCATCTGGAAAGCATCACAGTCTAATTAACAAATGTTACAAATCTTAAAAATATCAGATTTACAAACATTCTAAATCATAAACATTTCAAAGACATCTGCTGAATGTTTTAGTGACATCCGAGAGCAAATGTCTTATAAACGTATTGCTAATGAGCAAACTATGTAAAAAATATGTCTTCCAGATGTAAACACACACATAAAATAGATGTCTGGGTGACGTAAAATGTTTTTCTGTGGAAATGGACAGCATAACAAAGAAGCTGTTGAAAGAGGTTAACTTGTATTTAACCTTTAACATTCCTTTGATGTACCAATATGGTTTTTGCTTAGTTTCTGTCTAAATGCCAAAGCATACTCTACGCAAGTACATGAGTGCAAGCACTTCAACCTACGTAAGCCTGATTTAGTGCGTTGTTGCATTCCAAAATGCACCACTCCGTAATTCATTGCACAACGCTAGTATGCGTTGCATTCTCAACTTTGCCACAAGGGGTGCTATAGCGGACATTACTATAAATCCTAAATGTCGAAACATACTCTATGGAAGTACATGAGTGCAAGCACTTCAACCTACGTAAGCCTGATTTAGTGCGTTGTTGTATTCCAAAATGCATCACTCCGAAATTCATTGCACAACGCTAGTATGCGTTGCAATCTCAACTTTGCCACAAGGGGTGCTATAGCGGACATTACTATAAATCCTAAATGTCGAAACATACTCTACGGAAGTACATGAGTGCAAGCACTTCAACCTACGTAAGCCTGATTTAGTGCGTTGTTGCATTCCAAAATGCATCACTCCATAATTCATTGCACAACGCTAGTATGCGTTGCAATCTCAACTTTGCCACAAGGGGTGCTATAGCGGACATTACTGTAAAGCCTAAATGTTGAAACATACTCTACGGAAGTACATGAGTGCAAGCGTTTCTAGCTACGTAAGCTTGATTTAGTGTGTTGTTGCATTCCAAAATGCGTCACATCGTAATTCATTACACAACGCTAGTATGTATTGCATTCTCAACTTTGCCACAAGGGGCGCTATAGCGGATATTACTGTAAAGCCTAAATATCGAAACATACTCCACGCAAGTACATGAGTGCAAGCGTTTCTAGCTACGTAAGCTTAATTTAGTGTGTTGTTGCATTCCAAAATGCGCCACATCGTAATTCATTACACAACGCTAGTATGCGTTGCATTCTCAACTTTTCCACAAGGGGCGCTATAGCGGACATTACTGTAAAGCCTAAATGCTGAAATATACTCTACGCAAGTACATCAGTGCAAGCACTTCTAGCTATGTAAGCTTGATTTAGTGTGTTGTTGCATTCCAAAATGCACCACACCATAATTCATAGCACAGCGTTAGTATGCGTTGCATTTTCAATGTTGCCACAAGGGGCGCTATAGCGGACAATACCATAAAGCCTAAATGCCGAAGCATACTCTACATAAGTACATCAGTGCAAGCGCTTCTAGCTTGATTTAGTGTGTTGTTGCATTCCAAAATGCGCCACACCGTAATTCATAGCACAACGTTAATATGCGTTGCATTCTCAACTTTGCCACAAGGGGCGCTATATCGGTCATTAGTGTAAACTGTCCGCTTCTATGGTGCGTTTTCTCTTCCAAGTCAACTACTGTCATAGTGGAGCAGCAGTTTGAAGAGAATAATGCTGAGCTAAGTTAAAGTCAATATTTTTATAGCAACTTATCTGAATTATGACACTTTTGAAGGAAACTCTATCGCCCTCTTGAGTACTGAGGTTTGTTAATGCAACAGTAACACAAGAATGCATGTTTAGCATGTTCAACCGGACCGCGCGTTGCCAATGAGTCGGCCAAGCACTTGCATCCAAATACACATATTTGTGTAAAGTACGTTTCTGGCCGTAGTTTTACACCTGTCTAACCTAATGATGATCTTTTCAGGTGCATTTCTCATCCCCTACTTCATATTTCTGTTTGGCGGAGGTTTGCCCGTCTTCTTTCTGGAGGTGGCACTCGGACAGTTCACCTCTGAGGGAGGAATCACCTGCTGGGAGAAACTCTGCCCCATTTTCACTGGTGAGACAAATGGACAGATCAAGAGCGAGAGAGAGAGAAAAGAGAGAGAGAGAGAGAGAGATAAGTCTGGCTTTGATGATATTTGATGGCTCATCAGGCCTAAGCTCCTTTTAATCTACATAAATCTTTGTCGGTTCCACTGTGATCATATTTCAAGGCGCTCACTTCCCCCCTACTGGCTACTCAGCCAACCAATCAGCACTGCTGTTACTGTGAAGTGTGAAGGGAACAGCTGACACATGATTAGCCTGATGATTTGCTGATGAGGTGGCTCGTTGCACTGATCTTCACTATGACCTGTTTTCAGCATCAGCTGTGGTTGCTAAGCAACAGCAAAAGACGCTGTGTTCTCTTTAATCGCATCTTTGTGTTCTGATTTGAACTGGGCGCTGTGTTCTTTCTTTCTGCGCTTTCAAGTGTGAGGGCGATATGGGTCCCTCATACACACATGTACACTAGATGTGTGTTTAATTTCCCATCATTTGTTTGCTTTTCGCCACTCTCCACTTAACCAGAGCGCACAGTCATGCTTTGACTAACGCCTCAACTCGAGCACTTGTCTCTGCTCCACATTTGGACTTGTATTGCGATCGCCATGGCAACAGCTGTGAGAGGTGACTGAGATGTTTTAGATGGGATCTCCTCTGGTGCTGGTCTGAAATTTTGAGCTCCAGAGCCAATAAGGAGCTGTTGTGTTGGGACCAGCCACAATATAATAAGAAGATTAATGATAAAGATATTTATAAAATTCGCTCTTTACTGGCATCTAACCTATGTATACATGCATACACACACACACTGTATACTTACACTCACTCCCATTCTTAATATCTTTGTCTTGTATTCCAATGAAAATATCTAAACATCCTTAAAACCTGATCGGTAACATTGCAAAAAATATTAAAGGAATGTTCCGAGTTCAATACAAGTGAACTCAATCAACAGCATTTGTGGCATTATGTTGATTAACACAAAAGATAATTTCGACTCTTACCTTTTTTTTTTTTTTTAAAGGACAGCTACAGTGAGGCACTTACAATGGAAGTGAATGGGGCCAGTCTGTAAAGATTATAATGCACACTGTTTCAAAAGTAATGGCCACAAAATGTAAACATTGTACATGTTGTTTAAATTGCTTACTAACCTAATATGTGTAAAGTTTTATCCAATATTACTGTTTCGATTATCCAATAATATCTTAGGAACTTTACTTCTGAAGTAAATGTATCTTTTTAAAGGGTGTTCAGAATTGATTGGATTACGAAAAGTGGGTGATACTTACCTTAATGGAGCCAAGTCTGAATGTCAGTGTGCTAAAACAATGCCTAAATAGTTGTTTGGCTGTTAGTTAACATTACTCTATTTGGTTTTCAATAGATTTTGCAATTTTGCTTCTCAATTAAATTTACATTGTTTTGACGATGTTTAGATATTCTACCTGGAAAACAAGACAAAGATACTGATTATGAATGGGTATTTTTGTTGCAGTGCTCTGCTCACATGGCTGGGATATATTCAGTGTTCGAATTGAATTAGAGCTCTTTGGGGTCCACCCCGTCTACCACGTTTGAAATGAATAATTATGTCAGACGCACACATGACTCCCCAAGAATACCTATGTCAAAAATTCACAGAATAATTCTATATATTGTATAAATGATTCATTTTGACATTATAATGAGTTGTAAGACAAGAGTAAGATGTTAGGCTTAATATTAGAATATACTTTTTAGAGTTTAAATAGTGGTCACCTTGGTTGAGATGCATAGTGTAAATAAGAAGTGTCTTTTTTTCATATAGCAATTTATTCCATTTTAAATTGTTTTCTTTGTCGTCGCTATCGTATATGAACATAGCTTAGTAAATAAAGGATAGGGTTGCTCATCACAGGCGCAGCATAATAAATGGACAAAGATATTTCAGCAAATATCATCAATTAATTAACTTTACAGTTGTTTGACCGAGAGCTTAAATACAGTGTTAGATAAAAACAGGCAAATCTACGTGCATATTAACTGCGTGCATATTAATTAACCTCTAGCGATGGTTTCCTTCTAAGATAAAAGATGATTTAATGTTAGTAATTTAGAAGTAGCATCAATCATATACTGTATATCAAAGAATTACATTTGACCATTTTTGTGAAGTGAAAATGAGGATCCACTCTGCCAGTGTCACACAGTCACCGTCATTAACTTCCTACAGAAAACAGCACGTGGCGCATTCGGGCGTGTTTAGACTTTTCCGACATAAAAAATCTGGTTTAGGTTATTTATGAAAACTGGGACAGATAATGGACAATGTCGCATTCTGTCACTGCAAACATTTGAAAAACAAAATTGTTTTATGTTTTTAGGATTTTAATTTTGATGAAATACCAGGGGACCCCCTAAGCTACATTATTTTGGTCCTATGGGGGGGTCCCTTAACTCTTATGGGGGGTCCAGGTCCCCCCCCCAATTTAAACAGTGGATATATTAAGCAGATATAGCCTGATATTTCCTGACACCATTGAGCCATTGTCCCCTTTCACACAATGATTGTATTCCTAGACTCGTTGGCAGCTGACAATTCTCTCTTTAACACATACACACACACAAACACACATACTCATCTACAATTAAGTCCTCATGCTTTTGTGAAATCAGACCCCATCGTCACCAGCCTCTAATCCTCATGGACACCCTTCACACACTCACACGCGGTTTGCATTCTGCTGTCAGCTGTCACAGCAAGCTCCTGGCACTATTGAGTGAGCCTGTGGTACATTGTATTAATTATAGCATGAAATTGGCATTCAGCCTTTTGACTGCCCTTAACCTTAAAAAAATAACACTGAGAATACAATTTCACATGTGAAACAGGTGAACCTTCATTGCTCTGAGAATAGAGCGGCCTCAGCTGTGCTTGACTCATTAAAACACAGCAGGGCTATCAGAGAGAACACCATAAAGTCTCACTTCTTCTGCCGCAGTCTTTAAAATATCTCCTTAGATGTGTGTGAAATGTGTAATTTGTTTGCCACTAGTAGCACTAAACAAAATTGCAAAAACAACTAGATCAGTGCCTTTCTGTGCAAAACTCACCAGCATGATGCTGTTTGTTACCATGCCATGGCTATGCGGTTGATAACATATTCTGAGTGGTTAGTAGTGCATTGCTGTGTGGTTGCTTGTCTTACAGGTTGTTCAGATGGAATGCATTCTTGCGCTAAAAAAAGCACAATGCAGTGCAACAAATTGAACAGAACGCAAGTTGTTTTTAACCTGACGTGGCGTCTAAAATGATGCAGCGCAACTGTCAAATACGATTGTCTACTCTAGCGCATGTTTACATAGAAAATCAATTAAAAAAAGTTGTGAACCGATCCAAAAATGCATTCGGTGTGAACTTAACAAGCATCACTAATTAAAGTAGTATTTATGACCAGTTCCAAATTTTGGGTGGTGGTAGGCTAACAGTTAAAGATTTGGGCTGGTGGGGGCCTGGGTATTTCAGCGAGTATTGACGCTGACTACCACCCCTGGAGTCGCGAGTTTGAATCCAGGGCATGCTGAGCGACTCCAGCCAAGTCTCCTAAGCAACCAAATTGGCCCAGTTGCTAGGTAGGGTAGACTCACATTGAGTAAACTCCTCGTGGTCGCTATAATGTGGTTCGCTATCGGTGGTGCACGTGGTGAGTTGTGCATGGATGCAGCGGTGGATGACATGAAGCCTCCACATGTGCTATGTCTCCGCGGTAACGCGCTCAACAAGCCAGGTGATAAGATGCGTGGGTTGACGGTCTCAGACACGGAGGCAACTGAGATTCGCTCTCTGCCACCCAGATTGAGGCAAGTCACTACGCCACCACAAGGACCTAGAACGCATTGGGAATTGGGCATACCAAATTCAGGAGAAAAGGGGGAAAATCAATTAAAAAAAGAATTGATTATGATGACAAGTGGTTGGAATGGAGGGACTGAAAAATAAAAGAGGTTGGTGATGTCAGTTGAAAAATAAAGTTGTTTGAGAGGTGCAGCAAGTTACTTAATATTGATATTAATTAATATTAATTACAAATATTGTTTTCTTTAGAATAATGTGCACTGATGAACAGTTCACAATACAACTGGGAACAAGTTTTAGGAAAGTTAATAGAGTCCATTTTGATTTAACGTTGACTTTAAAGATTAAGTGTGTATTTTTTGTGCCACTAGTGTCACCAAACAGATTTTGAACAGGTTTCCCAAACTCTACCCCATCTGCCAGTGGTTGGACAGAAAGATAGTCCAGACTCATATGTTTTTTTTACTCCCATAGAGAAAAATAAACGAATCAACAAACAATGTTATTACGATTTTTCCTAACTTGAACCTAAACCTAAAACCAAACCATAAATTTTAAGCCCTTACCCAAACCCTAAACCTAACCATTATTTTAATAGAAAAATAACTTTTGTACCATGGAAGAAAGAAAACATCAGGCTTTGAACAAGACGAGGGAAGCGTATTACAGGTTTTGACATATCTGTAATATGGAATGAGAACCAAATTTGCTTACAGACATTTCCTTTCTTTAAATAAATTGTTGGATAGGAGGCTAGCTAAAATTTGATGCCTGTATTTTATTGTTTTGAAACTCTGTTGGTTGGTTGGTTTCTATGAGAATAAAAGTCGTACTTTTTCATACGTATATGCAAAGTCATACGATATCTTACGATTTCGCCATCTTGTACAAATTATTAAGAGTGGTCATGAGACTATGTTGGAATCAATCTACAAATGGCTTTTTATCATTGCATATTAACTTGGGATAGGACAAAGTATTAAAAAAAAATGACACACTTGACACCTTTATTCTGTGTATGCGGCAGGAATCGGCTACGCTTCAGTCGTGATAGTGTCGCTGCTCAACATCTACTACATTGTGATCCTGGCGTGGGGTCTTTACTACCTGCTGCAGTGTTTTCAGAACGAGCTGCCCTGGGCTCGCTGCAGACACAGCTGGAACACGGCGAACTGCATCGAGGACACCGTCCGCAAGAACAAAACCCTCTGGCTCTCCGCCAACGCCACAAACTTCACCTCGCCGGTCACTGAATTCTGGGAGTGAGTATAGCCCGCGTAGGTGCGTTCGCCTAAGGGTGTGTATACAGGACGAACGCTCTATGCCGGTGCTCATTACTCTGATGTCCTCTGTAGGCGGAACGTCCTGAGCATCTCTTCAGGGATCGATGAGGTTGGCGGGCTGAAGTGGGATCTGGCGCTCTGCCTGCTGGCTGTGTGGATCATCTGCTTCTTCTGCATCTGGAAAGGAGTCAAATCCACCGGCAAGGTAAGAGAGGAAAACTGACATGTTCTCGCAGTGGTTGTTTTTAAAGATCCCATTAAATTAGAATTGGACTTTTGTGGCTTTTAGTCCGTCTATTAGCTTTTAAGTCATCTACTGTATATGCTAGTGTACTCCTCACTTCCTGGAAAATGGATCAAAAATGTTGATGACTTCATCTATAAGAGTTAAAGGACTCTCCATAAGACCAAAACAATGTAGCTTAGGGGGTCCCCTGATGTTTCATCAAAACTAGAATACTAAAAACATAAAACAAATTTGTTTTTCAAATGCTTGCAGTGACAATTGCGACATTGTCCATTATCTGTCCCAGTTTTCATAAATAACCTAACCCAGATTTTTTTATATCGGAGAAGTCTAAACATGCCCGAATGCGCCACGCACTGTTTTCTGCAGGAAGTTACAGATGGTGACTGTATCTTCTATCCTATGAAATGGTCTCTAGAATGAGAATAGTACCTCCCCCTAATAGAGCGCAACAGTGCCCACCCACTTTTTCAGCCTTCTTTGTACTGGAAGTATTTTTCTCATTTATTTTTCCCATAGGATTTTCATAAAATCGTTCATAAAAGAGTTCTAAGCCTTGAACCAACCCAACCAGCTCCGAGGTAAATCACAACATTACAAACTTGAAGCAAAAAAGTATTTAAAAAAGACAAAGGTATAAGACTGTGCTTTATTTCTTTCATGAGCGAATGAACTACAATCCCATGACGCATTGTGAATGAGGTAATCGAAAGTAGATTGGTGGATCATTTCCCTTAAGGATCATGGGTTGTGTAATTCTTGACCAGAAAATCCACTATTAAACATGATTTGTTTTTAAATGAAGTTGAAATAATGCAGACTGATGGATTTAACAGAAGCATATTCCATCGATTAACAACCTCAGAGCTAATGGTAGGTTTGTCTTGAAAAGTTCTAAGTTATCAATTCCCTATGGAAAAAATGAATGGGATTTTTATTTCCGGTACCAGACTGTTGCACTCTATACCATTGTCTCTGAAAAGCAGTAGCAAGGAGCAAATCATGTTTACAGCTGTTACTTGAACTAAAGGCTAATTGACTATTTAAAAAAGGGACGGTATATCCCATCCCAGCTTCCTGTTTCAATAGAAAATATGTCAACACTAAGGCGTCAAGGTTTTGTTTGGTTAGCATAACGCATTACTGCACCAGAAAAAGAGACACGTTTTGCTTAAATTACCTTTATTTCGATGGCAAAATATGCGATTGGAATTAAAGTAAACAATGATTGTGATTATCTCAAATAATCACGATTAGAACAAATAATCGCTATCAGGCATTTACATCCTGATTAAAATAACGTGACTGTGGCGACATTTTTGCAAAATGATATTATGTGGCTCCTTACACATATTGTGACAGTTCCCAGGTGAAAGGTACACTGTTTTGCACCAAAAGCAAGTTTTCTTCCAAACAGATGAGAGTTTTAAGGTTTAAATAAACAAAACCGACCTACCTACCCTAAACCTAACCTAAAAGCAAATGTGAAATGAAAAACATTGTTGAAGCAACCATGTCATTTTGTGGTGCTTCTATGCCACATTCGGCTCACGTGTCGACTCGCGTGCTCTTCAGGACTCGTACCCCGATCCTTTGCATTGCAAGTGCAACAATCTATCTGTCTATCTATCTATCTATTCTATCTATCAGTTTAGCAACTGCGCAATTGATGACACTTGAACAAGCTTGTAAATGTAGTTGGTTATCCAATGCAAATGTTAAAATGTATGGGCTAACAAGTCATGTGCTATAGTAAAAGTGACAGGGCAAAAGGTAAGTGTGAAAGAACTGATAATTTGCCGTTTTACTTGTGATTATTGTTGTTGTAGCAACTCTAGTGTTCATTTCAGCAGGAAACTGCTGCGATACGTACAACGAGCCACGTAAAAATCATTTTGCAAAAATGTTGGTACATTTACGTGATTCTATGAGATCAGGTTGGGCATTTATGTAATAATTACAACAGGCCTAAATCTCACATAAATCTCATCATGACGCAATTTATGTAAGAATGGTTATACGGATGATTTACACAGATATTAATTCCACTTGCACCGCTTTGTGTAGGTGTAACATTATTTTATTTGAGTGGAAATCCATGACCCCTTTACCCTCCTTTCGGTCTGTCTGTAGGTGGTCTATTTCACAGCCACGTTTCCCTTCCTCATGCTGATTGTGTTGCTGGTTCGTGGTGTGACTCTGCCTGGTGCCGCCGAGGGCATCAGGTTTTATCTTTACCCCGACCTGACGCGTCTGCAGGACCCGGAGGTATAGAAGAAAGTGAAAAAGAAGTCTTTTTGAGCTGTTGTCTGTTGTCTGTTTTTCTCTGCAGTTTGTTTTTTCATCCAAATGTTCCATCTAATGGCAATCTGTCTTTCTCTCTGGATTGTTGTAGGTGTGGATTGATGCAGGCACTCAGATCTTTTTCTCTTATGCGATTTGTCTTGGTGCAATGACATCACTGGGAAGCTACAACAAATACAAGTATAACTGCTACAGGTGAGGGTTTGATAACGTAATAGTTTTTGTTTATAGATGTTTTAATGTTTAAAGATGTTTATTCCATGGCTCTCTGCAATATGTGATTATGATTGAGCAATCGCAGCATTCAACCACTAAGCCACTTTGCTTGTTTGTTTCTTTTCATGTAATTCAATAATTTAAACTCAAATCTATATTTCAAATGCCCTTTTTGTTTATTTGGCAGGAAGCCGTGTAATATGTAGAATTCACTTTGCATTTTGCTGTGTTTGTTTGTGTGTGTATTTACTGTAGGGACTGCATGCTACTCGGATGCCTTAACAGCGGTACCAGTTTTGTGTCAGGCTTTGCCATCTTCTCCGTGTTGGGGTTCATGGCACAAGAGCAGGGCGTTGCCATTGCCGATGTGGCAGAGTCGGGTAATGCTTAGTGTTAAAGGCCACCAGCCTACTCACAATTTTAGAAATGAAAGGGAGGATGGAAAGTCCTAAAGGAAGATTCCAAGTTCAATACAATACCAGTTAAGCTCTATTGAGAGCATTTGTGGCATATTAATTACTGCAGCAGATAATAAGTTATAAAATAAAATAAAAAATCAATAAAAGATAATAAAAGCACATGGGACCGGGCACTTTGAGGGTTTCAAAGCAGACATGAATTATTCATAAAAAAGGTGTTTTATTTAATCTGTAATGTCAGCTAAGGTGGATGAACTTTATGGCTATGAGTTACCGACATTCCGAGTGGAGGTATCATTGCATGTGTTATGTGAAAGTTGCCAGGTTTACCAGATTTCTGTGGTCAGGTTGAAAGATTGAAAGTAACTTTGCACAGGCAAAGTCCGTAAGTGATTTTATTGGAGTATTTTCAAAAGAGTGTGCATTTTCATGTTTAATGTCTCCGTTTACTGTGCACTACCATTGAAATTACTTTGTTGCAATCGTCATTATGCTGTGGCATAATAGAGCTTAACTTGTATTGAACCTGGAACATCACTTTAGACAATAACCACATACAGGATTTGTTTCTGATTTGAAAACTTAATTTGTTGTGAACCAGGATTGCAATTTTCCTTCATAGTTGTATACAAATATGGTTTGTTATGTAAGAATTTTTTCCCTTTTCTTTCTATGTATGTTTTCTGTTTGTTGTTTTTCATTACAGTGTGTTAATGTGGCATGTGATAGTGAGTCCGTATTTACTACATGCTGTTCCATATGTTTTCAGGTCCTGGTCTGGCTTTTATCGCATACCCAAAGGCCGTTACAATGATGCCACTGCCAACGGTCTGGGCCATACTTTTCTTCATTATGCTTCTGCTGCTGGGCCTAGACAGTCAGGTTAGATCTCAACACACACATGTTTACTCAGCTATCTAAGTTCCATAAACGTCTGTTGATTTCAAGAATTTTTTATTTTTTTTATTTTTTTATTTCAGAATTTAAAAAACTGAATGTACTATATTTATGAATTGTTTATCCCAAGTGTCATTAAAGGGAGGTTTTGTCAGATTTTGCTCGCTTATGGGGATTTTACACCCAAAGTAAACCCACACGTATTCATTTTTGGTCTTAAATTAAGATACACCCTAAACTAGTCTAACTACACCAAAAACATCTTTTGGTGTGTGTTTTTGTTTTTAAATAGTTGGACGGGATGAGCTTTGTTTGAAGTTGTTATACTTATAATAGCACCCGTGTGCACCTGTGATCACACATAAAAATATGCCAAAAAAAATGATTGTGGTTACAGTACGGCAGTTACTGTGGAAGTGAATGTGGCCAGTTCATTAAAATACAAAAGTATAAACTTAAAATATGTAAAAAGTTTCAAAAGTATAGCCACTAGCATAATACATGTTAACATGATTTTAGTGTGATAAAATCACTTACTAACCTTTTCTGTGTAAAGTTATAGCCAATATTACAACTTAATTGCAATATCATGCCAGTAAACCTTGAAGTCAATTTTATCATACTAAAAGTAGAACATGATGGAATCATGTTAACACGCATAATGTTTATCTCTTGTGGTTATACTTTTGAAACAGTGTGCTGTTTTAATGGTAATGGATTGGCCCCATTCACTTACGTTGTAAGTGCCTTACTGTAAACATAATTTTTGCTTGTTTTAAAATAATCGAGGAGCAAGCTGAAATAATTTTTTGTGGTAATTAAAATCATGCCACAAATGTTGTCTATTGAGCGTAACTTGTATTGCACCCGGAACATTCCTTTAATGCACCTGGCAACCATTAAACCACTTACAGGGCCTATTTACACATGGCCACATCAATGTGTCTCTGCCAAATGGATATAAATCCAATCTTCAATTCTCGTGTTATATACTAATAAAACAGAGTTCACTTCTGTGATTATGCTTATTCCAGGCAGTGTATTTAAAAGATGTGCACGCTGTGTGTTTTTCCCCCTGGGGCTTGTCGTAGGTAAGATGTGTCATGCGTGTCAGCTGCACTCATATCAATGTTTAGCTTCAGTTTCATCAGCGATCTGTATCAAATAAATATCCTGTCCTCTGAGTAACACCAAAAACGTAACTGTAAATTGTAGCAACAATTCCTTCAGACCCTTCAGACGAGGCTCATGTTTATAACAATAACCTGGGGGAGTAGATTCATTTAAACTAATGTATTCATCTGGTTTAAGCCAGGTTTCAGTCAAACAGAGCGCATCCAAACTATAATCTGTAGTAATTTAATTTACAGTTAGTGCTTTGGTAGAAAGAGATCATATGTTTAATAGCCCTATTTTTTTCAAAGTCAAATTTGAATGATTTAGTGAGAGTTTTGTGTTTGGTAGTTCAGGGAACAGACACAGTCTCTATATGATATCTAGGTGGTACAGTCTCTATGTAGTTTATGTGAACTATGTGATGTCTCAAGGCAGCTAGCAGATGTTCGGATTAACTAGTTTGTCTGCTTATGAGCCAAATTACTAGAGAGGAGAGCGGCACCTTCCCTGGGGGGATGGAGTCTGTCTCTCTTTAGCAGGTCAGGTCTACCCCAAAAGCTCTTCCAATTGTCTATAAATCCTATGCTATTCTCCAGACACCACTCAGAGATCCAGCCGTTCAGTGACACTAATCTACTATAAACCTCGTCACCACGATGAGTAGGGAGGGGGCCCGAGCATATTACAGTGTCTGACATTGTTCACACACCTCTTTAACATTATCTTTAGTGATCTCCAACTGGCGAAGCCAGACATCAATAGTGCCGACATGAATAACAATTTTAGAAAATCTACATTTAGCATTAGCCAGCACTTGTAAATTTGATCTGATGTCACCCGAAATGCATTTAACAATGTTGGCTGGAGTCTCTATTTCCATGTTCCCTACAATAGAATCACCAATTATTAGGGCTATTTCAACATGATTCTTAGTGGGTGCATCACTGAGTGGGGAGAATCAATTGGAAACCCTAACAGGTAGGGAGAGTGATGTCGCTTTGCTGAGCGAGTATGCTGCCGAGATGCCACCCAAACGCCCTGCTGCGGGGGCTCTACAGCCGGAACCAAAGTGTGTGTGTTGCTCGCTGTACTATCCGATGCGTGCCTCTAGCTTATTAACCTTCTCCGTCAGCCTGACTAACTCCTTACATTTATCACATGTGAATCCCTCACTGCTGACGGAAGAAGCTATAGTAAACATGTGGCATGTAATACAGGAAGCAATAACATGAGCGGATGCCATGACTTACCGCAATTATTTGTTGTTGTTGTTATTGTTATGGTTGTTCTTGAGTGGCGAGGGTTAGAGATCGATGTGGTTCCTAATTAGCCGATGTTTGAGATTGATGTAATAATCCATGTAAAACACAGTGGAGAAAACGAATGCACGCATTCGAGACACGAGATGTAGACAAGTGGAAAAAGCGGAAAAAAGAAAGAAAAAACTAGAGAAAAGGGTGCACGTGATATAATACACAGATGAAACAGTAGAAAAGCGGAAAAACCCGAAGCACGTGGTAAAATGGCAAAGGATAAAACGATGAATGTATAAGAATTAGAATAAGCAATGCTAAGCAGGCTAGCAAGCTACAAACCCTTGTGCTTGCTATGAGGAAAATGAGGAAAAAAGTTGTGTCTCTCTTACAACATACGTTAATTTCTTTGTTTGTTAATATTTACTGCGTGACCGAGCCCTTTGCAAATATTCGGTGATGGCTGTTATTTTTCGCATTTTTCCTATGCTTACGCAGTGCTGTTTGGGTGGAGGAAAGTTTACATACTATATGTGGCTTGAACAGCCAGATGCATTTACACTTGACCGAGTATCATCTGGAATGCGTCTCAAACCACCTCCTGAAGTGGTTTGAGAGATCGGATTGCAGTCCGTCTCTAATACGTTTCAAAGGGTATTTACACCTGTTTTTTTCATGTTCAGATAGCTGTCTGATCAGTGAAAAGGCATGAAGTGGCCAAGTGTAAACAAGCCCAGTTGTTACAACTGACTTATTTGTTTATACTTTTAATTCTCCTAAACATTTTTTTTTTAAGAAACAAATGAGACAAAGTTAATACTTGAAACATAATTGAGAACTCCATTAAGTCTCCTGAGCCATGAAAGAGCAACCTCTGAGCAATGATTCGTATCGTATGAAAGAGTGTGACATATGAGCGTCCTGGTGATGGAGTGACAGATTGCAATCATTATGAGAGTTAAGCCAGCAGATCATAACTGTATGGCATAGTGATCAGTCTTGATGTGAAACATCATCTTTATGTGTGGCTGTGAGCCAGTGCTGAGGAATTACACTGTTTTATTTAGGGCTGCACCCACACACTCACACACACACACACACACACACACACACACACACACACACACACACACACCACACACACATGTTGGTGCGGCTATCCTTATGAGGACTCTCCATAGAAATAATGATTTTTATGCTGTATGAACTATAGATTCTATCCCCTAACTCTAACCCTACCCCTAAACCTAACCCTCACAAAAACCTTTCTGCATTTTTACATTTTCAAAAAAACATCATTTAGTATGTTTTTTAAGCTGTTTGAATTATGGGGACACTAGAAATGTCCTCATAAGCCACATATATAGCATAATACCCTTGTAATTACCAGTTTGTAACCTAAAAAAAATTTCCTTGTAAACCAACCAAACCCGCCCACACACACACACACTTAAGAATGTGTTATGTGGTGATATATAAGGGTGCCATTATTATGATTGTCATTGACTCTTCAAAGGTCAATGAAAAGATGTCAAAAAACATTTATAAGCCATTGGTCCAAAATCCTGCTCTATAAAGCTGCATATTAAACATCAAATATGTCATGATTAGCAGCGATTCTGTCATATTGTGCAGCATTTAAAAAAAAGTTTTTGTTTTTTTTGCTACAATGTAGACAAATTGCTCTAGGACAAGTCGTTTTGGATAAAAGCACCTGCAAAATGATTACTTACAAAATCAGTAACATCATATGTGTTCTCCCCTCAGTTTGTAGAAGTGGAGGGTCAGATCACCTCTCTGGTGGATTTATACCCGTCCCTCCTAAGGAAGGGATACCGGAGAGAAATCTTCATCGCTGTGATCTGCATCATCAGTTATCTGCTGGGACTCACCATGGTCACTAAAGTAAGAGATAACAAGTGAGAGGAGCATGTTTATTTCTGGCTTCCAGCAGCGTTTGAATGCTGAATGTCTGTGTGTGTTTCTCAGGGTGGCATGTACGTGTTCCAGCTTTTTGACTTTTACGCTGCCAGCGGTGTGTGTCTTCTCTGGGTTGCATTCTTTGAATGTGTTGCAGTAGCCTGGGTTTATGGTGAGTACATACATACATATAAAGGCCCTAAATGTGCCAAGATTTGGCACTAAGTGAAATAAAGGGCCTAAGTGTAACTACATTTGGTCCCAAAGGGAATCAGATTTGGTCCTAAATGTAATAAAGGCCCTAAATGAAACACAATTTGGTCCTAAATATAACAAAATTTGATCCTAAATGTAATAAATAAAATGGGTCCTAAATGTAATACCATTTGGTCCTAAATGTAATAAATGGCCTAATTGTAACAAAATGTGGTCCTAAATTTAATAAACCATTCGGTCCTAAAGGTAATAAAATTTTGTCCTAAATGTAATTACATTTTTAATAAATGTAATAAAGACCAGGAATGTAATAATTTTTGGTCCTAAATGTAATAAAGTTACCTTCATATATATGATCATTATACTAACTATCATTAGCTATCAAAAATGAGTGCATAAACTTTATATCTCTGTATATACTAATATATACAAACACAAACTTAAACTAGCATTCTTCAAATATACAAACACCCATCTGGCACATGTATATATATTTAGGACTTAAAGTTTTTTTTTACACTTAGGACCAAAAGTTATTACATTTAGGGGCTTTTTTACATTTAGGACCAATTATTACATTTGTGCTCTCTGCAAAACACATATGTCTTGTTTCAATAGGCTGTTGTGACAATAATAATAAAAAAAGCCACATTCGGGTAGTAACAACAATCACTGAGGTTAAAAGGTACTTGAGTGTGAATGTGACCTTGCTGAAAAGGAGTCGCATAATCAAACACACTGTGAACACATACTGTATGCTCTAATTATTATTTGGGTATGAGATATGCTACGGTCACCTCTCTCTGTTTACTGCATAAGCACTGAGCTCATGCGGAGCTTCATGGCCTTTGCATTGGGCACACTAATAAAGGGTTACTCAGTCAAAAGAGTCTAACAGTGTTTGCTCGGATTAATCTAATATAATCTTATTTAGTTTTATATAATCACATCAGGCCTCCAGGATTATCTCAGATCTCTCTTTTTAGTCATGAGTGGCCCCACTTTTTTCTCACGTTTTCTGCACTGATTACTGGGGAAAATCTGCAGAATTCTGTGGAAAGGATTTAAAGGTATGTGTTTAATTTCTTTTCCACTAACAGCACAAAATGGCACACTTCCCCTTTAAATTTGGTGAAATGTATTAAGCGGAGCTGAGAGTAACTGAAAACATGATCAATTTACCCAAAGTATGTAATAAATGACCACACAAGAAGTATTTAAGCTCTGAACTGTTGCTAATGATGAATACATAAATCATTTATTCTGTCTGTGTTTGTGCGTTTGTAGGGGCTGATAATTTCTACGATGCTATAGAGGACATGATCGGCTACAGACCCAGTGGTTGGATGAAATGGAGCTGGATGCTGATCACACCGGTCCTTTGTGTGGTAAGTGTGTGTGTGTGTTGGCGCTTGAGAAATTAGCCAGTCATAAGACCAGCTTGTGCATCAGGAATATGAAGAGCTTGTGACTATTTCTATTTTAGGGTTGTTTTGTCTTTTCATTGGTGAAATACAAGCCGCTCACCTATAACAAGTTTTATGAATATCCTGATTGGTCGATTGGATTGGGTTGGGCTCTTGCACTGGCTTCGATGATTTGTATCCCGATGATGGTCGTCATCAAAATTATCCAATCAGATGGCTCCCTAATAGAGGTAAGGTGGTCACAAATGACATTATTACAATATGCATAAAAGCACACCAGGTTTATTTATTGCTGTTATTGTAAATGCAAGGCAAAATCTTCCAAAAAGAACTACTTCAGGATGTCACTGTTAATTACAAAATCATTAGCTTTTAAAGGAATGTTCCAGGCTCAATACAAGTTATGCTCTATGCCAGGGGGTTGCAAGACAATATTCTCTGTATGTTTTGGGATGATATTTTCTGTGAAAGTGCTATACAAATAGCTTTGCATTGAACTGAATTTTTTTCTCCTGAGATTTATACATCCAACATTACTTATGTGTAGAAAAAAACAAAAGATACAAACTAAATACAAAGAAAAAATATACAGTATATGACAATGTTTTAATATATACAGTATATATATTTATTTAAAAAAAAATTGCATTAGTGCAATGATAATGTAAACACCAATTAATTAATTTTGCAAACAACTTGCTGTCTTTATTATCCCACGCTTACAATATCTCACTCAGTATCAATGGGTAATTGGAAAATATGGAAAATATACAGCTGCCTTTATATTTTAGGAAGGTGGTCCCTCGCAATGGGAATCAACATATATGGGGGTTCTTGGCATCAAAAAGTTTAAGAAGCCCTGCTCTATGCCACAGATTGTGATGATTTTTACAGACAATTATTTTGACAGTTCATAAGAACAAGCAAAAATCACATTCAGGAGGGTTTCAATGGAAATGCATTTTTGTTAAAGCACTTTTATTATTTCATATAAAATCTGTTATTTGAGCTATAAAGTCATCCTTTTATGTTGGGACTACTTTTCTAAGCATATGGACTTTTGGTTATGTGTTTCCAACATAATTCCAGTGGGTGGATATTGCTCCAGGAAAACAACTTTGCATTAGTCTGAGTTAAGGTCAATTTAAGCAAAAAATAAATGTTACTCATCCCTCATTTACTTTAAAAAAGCAAAAATCATTCCGCTACAGGCTGGAGTTTGTTTTGTGAAGGATCGCACCTTCGAGACAGTTTTGTGTATGAATCTACACTTTTTTTGTGTTTATTCTGCCTATTGGCTGGAGTTTGTTTTATAGATTATCTTTTGTTGTGTAATTCTGTTTCACAAAATTTGTATAGAATCACCGGACTTAAGCAATCTGACGGCAAAGTTGCAAGGGGACTCTGGCAGGCGTACATGGACTCTTTGAGTTTGGAGGGATGGACGCCGGTTGGCACTGTTGTGCGCAGGGTTAATGCGCATGTTTTTCTTTTTTCTGTTTGGTTGGTTCGGGAGGAAGTTCGGTCAAAGGTTAATATGAGTGGATTGTCTCTCTCCACATGGAATGTGAATGGGTTGGGGCACCCCATAAAAAGAAGGAAGGTTATTTCTTTTCTTAAATGTAAGAAATATGATATTGTGTTTCTTCAAGAAACGCACCTTTCTCCGCAGGAAGCTGAAAAATTGGGGAAGATATGGGGTGGACATGTTTTCTTTAGTGCTGGCTCAAGTAAAAGCAGGGGAGTCATTACATTGATAAGTAAACATCTACAATTCAAATGTCTCAAACAGATTAAAGATAAATTAGGATAGTAGTAATATAGTTTTAGCTGAAATTCAGGGGCAAAGGTTGATTTTGGATAATATTTACGCACCTAATGCTGATGATCAGGGCTTTTTTATAGATCTTGAAGGGATGTTGCAGGCCGCTGGCACCCCTCATGATATAATATTGGGAGGAGACTTTAATCTATTGATGGAGTGTGCAAGCCACCTAGGGAAACATTGATGCTTCACAGGATGTGTAAAAATCTTGGTCTTACAGATATTTGGAGACTTTTGAACCCATCTGGTAGGGACTATACATTTTTTTCATCAGTCCATAAGATTTATTCTAAAATAGATTTTTTTTTATATATTTATATATATATCCAAGTCCCTCATTTCATCTGTTGTTGATTGCTCAATTGGAAACATTTTAGTCTCAGATCACGCCCTGGTGAGTTTAGAGATGTTGCCACATACGGAGAAAAAGAAATCATATAGTTGGCGCTTTAATGTATCCCTTTTGCAAAATCCTGATTTCCAACAAATGTTAAAGGCTGAAATCAATGTTTAAATGAAGATCAACTGGTCCTCAGTATCCTCTGTGGCTTGGGAGGCACTTAAGGCGGTTCTTAGGGGTCGGATCATACAGTATGCCTCATTCATCAAAAAATCCAAAGCACGAGAACTCGTGGAGTTAGAAGAGAATATTAAAAGTACCGAGACAGAGCTGAAGTGCCGAATGTCGTCTGATGGCCTCAGAGAACTGACTCGATTGAAATACAGATATAATACTATTTTGTCACGGAAGGTGGAGTTTTGGCTATTCAGGGCAAGACAGTCATACTTTGAGTCAGGGGACAAAGCAGGGAAGCTTTTGCCTAGATATATAAAGCAGGGAGAGTCTTTTTCTATCATTCCCTCAGTAAAATCTGCTGGTGGTGAAATATTTACCTCGGCCATTGATATTAATAATGCTTTTAAAGAATTCTATCTTGATCTTTATAGTTCCACGTCTTCTTCTACTGATGAAGATATTAGAAACTTTGTGGAACCATTAGATCTTCCTAAACTGATGGCTGAGCAAAAAAATTATCTTTATTCTCACATAACCTTGGAGGAGCTTGACAGGTAATTAAGGCCCTGCCTACAGGCAAGGCTCCAGGGCCAGATGGCTTTGCTGCTGAATTGTTTAGATCTTATGCTACAGAACTGGCTCCACATTTGTTAGAAGTTTATTCGGAATCATTAAAGAATGGAAAACTTCTGCCAACCATGACACAAGCCCGGATCAGTCTGATTCTTAAAAAGGACAAAGATCCAAGCGAGAATAAGAGTTACCGTCCAATTTCCCTGATTCAGCTAGACGTAAAAATTGTCAAAAATGTTGGCTAACCGATTAAGTAAAGTTATGACATCTCTTATACATATAGATCAGGTGGGGTTTATTCGGGGCCATAGCTCTTCTGATAACATTAGGTGTTTCGTCAATATCATGTGGTCAGTAGCGAACGATCAGACTCCGGTCGCTGCCATCTTACTTGATGCCGAAAAGGCGTTTGATATGGTAGAATGGGATTATCTTTTTAAGATTTTGGAAATATATGGGTTCGGGAATACTTTTATTGAATGGATTAAGTTACTTTATAGACATCCAGTAGCGGCGGTACAAACAAATGGATTAATTTCAGATTATTTTACTCTGGATAGGAGCACCCGGCAGGGTTACCCTCTTTCCACATTATTGTTTTGTCTTGCCCTGGAACCATTAGCAGCCACGATAAGAAAGGAGGATGATTTTCCAGGAGTGATTGGGGAGGTATGGCGCTAATCTGTAGCTAAATCTGTGTGATTAAGTTAGAGTTAATTTCGACCCCTTAATAAAAAGGTTTTCGAGCAATGTGGACAGGTGGGCTTCATTACATTTATCTATGATTGGAAAGGTTAATGTTATTAAAATGAATTGTATTCCAAAATTCAACTACCTGCTTCTGTCTCTCCCTGTAGATGTCCCCCTCTCTTATTTCAAGCAGTCTGATAGTGTAGCGAAGTCCTTCATTTGGAATGGTAAACGTCCCAGATTACATTTCAATAAATTGCATAGGCCAACTGATAAAGGTGGGTTAGGCCTACACAAGATTTTGTTTTATTATTATGCATTCAGTCTCAGATATTTGGCTCATTGGTCGCTTCCACCTGAGAGAGCCCCTCCCTGGTTTTGTATCGAACAGAAAGTCCTTGCCCATATTTTGCCATTGCAAAGCCTATCTATTAAACTAACCAGAGAAGTTAAGTCACACCCCGTTATCTCGCATTTGCACGCAGTATAGACAAAAGTGTCCAGAGTGTTTAATTCAGAATTTATTTAAAAGTTTCCTCGAGCATATGGTGGAACCTAAAATTACATATTAATAAGTCCCCTTTCTGCTGGTCAGAGGGGATTGAGAGGGAGGTTAATACACTCGGTGACCTATATGAGAGTGGAGGTTTGAGATCTTTTGAAAACATGGTTCAACATTTTAGGATTCCCAGATCTCAGTTCTTTAGGTATCTACAGCTGCACCATCTGCTCTGTACTATTTTTGTGAGTAGCATACACCCCCCTAAAGCTGCAGATACTCTGGAAGTGGTGATTACTGCTTTTGGAAAAGGTCATGAGGCATCAGTGTATTACTCCCTGCTAATTCAGAGTCTGGGGGACGGAGCTTTAACTACTCTCAAGAGATTATGGGAGAAAGATTTAAACTTGGTATTGGAGGAGGGAGTTTCGGTTAAGATTCTAAAAAACGTCAGGTCTGCATCTAGAGATGCAAGGTTGCGCCTTATGCAGTTTAAGATTTTGCATCGATTCTATTGGACCCCCTCTAGATTGTATAGGCTTGGTCTTAAAGACACACCCACCTGCTGGCAATGCCAATCAGAAGATGGGGACACATCCCAAGTTTTTTGGGCATGTGTTAAGATCCAAGAGTTTTGGTTGAGGGTTCAGAGCTTCGTATGTGAAGTGGTTGACACTCGGTTTTCATTTTGCCCCAGATTGTGTGTTTTGGGGGATGGGGCGGTCCTGAATGTGGGTGATAAATACATGGAGAGCTGGGTTCTGACCGGCATGATGATTGGCAGGCGGTTAATCCTCAGGGGATGGAGGTTGTCTGGTGCGCCCTCGTTTCGTGAGTGGTGCATCGAGTTGGGCAGGGTGGTGGCGTTTGAGGAGATGGTGTATAGAAGTCTGGATAACATGGATATTTACATTACGAAGTCGGGCGGCTATCTGACCTTTTTGGACGGCTCTTAGGGAGGGGCAGCGGAGAGGGACTAGTGTTTTTTATTTATTTTTTTATTCTTTATTTTTTATTTTATTTTTATGTCTCTAAATATTTTCTATTTTATTGTCTATTTGTGTGTCTTTGTCAGTTGACTTTTGACCACTGGAGTGCTTGTTTGTGTCAGGTGGGGGTGGGGGGGGTTCATATTCGGGGAAAAAAGTTATGATTTCATGTGGTTTGATGTTGCATTTTCTGTTATGTCTATGTGATTTGCCTCATGGAATCAATAAAAATTGTTAATAAAAAAAAAAAAAAAAAATCATGGTTACAGTGAGGCACTTACAACGTAAGTGAAAGGGGCCAATCATTTCAAAAGTATAGCCACAAGACGTAAACAATATGCATTAACATGATTTTAGTGTGATAAAATCGCATACCAACCTCGTCTGTGTAAAGCTTTACACAATTTTACATCTTCATTGCCATGATGACGTAGTGCTGTGAACCCTAAAACCCCAAAATGATCATAAAAACGACAACAAAAACAACTCAACTGCTCAAATACTACACAAGTGTTTAAGGTCTATTGCTATACTTTTCAAATCAGTGTGTATTTTAACATTTAGCCTGGTACAAAGTCTTGCCCCATAGACTTACATTGCAATTCCACTACTGTACATTTTTGTTTGTTTGAAGACAAATCAAAATTATTGTCTATAGTCATATTAAACCTGAAACATTCCTTTAAATTAGAGACATTAATGACATAATGGACTTTATAATGGTCTCAAATAAGAAATGATTAAATGAATGTCTCATGTTCAGCGGATCAAAGCCGTGGCGGCACCTGTGAAAGGAGGTGCGAGCTCTCGTCCAAAGGACTACAGTCTGAAGAACAGTGAGCTGCTGCACCCTCTGGACCCAAACGGCATCCATGCCTTCGCGAAACACACCCACACCATCGTAGAAACTAATATGTGAGACTCTCTAAGAGAGATTCCCATATTCACCTCCTCCTTTCCTCTCCTATCGGAGATCCTATTTTCCCTCTCCCTTCCCCTGAATTCCTCCCTCTATCTGCACTAGTACAAGTCTAGTTGGGTTTTTATGAACATTATCAAGAAATGATCTTACTGTATATCGATATATATCTTTTTTTGCCAGTTAGGATTTTTATTGTTATTGTAATTACTGGTATTAGCATTAATGCTGATATTATATGACTTGATGTGAGCTTAGGCATCAGGGGCTGTTGGTTTATTTTATAGTGCACTGATCCATGTTGAGCAGTGTCCTAACCAGATACAACACTGTAAAGCTACAAACGTTAAATGTAGGTTTTTGCTTTCAATGCGCAAGACATTTTGTTGGTCGGTTGCATTCTTTGTGGCATCTTGCAGGGTAGTCCCGCCCACAGTGAAATCTCACTGGTCCAAAAATTCTGCTACACATAGCTGCATATAGAGTGCAACAGTCTGGTTCCAGAAGTATTTATCTCCATAGGCGAACTGGTTTTTATCGATAACCGATAAGCCTTTAAAGACAGAACTACCGTGAGCTCCGAGGTTGTGAATCAATACTTCTGCTGAAGCCATCAGTGCACATCATTTCAACTTCACTTTTGAGAAATAGTGTTAAACAGTGGAATTTCTGGTGAAGAACTACACTTCCCATGATCCTGAAGAGAAAGATCCACCAATAAGAGGGTCGCGACCAACAAAGCGCACCCAAAGAGCTCTGCAGCGACCACCCACTCCCATGACGCAATTGAGTCGCTCCCCCTACACTTTCAAATAAATTTTTTTTTTATATATATTTGAATATTTAGCATTATTTAGTACTTCAAAAATATTTTTCACATTTTTATTTCAGTGAGAACACTTGATGCTGGAGACTTGCAGCGCCACGTCTGGTTAGGATATGTTCAACATCTTTTGAACAAGAGTGAGTTGTTTTTTAAGAGTTTAAGAGCTTAATTTGTAGAAAATACGTACAGCAGCAGCAGCAACGTTAAATGTGTGACATATAGCAACATTATGATGTCTGTCAGTGGTTGTGGCAGTAACATTTGTACAATGAGATTCTAAATGCTCTTTGTCTGGAAGAAAAATGAATGTACCTCCGCTTTGAGCGGATGCTGTGCACAGCTTATAAATACATACACATATACAATAGGGTCCAAAAATCAGAGACCACTATTGAAATTGCTTATGTTTAGCACACTTGTTTTCCATTAAAAATGTTATGATCAGCATAACAATTTGACTGAAATGTTATAAAATTATAATTAATTTCTTCACAAGTCCCACTTTTGCTGTAATGACAGCATGCACTCCAGATGGCATGGACTCCACAAGTTTGTGCCATCCTAATGAAAATGTTATTCAGCATGATTTGAGAATGTTTTAAAGAGCATCTTGTGTGCTTCAATGGAAGGATTTAACATGGTCAATGTGACAAATTTGCATCATAATGTTTCTTTGCTTAAAGATTTTCAAAATCCTAAAACTTTTTATTTCTAGGTTTAGATGGAATTTTAAATTCCAGATTTTCAGATGTGGTCTCAGACATTTAATCCCTGTTGTACGTACATTAACACAGAAGAAAACCTTTTATAAACTAAACACTTTGCTGTTTTCGGTCTCTCGTTGAACTGTAGTGATCACTGCCTTTGCACACACACATACACACACACAGAGCCATTCAGATTAACTTTAATACTGTAGGCAGCTGTGTTCACATTTAATGTAAGTATCATTTGATGCTCTATAATAAGCATCATTTACTGTTACAGATATCTGAGATCTGCTGATTGTAACCACTGTGCAGGGCCGTGTGGCAGCACTTTACTAATAGCCGGATGTGTTTATCACATGATCCAGTCTAGCCAAACTGCTCAACACCATATCAATCATCAGATTTAAGAATGAATGCAGGAAATCTGGGCTTTAAATATTGCACAGAGACACTGCCATTCCTGCAAGCCCTGTCTGGCCCAAGGCCCGTGGAATTGTCTACGAACCAAGCCTTAAAACCTCGAAATATTCAAGCTAATCACCAACAGCAAAGAACTGCCCTCCATAATACCTCCGTGTCCTTTACCCCAGACCACCCACCCCTTCATAAATACCAGCCCTTAGATTGACCTCTTTAACCCTCTTGACGCCAGTGTCTTTGCATACGTCAACTCATCTGACCTGACCCTTTCTAAATTTAACTAGCCCCTCTGTTCTGTTTCCAACAAAACATCCTTTTCCCTCCAAGCTTACTGTTCAGGGATAGCTCACCCAGCAATGAAAATTCTTGACTCAACATCATGTTGTTCCAAACCTGCATGACTTTCTTCTGTGCAACACAAATTGAGATGTTAGTCAGTATGTTAGCCTCAGTCAACATTCACTTTCATTGCATCTTGCTTCCATACGATGAAAGTCAATTTCAGGCTGCCCTTCTTCCATAGAAGAAAGTCATGTGGGTTTGGAACAACATGAGGGTGAGTATATGACAGAGTTTTACATTTTGGTTAAACTATCTCTTCAGCAAGTGTTTGCTCATTTGTTGTATTTTCATTTATCTAAAATTTGCCTTTTAGTATTTCAACCATTTTATACTGTACCTGATCTGATTGGTCATTTGCCTCTATTTGTTTCTGAATGTTTTCAGAAATGTATTTTTAAATGTTGATTAGTGTGAGCCTAAATGCAATTTGCAGTGTGCAATATTTGTAAACATGTGGCTTTGTCAGTTTTTTATCATTTCTGCTGGAAAATATTGTAATAAGGTTGAAATAGGACATTCAAGAAACAATTTTTCATTCACATAAATAAATGACTTGTTACCTTGCTGTACGATAAGGTAACTTGATTAAAACAAATTCAGTCTTGTAAAACCAAAGTCGTTTTGTGATGGACACCATTTAAGATGCATATTGCATCTTTCAGATACAAAATAAAAAATGTAGAATCTTGGTGTGTTTTGGATATTCTGAAATGTGTGAAACTGCTCTGTTGCGATTGTGTACTTTAACGCAACCTTTTGACATTTGCAACCCATTTTATGTCCAGAATGTGACCTTTTTTTAGACTTGATTAAATATAAATACAATAGGATATCTAATGATACAAAATATTCACAAGTTCTCTATTCAGTTTGATTCCGACTCTGATTCATGTGGGTTTATTTCAGTTATAATGTTCATTTAAGTTACATATGAAAGAAATTCTAATACTGTCAATTATACAGGGAAACTTCTAACTTGGTACAATGCAAAAATATTCATTTAAAACTTTAACAACATGGCCAAAACAAAATTAAACAAAACATTACTTAGTGCACCTTTAATCATTGAATTTTTTATTTTGTATTAATAATAAATAGAAATAATATTTTTTTAATTCAGAAAATACTTTGTGAACCTTGTTTTATTTTTTATTAATAATTATAATAGTCTTTTAATTCATAAATAAAAAATAATCAATGCAAATAATTATTGAATATTTTGTATTAATAATTGTAGAGAATTTTTTTTTCATAAATAGTGCACCTTTAAATATTGTATTTTATATTAATAATTAACAAGTATAATAGTATATTTAATTAATAAACATATCATTACTTAGGGCACCTTTAAAATATTTAAAAAAAATTAACAAGGCCCAAACTTTGCAGTTCATTTGCTATTTAACATATAATTATGTAATTAATTACACTACCATAACTGAACAAAATGTAGAAGTAAATATTACATTAAGCAAATTACATGATTTAAACTTATAGGCCTGGGTTAAAAAAAAAAAAAATATATATATATATATATATATATATATATATATATATATATATATATATATATATATATATATATATATATAAATAATTGTTTTTTTTTTTTTTTTTAACCCAGGCCTATAAATTTAAATCATGTAATTTGCTTAATTTATAAAACTGGCTTGGGTCCAAGCCATGGAGACACCTGATTTAAGTCTCCATATTTTAAAGCAAGAAGTCGTTAACCAATACATTTTAATCAGTTATATTTGTTGGAGGTGAAGGGTCAAAACACAGTCTGCAGATGTCCTAGTTTGACTTCAGAATTAGTCTCTGTCACCCCACGTTCCAATCAGCATTACACCCTTTAATATTACATTCATAGCTCTTGCATTAGGTGTCATATTTCCTTGAATCAGAATCCGCACTTGGACTAAAATAAGCAGTCATGTCAACCAGCTTTGGATCTCTGACAGAGCGGTGAGGTGTAGGACAGCTCATCGCCACGCTGTGCCAACACTGTCAATGGTATCCAAAAGCCTTGAACGCAATCCTGACACATGCGCATGCAACGGAAAGACAGAGAAAGTTCTCGACCTGTCTTCTGGAAATGGTTGTTATATTCTTATCACAGACAGTCGGGTATTAATCCTTTATTTTCTTTAAAAAGGAAATAATTTCTAATCCAAGAATATTAATTTAAATATACATGTTATTCGTGGCATTCTAGGTCATTAACATCCTACATACAGGAAATGGGGTTTATACACAGAATAGAGGTACAATGACATACAGAGAAGGATTTGCTTTTAAAAGTTACACTTAAAACAAGCTCCTTTCAAGAACTTTTAGATCATTTAAAATCAGAATTTATCCCTGGTTTTTATGACGTAAAGCCACAAAACTCTATAAAATGTCTCATGGTACACTAATGACACCGAATATCACCAAACCACTTCACATGCACCTCATATTTTTACACGTCAAACACTTGAGACTGGTGGGGGGGAATTGAGCTTCATATCCATGTAGCATTTCCTGGAGATATACAGTGCTAAAATCAATTGCCACACTGTCATTGTTTTAAAACAGCTGAAGCTGAACATGTGACTTGCCGTTTCTTTTTGTTTCGTAAGTACCCGCAGATCTGTGTGTTCATCAAAGCGTTCCCGTTGAGAGTAGAAACTAAATAGGTGTATGTAATTTATCATAGAAAAATGTGGCACTATAATGGAGATTTTGTGCGAATACAAACAATTCATGTGCGAGTCTGTGAGTGTGACTGTGACTGATGACGTGACTTGTGAATGTTTGTTTGGGTCACATTGTGACAACTTTTTTGTAGGTTAAATTAAAAGTAAAAAAAAAGTGTCAAATTGTGATAAAAACCAAAAATTATTGTAAAAAGTAAAAAAATAGCAGAAGTGTGTCTTAAATTGTGACAAAAACAAAACTTAGCTGAAAATATAAAAACAGTGTTAATGTGTTCTAGTTTGCCTATAATTGACGCCCTATAAATGACACGTAAGAGAGAGAACCATTTCTGTGGATAAATTGTGCTGTTATTGTTGATGTCAGGTCAGAGACTGACTCTGGCTAGATTGTGCAGAAACAAAAGGCAGCATTTTAGAAGCATCCTGACAATCTTTAGGTGGCCAAACATGTGCCTGAGTGAGAGGGTTTCTGCTGATGACCAGCTGCAGATGCTCTCCAGCTTCCGTGATCAACGGCACGGCCAAACAACAGTCAAAATCTCGCGTCCGTGCATGATTGACCTGTTATATGTATAAAAAAAAAAAAAGAAAGAAAAAAAAGAAATCGGAAACAAAAGTCCGAAGGTTAGTGACATTTTAGTGACTTGGAGATTAAAGGTTTTACATCTACAGTAGTGGAAAATGTCAATAATTTTGACTTTTGAAAAAGATGCACACTCAAATGTGTGCAAAGGGAAGACTTTTATTCTATATAAGGGAGGGTACCCCGCTTATAGTGGCTGCCATGTTGAGATCACATGACCAACTCCCCAATCATCAGTTTTGGCTGTGAATTTAATGTATTTGTAGTAGTTAGTTTACAAGTTATATATTTATATAAATGTACATAAATGCTGAATCCACATATTTGGTGTCAATTCAAGGCCACTGTTATATAGGCCAGTGCAACGTAAACAAATTACTTAATGTACCTTAAATGATTGTATATTTTTTTATTATTTTTTTTAGTATTCATAAAACAAAAACATAAAATTTAGTGCATCTTCATTGTAAATTTTTATTTTGAATAAATTATATATATATAAAAAAATGTATCTATTAAGAATTATACATTATATTAGTATACAGTATATGTTTAGTAAATTGTAAATATTAATTCATAAAAATACTTAATGTACCTTTAATTACTGTGTGCTATATTTCTATTATAATAGTATTTTTAATTCATAAAATTATTTAATGCACCTTTAATTATTGTATGCTTTTTCATGGATAATCAATAATTATAATTGTATTTTTAATTCATAAAATGTTACTTAGTGCACCTACAATTATTGTATATTTTATTTTGTTTAATAAATAATTATAAATTATAATAATATTTTTAATTCATAAAAATATTTAGTGCACCTTTAATAACTGCATGTTTTATTTTAATTAATTAGAAATAATTATAATAGCATATTTAAGTCATTCTATTTTTATTAAAAAATGATTTTAATAAAATAACAATGCACCTTTAATTATTGTATGCTTTTTCATAAATAATCAATAAGTATAATAGTAGTTTTTAATTCATAAACAAAACTGTGCACTTTCAATTATTGTATATTTTATTTTAATTAATAATTAGAAATAATTATAATAGCATTTTAAGTCAAATTATTTAAGTCTTAATTATTGTTTTTTTATTTTTATTAAAAATGCAGAAGTATTTTTTTAATTCATTACAAATAACTGTCAACTTTTATTTTTTGCGTAAATTTTTTTTTTTAACCAAATTATCTGCGAACCCTTGTGAAAACTGTCAAAGTCATGTCAGGCTAAGATAACTCTGGTGTATCACCTGTAGAATACGGTCATATGAGCGTAACCCAGCTTGGTCTGCAGGCCCATCAGGGCGGATCATGTTTACGTAAACACCCTTTTCCAGCAGCCCATCAGACACGCTGAACCCAAAATCCCTGCTGTCAGCATCCTTCCGTAAACAGATCTGAGAGAGAGAGAGAGAGAAAATGAAGATCTGACCCAAATAAAAAAAAAAAAAAAACAGGGTCTGAGACGTTACTCCAACCCAAGAGCTGTTGGAACAGTGAACGTTACCTTATGAAGCTCTAATGGCAGAGAAGAGCGGATGTCCTTCATCTCCTCTGGCCCGACTGTGTTCTCTGAGGTTCTTTCCGGGCTCAGTGCTAGAGCTTTGGTCCTGCTTTCATTCTGCTTCTCACTCTCTTCTCCCAAGCTCAGTGTGCTACCTGACATTATAGTGGCCTGCAAACAACATAAAACACTCTCTTAGCGCAGTATTCGACCACTTGAGAATTAAAGCAAAGCTTTTACACACAGATTTCACACATGTTATATGTAGGCCTGCCTGGAATCTGTGCCTGCAGAATACCACATAATTCAAGTTGATTACTAATAATATTTACCTCCAGTTCTCGGAGGATTTCTGATTGGCCACAGGTCTCCAGGTCCTGAAGAGCTTGCGACCAGTAGTTCTCCTGAGCTTCTGTATTGTTTTTGTCATGACAACGTGCAGGACTGACAGATCTGTGTCAATGCAAACAACCTGGGTAATGTAAGGCCAGGTGTAGTATTGGAAACGGATCTCTCTCTCTCTATGTATAACTGTACGTATGAAACAGTCACTATAAAAGATCCTTCTCAAGTACAAGAAAAATGGCGGTTAAAGAAAAAAAACAGATGAGTCTGAAGAGGCCACGACCTGGTTCAGCCTCAGCAGAAAGTGGAAAACAAGAAATGAGCGATTGAAAAAGAAGCACAACAGGGCGGATGACAGCAAGTGGCCCACGGATGATTAGTAAGGCATACGAGAGACAGAAAACCTGAGAAGAAAAGAGAAAAGTAGGAACAGAGACAGTGGAAGCAAACAGATTTGTGGTTTCTGTGCTAGACAATGTGAATGTTGAATAAGCCACAGAAACGAAAAACACAAACATATAAAAACCAAAAACTTTTAGAGGAATGCCATGAAATTTCCATTAAACACATTAGAAATGACAACGATAGTGCTGACACCTCAAGCCAAAGTGCCCAATTCATAATTATTTTGACACTAGCTATCATAACAAATTTGTATAATTAATTATGAGAGCATATGTTGTTATATAAAATTAAAGAATTTCTAGTCTTTAATCCATTTACTATTTTAAGTTTTACTGTCACCATTTAAAAATATTTAAAAGGAGTGTTCTGGGTTCAGAAAGTTAAGCTCAAAAGACACTGAAATAATAACACTGATTACCACAGAAAATAATTTTGACATCCCTGGTTTATAAAAAACAAAAAAAAACACTGTTACTGCATGGCACTTACAATTCACAGTTTCAAAAGTATAGCCACAAAACATAAACATATACGATTTTAGTGTGTTCAAATTTCTGTTCATTATTTTAGTGGGATAAAATCACTTTACCAGTGATACGTTGTCATGACAAGAAAGTTGTAATATTGGATAAACTGTAACTGTACACAGGTAAGTTTAGTAAGTAATTACATGACAGTAAAATCATGCAAACGTACGTTTTACATGTTGTGGCTATACTTTTGAAATAGTGTGTATTTTAATGCTTATGGACTGGCCCCATTCACATCCATTGTAAGTGCCTCACTGTAACAGCAATTTTTATTTATTCTAAATAAAGGACGAGTCAATCATTTTTGTGGTAATCAACATTATGCTACAAATACTGTTGATTGAGCTTAACTTGTATTGAACTCAGAACATTCCTTTAAAAGGTGCACTCAGCGATTCCTGAGAAACACTGTTGATATTCGAACTCAACTGCCTAAACAAACACACCCCTCCCTTCAGTGCTCCTTTGGAAGCTCCGCCCTCGATTTATAATCCTTGTTTCTCAGCCATTTGTCCTCCTTGGAGTTTAGAAAGTTCGCATCAGCCAGATTTGCCGTTGCTCTTCTAATGAATTTCCCTCTCGCTCTGCCCCCACCCCCCCTCCTGTGCACATGCAAGAACCACCCCCTGTTGCTGAATTGCTGGAGTAGTGTTGTGTGGATTGGTCTGATCCACTTTGTTTTTGTCCCATTTACAGAGCCAGGGCTGTGCACAAGTACTAGATTTTTTTTCAGCCCACCCACAGAACGGACAGCTAGCAGACTGCGAGGAGGTATTTGTAGAATTTGACAAAAAATGTATTGGATTAGAATTACTGAGTGCACCTTTAAGACCTAATGTAAATCAGTATATATTTTTAATAAATACATTTTTGCACCTACAATACTACGATATTTCTGAACAGGACCTGTTGGGAAATACCGGTAATCAGTTACAGCAAATTCCCGGAATCAGAAGTTGTAACATTACCAGAAAAGTTCTGTTTTGGTGTTGTGTGTGAACAAGTCCATATGCTTAATGGTTTACTGTGACTCAAGAATCAAAAAATGTCATCAAATTGGACAGATATTCAACCTAAAGCTCTTTGTCAAGCTTTGTCAACAGCTTACAGGAACAGTGAGTGATTTTGTCTTATGATAAAATAACTAGCTTCCTTTGGGTACGAAGTAGACACGGAACAAAAAGCCTTTCTGCCAAATGTTATCACGGAGTTTAACGGCATTTTGATGCTGATGTGTGGTGGCAAAACAAATAAAACAGAGAAAGCTGTTGCATAGCAATGATGTGGTACGTTTACCAGAAAAGAAAATTATAAACCAAGCTTTACTAGGATACGTTTTATGAGAGGTCAAAGGAGTAAATGTCCCTTTCCTACAAATCTGAAATCAGCCTTTATGGTCATTCAACCTTCTAGTTCCTGTCTAGTATCTCTAAAGATAGGAAAGATGAAGGCAAGTGTTTTAACAGTACCAACAGAATGAACAATAAAAACGCATGCTGTGTCCCTGAATAAACTTGAGCGAACTCTCACCCAGAATACATCCAGTCGTCCTCACCCAACCTCCCATCATACACTGGGGTTTGGTGGGCGTGTCTTCTGGAGGTCAGTGGGCTCCTGTGATTGGCCCGTCTCCAGTCATTAGGGTGAAGTGTAAAATCAGACGTCCTATGGATATAGACACCTGAAAACAAATTAAGGGTAGATAACCCTCTTTTTTTTTTCAGGTTACATTAAAACTGACTTAGAAAGTTGGTACTTTCAAAAATGCCTTTTATGTACAGATTTTATTGTTTTAGTCTTGTCCAAGATCCAGATTTTCAATATTAAACTATGAAAATACATGATAAAAATACAAATTATTTCATCTTTAAAACTATGATAATCTTAACAGAGTTTATTTCACAAACCATTACAACATTTTGTGTGTAAAATGATTTCTATCGATCTTTCAAAATTATGACTGTAATTTCACTCCTAAAAAAGTTAGTATACTTGATAACCAAAGACAAAAGTCTCAGTGAAGAGCATGCTTATGAGACCAGTGATGTTTGAAGAAAAAGGAAAAAAAGATCAATATAATTTGTGCACAGAATTGTTTTTATTGGCCGTCATTTCCAGTCAAGTTCTAATTTTGCCAAACTATGCAAAAAGTGTGAAAATATTTTTTTAATTGTGTGTATTTAGGATACATAAAATGTTAGTGGAATTAGACTTAGCAAAAGTCTGACATTTCATTTTAAAAACATTTAAAATGTCATTTCCATCATTTTCACAAGAGAATTCTATTAAACATAATACAGCATTTGAGATTGAAACTTGAAATTACAGTGTGGTGGGAATTTTCATGATTTTCATAAAAAAAAAAAAAAAAAAGACAAATCTCCTGTGATGTATGTATTTAAACTGTTGGACATTGTTAGTAGACAAATTAAAATAAACCAGCGGGTGTAAAATTTTAACATGTTTTTATTAATGATTTTTGTTTTGTTTTTTGTATAATACCTTTAAGAAATCCACAGTGATAAAAGTGCTTGAATTGAAGAAACACTCACAGTATATAAAATGAGTTCATATACTTGAGCATATACTGTATGTGCATATTCAAATCCCACTAGTATTGGGGGAAATATATCTATATATATCTATCTATATATCTATATATATATATATATATATATATATATATATATATATATATATATATATATATATATATATATATATATTACATACAGTGGTGGCCAAAAATATTGGCACCCTTGGTAAATATGAGCATAGTCTGTGAAAAAAAAAAATCTGCAGTGTTTATCCTTTTGAACTTTAATTAAAAAAAAAAAAAAAAAAAAAAAAAAATCTAACCTTTAATTGAAGTAAAACAATTGAAACAGGGGAAATCTCTCATTATTAATGAAATATTTTTCTCCAAAATGCATTGGCCATAATTATTGGCACCCTTTTTGCAACCTCCTTTTGCCAAGAGAACAGCTCTGAGTCTTCTCCTATAATGCCTTATGAGGTTGAAGAACACCTGGCAAGGGATCTGAGACCATTCGTCCATACAGAATCTCTACAGATCCTTCAAATTCCGAAGTCTATGTCCGAGGACTCTCCTCTTCAGTTCACCCCACAAATGTTCTATGGGGTTCAGGTCAGGGGACCGGGATGGCCATGGCAGAACCTTGATTTGGTGGTCAGTGAACCATTTTTGTGTTGATTTTGATGTTTGTTTTGAATCATTGTCCTGCTGAAAGATCCAACCAGGGCCCATTGTAAGCTTTCTGGCAGAGGCAGCCAGGTTTAGATTGTTTATCTGTTGGTATTTGATAGAGTCCGTGATGCCATGTATCTGAGCCCCACAACATTCAATATCCAGCAACACATTTAACTGTGGGCATTGGGGACTACTTCATCTCTGTGTGCGCCAAACCCGTCTCTGGTGTTCGCTGCCAAAAAGCTCTTTTTTGTTTGTTTCATCTGACCATAGAACCCGGTCGCATTTGAAGTTCCAGTGGTGTTTGGCAAACTGAAGATGCTTGAGTTTGTTGTTGGATGAAGCAGAGGCTTTTTTTCTTGAAACCCTCCCAAACAACCTGTAGTGATGTAGGTGATGTCTGATATATTTTTTTTTAGACTTTCTGACCACAAGACCCAACTAATTTCTGCAATTCTCCAGCTGTGATCCTTGGAGATTCTTTGGCCACTTGAACCATCCTCCTCACTGTGCGTGGAGACAATATAGACACATGTCCTTTTACAGGCCAATTCTTAAGATCTCCAGTTGATTGGAACTTGTTAATTATTGCCCTGATGGTGGAAATGGGCATTTCCATATTTTATTCTATAGATGAACTATATTCTTTAGTCTATCCCACGGTGATTGATGATTAAGGGAATTTGGCCTGTGTGTTACCTCATATTTATACCCCTGTGAAACAGGAAGTCATGGCTGAACAATTTCATGTTCCTAATCACACAGGTGCACTAAAAATGTTTTAAATATGAATGGGAATATACTTCAGATATATTTTACTCGTAAGAATTTCTAGGGTAGCCAATGCGTTTGAGAAAATTTACTTCAATTAAAGGTTAGATTTTTGTGATTTTTTTTTATTTTTATGAAAGATCAAAAGGATAAACCATGCAGATTTGTTTTTCACAGCCTTCTTTGCTCATATTTACCAAGGGTGCCAATATTTTTGGCCACCACTGTATATGAAAATGGCCATTGATTTAGTAGGCCTATTTTAAAATATACTGTATGTTGAATATCTGTACAAGTATGTGACTTTTTTACATCTTATATGAAAATATTTAATATGTGTTTTGCAGATATTGCCATGTTTCAGATTTCTCTATGTATACTTGTTTGGAATGATAAGGGTGAGTAAATGACAAAAAAATTATTTTTGGGTGCGCTATCCCTTAAAGGGATAGTTCACACAAAAATGAAAATTCTCATCATTCACTCACCCTTATGTCATCCCAGGTGTATGACGTTCTTCTGCAGAACACAAAGATTTTTAGAAGGATATCTCAGGTCTGTAGGTCCATTCAATGCAAGTGAATGGTGACCAAAATTTGTATGCTCCAAAAAGCTAATAAAGGCATCATAAAAGTAATCCATATGACTCCAGTGTTTTAATCCATATCTTCAGAAATGATATGATAGGTGTGGGTGAGAAACAGATCAATACCTGTTTTTTGGTAGAAATCATTCTCTCTGCCCAGTAGGGGGTGATATGCATGAAGAATGTGAATCACCAAAAACAAAAGAAGAATGTAAAAGTGAAAGTGGAGAATGACTGAGCAGAGAGGAGAATTTTTAGTTAAATAAAAAAAAAAAGGACTTAAATATTGATCTGTTTCTCATCCACACCTATCAGATCGCTGCTGAAGACATTTATGTAACCACTGGAGTCATATGGATTACTTTTATGCTGATTTATGGAGCTTCAACATTTTGGCACCCATTCACAGGCATTGTATGAACTAAAAGAGCGGAGATATTCTTCAAAAAAATCTTCATTTGAGTTCAGCAAATGAAAGAAAGTCATATTCATATGCCATCCCAGATGTGTGAGTAAATAATGAGAATATTATTTTTGGGTGAACTATTGCTTTAAATTTTACCAATCATCCTGCAGCGACCTCAATAACAGAAAACTCATAGGACGTACTCTAATCCAGGCACAGTCATCTAATTTGAGGAACCCTTCAGCCCACTTGATTAATATCCATATTAGTTCATTAACCCTTGCTGACCTTATGTAAAACTTCAGTCAGCCCTTGATGCCATTCAATTACTTCATTATCTAATCACAGGTCTTCCTCACCTTGACTTCCATAGCCAGCATCCAGGGCAGAGCTATCCCACGAGTCCATAGCTGAATCCAAACTGGGAGGTGTGGTCAGGCGGTGAAATTCTGAGTATTTACCGCGCCTGAGAGAATCTGAGCAATCGTCTTCAGTGTCACTCACGCACGAGGCCGTCCGGGACGGGCTGCCCCTGTCTGACTCCAAAAGCGCTGGTAGAGGAGGCAGAAAAGACAGATATATGTCACGAGGACGTGATGTTATGCATTATTCACGGCAATGGTCATCTGTCTGCTCTTTTAAAGGAAATGTTTATTGACACTTCTCCAAACACACACAGGTTGTTCTAGATTTTAATTGGCCCAGTCGTGTACAGGTATGTGTGACACTTACGATCAGACCGTTTTTTGATCTTGAGTGTGACCGTGTCTCCAGCTGTCTGCAGGAGGTAAATGGCTTCGCTAAGAGGTTTTCCCTTCAAGCTCATGCTATTGATGGCCAAGACACGATCACCAATATGAAGAGCGCCAGTCCTGCACCAAAAACATTTAAAAACGGCCATATCATATGTGGCCTGTCATCCCAGAAACACATTGAGTTTTATGCTAGGGGAAAAAGAAAAGCATTGAAATGATTGTATCTTGACAACGGTTTGGACTTGAGTAGAAATATTAATTGTATATGGTTAGAAAATCAAGACACACAACTGAATTTATGTCATAATCTTTCAAAACATTTTATCTAATGGTCTAAGTATGATTTTAATGCTTAATATAGTTTTGTATAATAATTTAAAGTGTGTTTACTGTAAAAATTAATTTAGTTACAAAACAAATTTTAATTGCAAACACACTGTTTAGAAATGGATGTGTAGGAGCAGACAATGAATGAAAAGCTGTCAAAAGCTGTCAAGTATACATGGGCACTTCCTCAATACCATTTAAAAAGCATCCCAGGATGCACCTTTGTTTAGCTGTAATCTAGACAAAAGGTAGCCACTTTTAAGAAGCTAAAATGTACAGTAAGATGTTTAAAGAAATAGTTAACACAAAATGAAAATTCTCTCATCATTTACGCACCCTCATGCCATCCTAGATGTTTAAGACTTACTTTTTTCTGCTGAACACAAATATTTTTAGAAGAATATCTCAGCTCTGTTGGTCAATTCAAATGCAAGGTAATGGTGTCCAGAACTTTGAAGCTCCAAAAAGCACATAAAGTACATAAAGCATAAAAGTAATCCATATGATGTTAGATGTGGGGGAGAAATAAATCAATATTTAAGTCCTTTTTTAATATAAATTAAATTCCCTGCCCAGTAGGTGGTGATATGCATGAAGAATGCAAATCACCAAAAACTAAACAAGAATGTGGAAGTGAAAGAGGAGATTTATAAATATTAGGGCTGTGAATCGATTAAAAAAATCAAATTAATCGCACAGTTGAATGTGATTTATCTCGATTAATTTATGGCATCACACATTACAACAAACATTTAAAATAAATATATTTACTTTTAAAATATACTTTGTCTCAAAGAACTTGCAAGAAATTGGTTAGTCATCATTTATTTTAATTATTTAAATATGTACATGTTAAAATGTAAAAAAACATTTGTGGATGGAGTTAATTAGACATATTTTTACAGGTATTAATCTTTGATCCAAATATATGTATAAATGGCATAAAATCAGTGGACATGTTGAAATTACATTTTGGGCAAAATCTCCTGACATTTTCCAGTGTACTTTTTAATAATAGGATCAAATGGGCAGATTTAATTCATATCCAACTTTATTAGCTAAAGAAACAAGTGTACATTGCCATTTGCCCATTCATTATTAGACACTATATATACAGATATAAAACATTGAATGCTGAAGTTTAAAATCTCAAAACTATTATTTTCTCTGGCTGCTGTTCAGTCTCTACTAGTATACCTGTCTGTACCTTGTTGAATGACCATGTCCCTCTCGGTCTCTATCGCGAACATGTTGGGTCTCTCTCGGGCGGTTTCGCTTTTGACACTAGTTCGGATGAAAGTGAATGAGCGTTTTCGGGTGATGCAAAGAGATATGGCAGCTTGCCCCGATCTCTCGCATGCTTGGTTCACCGCTTGTGGGTGAAGTCTCCATTCTCCATACAGTAAATCTGCTCTCGTGTTTTTTATGTCATATGTCAGGTTTATACACATTGCTCAGTTATCTATCAGCTGGCCACCATTACACTCACCCCCCTAAACCTCACTCCCATCCAGGTCACGGCACCATTGTGACGCTCCTGTTCTACCAGCTCCGTACGGGACTCTAACCGGCATCTCCGGCATGGGAGGCGGGTGCGCTAACAAGGAGGCTAAAGGCTACAGCCTCTAGCATCAGTCGCTAGTGCACCTCGAGGTCAGGAGTGAGGTTTATACACATTGCACAGCTATCTATCAGCTGGCCACCGTTACATATGCAGCTTTAGAATATATAAATATATTGTAGTCTACATTTATATAACCATCCATCCATTTACGTTTCCACTTAGTCCATTAGGGTCGCGTGGCAATAGGGAGAGCAGAGAGGCTCAGACATCTCTGTCTCCTGCAGCTTCCTCCAGCTCAACCCGGGAGATCCCCAGCCACTCCCAGGCCAACTGGGAGATATAATCTCTCCAGCGGGTCTTGGGCTGACCTCGGGGTCTCGTCCCAGTTGCCTGTGCCCGAACCACCTCAACTGGCTCCTCTCAATGTGGAGGAGTAGTGGCCCTACTCCGAGTTAGAACTCCTCACCCTGCCACGGAGAGCGAGTCCCGCCACCCTGCAGTGAAAACTCATTTCAGCCACTTTTATCCGTGATCTTATTCTTTCAGCCATTACCCAGAGTTCATGACCATAGGGGAGGGTAGGGATGTAGACTGGCTGGTAAATAGAGAGCTTTGCCTTATTGCTCAGCTCCCCCTATACCACTACTGTCCGGTACAGGGACCGCATTACTGCTGCCGCTGTTCCCAGTTTGCAACTGATCTCATGCTCCCTTCTCCCCTCACTCATGAATAAGACCCCAAGATACTTAAACTCCTCTACCTTGGGTACATTTACTCCCCTTATCTGAAGGGGGCTTTCCATTCTTTTCTGTGAGAGAACCATGGACTCAGACTTGGAGGTTCTGATCCTCATTCCAACCGCTTCACACTCGGCTGCAAACCATCCCAGCACATGCTGGAGGCATCCATGTGACGGTGCCAAAAGGACATCATCATCCACAAAAAGCAGAGACATCACCTTCCGGCCCCCACATAGAATGCCCTCCTGACCTCGGCTGCAAGGCATAACCTTGGTGGAGTCAAACATCCACATTGAACAAGCTTGACTTCATGCTGAGTATGCGGACACAGCTCTCGTTCCATGTGTACAGAGACTGAATGGCCTGCAGTAGTGGCCCCGGCACCTCATACTCCCGAAGCACCTCCCACAGAATTTCTTAGGGAACACTGTCATAGGCCTACTACAAGTCCACAAATCACATGTAGACTGGATTGGCAAACTCCCATGCCCCCTCAATTATCTGCGAGAGGGTGAAAAGCTGGTCCACTGTTCCATGGCCAGGACGGAATCTGCATTGTTCATCCTCAATGTGAGGTTCAAATATCAGCCGGAGTCTCCTTTCCAGCACCCTGGCATAGACTTTCTCGGGGAGGCTGAGAAGCGTGATACCCAGGTTGTTGGCACACACTCTCCGGTCCCCTTTCTTAAATACAGGGACCACCACCCCGGTTTTCCAAATCCAAAAGGCACTGTCCCCGAGGTCCATGCAACATTGCAGAGGTGTTTCAGCCATGACAGTCCCACAACATCCAGGGCCTTAATCAGTTCCGGGCAAATCTCACCCACCCCCGGAGCTTCGCCACTGAGGAGCTTCCCAACTACCTCTGTGACTCCCACCAGGGAAATGGACTCTGATACCCTTGAAGTCTCTGGCCCTGCCTCTTGTAAGGGAGGCATCTCTCTCATATTTAGGAGTTCCTTGTAGTGTTCCTTCCACCTTCCGACAATGTCCTCATTTGAGGTCAGAATTTCTCCATTTTTGCTGAACACAGCTTGAGCGAGGCTCCTCTGACCCCTCCTGAGCTGCCGGCTAGTTCTCCAGAACCTCTCTATGGCCAACTGAAAGTCTTTTTCCATGACCTCTCCATACTCCTCCCATGCTCTGGAATTGGCTTCTGCAACCGCAGCCGCTGCTGCCTTTTTTGCCTGCTGGAACCTATCTGCTGTATCAGTAGTCCCCAGAGCCAACCAGGCCCTAAAGGCCTCCTTTTTCAGCTTGAAGGCTTCCCTCACCACTGGTGTCCTCTAGCAGGTTCTTGGGTTGCCACCGTGACTGGCACCAACAAGCTATTGTCCACCGCTGCACCTTGCTCTTCCACAATGGAGGTTTTGAACAGGATCCATTCGGACTCCATGCCCCCCACCTCCTCCGGGACATGGGAGAAGTTCTCATGGAGGTGCAAGTTAAAATCATTCTGGACAGGGTCCTCTGCCAGTCATTCCCAGCACACCCACACGATGCACTTGGGTCTGCCGGGTCTGTCTAAGTTTTCCCTGCCATCTGATCCAGCTCACCACCAGATGGTGATCGGTTGACAGTTCAGCACCTCTCTTCACCCGAGTGTTCAGAACATGTGACCTCAAATCAGATGAAACGACTACAAAGTCAATCATTGAACTTTGATCCCAGGAGCTCTGGTACCAAATACACTGAGCATCCTTGTGTTCGAACATGGTGTTTGTTATGGACAAACCATGGCCCTAAAGGCCATTACAGAAGTCCAATAACATTTCACCATTCGGTTTAGATCAGGCAGGCCATTCTTCCCAGTCACCCCACTCCAGATTTCCCAATCATTGCCAATGTGAGCATTGAAGTCCCCCAGCAGGACTATGGAGTCTGTAGGTGGAGCCCTATTCAGAATCCCACCCACACTCTCCAAGAAGGTTGAATACTCTGAACTGATGTTTGGTGCATAAGCACACACAACAGTCAAAGTTTTCCTCTCTGCGACCTTAAGTCACATTGAGGCGACCCTTTCGTCTACCGGGACAAACTCCAACTGTGAGGCAGCCAGCCGGAGACTTGTGAGTAAGCCCTTCTGCCACGACAAGGCCCCGATCCAGGAAGGGCATTTATATAACATTATGTATAAATATGCATACTTTACAAGTTTGTACTTTATTTTAGTTTATGGTGCTTTAATATACTTTTGAATAATTCACTTTTTACCAAATGACACACGTTTGTTGCCCAGCTCATTGCACAATGTAACAATAAATGTGTGAAAGAAAAGGATGCCATTTTTTTTTTTGCTATGCATTCTCAATAGGACATGTCTTTATCAAACAACCAAACATAGCAGATGCTGCAGACTCTTGAAGTAGTATAAACAAATACCTGTGTATTCAAAAGCTTCAGGTTGATTGGCTGTGAAAATGGGGCGTGACAGTGAAGCATTGAGAAAAGTCAAAGGCAGTCATTAAGTGTGACACCTTCCCTCTATTTTTAATCTGTGGCAGGCTAACTGACTAGGAGGGCAAGATCAGTGAAAACAGTCACAAGTGTTGACACCCCACCCCCATCCAAATCGAGTTGTCTGAGTCTGCTTATGTTGAGCCAACTTAGGCTGTGTAGCCTTCCAGGAACAACTAAGGACACCTTTCTCCTATCGTGTAAAGTTTCAGGGAGAAAAAAAAAAACAGATATAAAAACTGCATAAATTGTGTTAATTTGTTTTTTTTTATTTTTTTTATGTGTTGAACAAAAAAAATATTAAAACGCAGAAATTAACATGTTAAATTTCCCAGCCCTAATAAATATTGATTTGTTTCTCACCCACACCAATCATATTGCTTCTAAAGACAGTTTAACCCACTGGAGTTTGGAGTATGGATTACTTTTGTGCTGTCTTTATGCACTTTTTGAGCTTTAAAGTTCTGGCAACCATTCACTTGCCTGAGATATTCTTCTAAAAATGTGTTTATGTCCAGCAGAAGAAATTAAGTCATACACATTTGGGATGGCATGAGGGCGAATAAGTGATGAGAGAATTTTCATTTTTGAGTGAACTATTCCTTTAACATTTATGTTACTGTTTCTTTGGTATAATTAATTTGTTACTTCATAGTTTTTATGACTTTGCTATTATTCTAAAAGGTGGAAAATAGTATAAAAAAATTGAGCAGGGTAAAAATTACATTATATTACATTCCATTGCATTACATTATGATCGAATTTAAGTTCTTAGACTGTGCACTAGATTTCACGTGTGAGCTTGGTGCTGTCAAATGACATACATAATGAAACATGCAAGTTTGTGTGTGTGCGTTCACTGCGTTGTGCATTTTCATGTACTACTGCATAAATCACTGCAAAAAACACTACAGACACGAGGATATGAGTGTTTGTGTGTACCTGTGTGCGAGACCGTTGCGGGTCAGACTGGAGATCAGAATGGGGTTGAAAGGTTCTTCAGTGCCAGAAATGGTGATTCCAAGAGGACCCCCATGTCTCTTGAGTTCGACTGTGAAAATAACAGAACCGGACGACTCCAATTCATCTACAAAATATGCACATATAAAATGTTAAATACAGTAGGTTAAGACATAAGGGTTTTCAAACTTTTTGATGCCGATGACCCAAAATATGACAATCACTTTGCGAGAGACCCCCTCCTAAAATATATACCGGTAAGTCACTATATATTTTTGTGTTTAAAGACCAGAGAAAGTTAAGAAAATGCAAAGTGTTATATTATAAAGACAATTTAAATAATTAGCTTTTATATTGTTATTGTCCTAAAGCCATCTGTAGTGATGCACCAATGTATCAGCCAATTATTGAACAAATTAAAACCATCGGCTATAACCATCGATACATACTGAAATATTAACCATCAGCTTTTCATGTCAGCGAAAGCATGAAAACGCTGGTATATAAAACCGATGTTGTAATAATAATTAATGACATTATAGTTTTGTATCAAGTTTATAATAATTTTTCTGTATGTAATATAAATACCTACCAAAATAAATAATCCAAAAAATTAAAGCATGTCGAATATGATAACTAATAATATTAATTAATAGAAATATTAATTTGTAATGTGTAAAATGCGAGTTTAATTGTTTAAACCACAAAAACAAAAGTGCAAGTGCAAAATTCAAATATAACAATATAAATATTGTTTTTACAGTTATGAAATTTTCCACAGACCAACTTGCACCCCACTCTCAGCCCCTGGACCCCAATTTATAAACCCCTGGTTCAAGAAACAATGATGCCAGAGGACAATTATCATTTCTTAAGTGCAAACAGAAACGCACACTCTCACCCAAGTTATCTTCATCTTTCTGAATGCGCAGTTTAACCATGCCCTCAGCCTGCTGGAGAACCATCATAGCTTCTTCCATTCCACAATTATCCAGTCGTACATTATCAATGGCCAATAATCGATCACCTGGCTCCAGGGTTCCTATTCTAAACACCCAAACACAAAATAGGTCCATTCCAAAAGCTTAATGCACAGCTAAAAAAAAAGACAAACACAGTGAAACATTGACAGTCTACCTATGAAACTCTGCAAAACACAAACGTATAGGAACTTTGACAATATTGAAGTATATGAAATGAATTTGTTTCACATGTATTGTAGGTGTACCTGTGTGCAATACTCCCTCTCTGTATCTCTGAGATGATCAGAGGTTTTCCTGGCTTCTTGCTTGCTGCAAGTCACAATTGATATAGTATTCACTTGTGGAGAAAAACTGTAGAATATACTTCTGACCCCCTGTTGATCAATCTCATCACTCACCACTGATAGTAATGCCCAGCTCTACTCCACATCTTTTGGGCAGCTTCACCTGAAATGTGCCACTGCTGGGAATAACCGACTCTGCGTTATAAAGAGAAACATGAGAGAATCATGAAGAATGGAATTAAATAATTAAAAAAATACATGTGACTGTAGCTTTGTAATCATATTAATCTATAATAATTAATAGCTTGAGATACTGATCTTTTCATTGACAGCTATTTATTACCTGCAACATCAAACTCCACTTCCAGTGTGACCTTATTGGCCAATGCTGCGTCTCGAAGCAGCTGATTGGCCTCTTCCATTGTTCCTTCCTCAGTGGGAATTCCATTAATGGAAAGAAGTCTGTCGCCGACTTGTAACAGCCCACACCTGGAACACAAACATACAGTATGACACACATGCAAATAAACACAAATACATTTTACATGTATTCATTTTGCAGACACTTATCTAAAGCAACTTACATTTACATACACACATCAATACAAAAATGCAGAAGACAAATTAATATTTATTATCATTTGAAGATGTCAATTTTTCATATATTTTTACTTGACTAAGTGAAAAGTGAATGAGTGGTAGTTTTATAGTCTCTTCTGTAAATACATTTAAACAGATGCAAGTCATTAACATATTTCCATATTCCAATGACAGAACAATAACTGTAGTTCATCCATCATGGTGTATCTGAACAAGTATATCTATAAATACAGCTATACAGTATCTTTTTACATTTACCATTTGGATAAATGCAGCAGGTTCGCAAATTTGGGACTTTTAGGTCAAAACAATAATGTTAGTTTTGCAACTAACATATCCAATCCTGAACCAAGCATTCACAGGAGATCTTAATACAATGTCTCAGCTTTCACACATGAAGCCAGGTGTGTGTGTGTTTGTGCAAATGTAAATACATCTATCCACAGGCACTAAATGTACAAGACAACCCTGTCAGTATGCATCATGTCTAGAGTTTGACAGCTCGGAGCAGTAGCGTCCTCTCACCTTTCTGCGGGTGTGTCTGGCTCTATAAAGCGGATGCAGGCAGGTGCTGACAGTGGCTCTGTAGCAAACACTCCTCCCTGTAACTGAAGCCCGAACCCAGTAAGAGGATCTCCTCTCAGAACCACCTTGCTGGTCTCTATATGTACAACCTGACCACCAGCGCCCACTGTACTTGACGCCAGAGACACTGACGAGTGGCAGAGAGAGACAGAGTAAATAATGTCAGAGGTTAAATGGGATATTATGTAAAAAAAAAAAAGGGTTAAAATGGTCAATAAAGGTGTAGAACTAGTGACTAAAATTATTTTTGCAACTTCATGTCAGATCAGGGTTAGAAATTAACACTGTTTCGGGCACAAATGACACCAAAAGTGATAAAAATGTCCCATACATTTTACATTTTAAAAATGCCATATTTAGTTAAGAGTTATATCTAACTGATCATGAAATCAGACAATTATTTAAAATGTATCCCAATGTTTATTGGGTCATTTCATGGAAAATCAACCAGAGATCCCTGGTTCACTACTGTGTTTCTGATATTTTTTTTTCTGTTCAAAATAAATAAATGAAGAAAGCCAAAATAATAAATGCTATGAATCAATATTTTCGGAGATATTTTGTAGCTGGGGTCAAAATGACGTTTTGCCTATGGTTTGTTGTGAAATTACAGGTAAAAAAAAAAAAAAAAAAAATCAAAAATAACCATAGAAAGGTGGCAGCATCAGATATTGGAAGGTCTATTACTAAAATCAGTTGATTTCAGCACCCCCTGTTGCATTATATGCCAATGTGTGAATCCAAAAATGGAAAAAAACACTTTTTTGTGTTGTTTTTGCGAAGTGGGAGTGCCTATAGCTCAAGTAGTATTTAAGATATCTTCATATCCTTTTAGATTCTGGATCTGAACAAACTTTCGTTTTTGTATCTTCAATTTTAAGGCTCTAAATGGTTCAGTCCCAGAGATGTGGGGCTCTCAATGTGGCTCCATTCATAAATAGTTACATTTTACCCATGTTCAATGGCCAAAAACCAAATGTGGGCCACATGGTATGAAGCTAGTTTTTTCTTGTCAAACAAAAAGGTCTGAAGTACAAATAATGTTGATACAGGAAATGTACTTTTATTTATTCACATCAAACTAATAATGTCAAAATCCTGATTAACCACAGTCCAATACACAATTATTAAGAATAAGCCTTAGTGCAACACCTACGTTTTGTTTTTTGATTTTTTTTAAATGTGCATCTGCAAAGTTCTGGAATCATTAGGAGTCCAAGCACAGAAGGTGCTGAAACTCTATTGCATTTTTACAGATTTTCTTACTATGCTTTTCTGTGATAAAAGTTTCTGGGTAAAGACTGTATGTCGTATAGATCCCAAACTTTGCAGGATGGTCCCAGATCCCCCCCACCACTCAGGCACGCACAGATCTATCCGTCACTGAGTGTACTGATAGAGACGGTACACTTGATCTTGGCCAAAGGCAGAAAAGATAGATGTTAGAATCCAGTGTTCACTCACAGGAACTCTTGTGGTCTTTCCTCTGTTGTCTCCTTTTGGTGACGGTGCAGCGGGGGCTGGAGGGGAACGAGGGCAGGGTGCTGCAGGGGTAAGTATTAGGATAAGATGACTGAGTCCCACAGGTGTAACTGTGAAAGCCTGACGTGTTTGTGGAGATGCCAGACGTCACAGCTGGAAGAGAGAGACAGAGCATTTGAGGAATAGTTCACCCAAAAATGACAATTCTCTCATCATTTATTTACCCTCATGATGTGTATGATTTTCTTTCTTTTGCAGAACACAAAGATTTTTAGAAGAATATCTCAGCTCTGTAGGTCCATACAATGCAAGTGAAAGGTGGCCAGAACTTTAAATCTTCAAAAATCACATAGAGGCAGCATAAAATTCATCCATAATTCCTTTTTTACTATGATTCTACACTTTCACATTCTTCTTTTGTTTTTTGGCGATTCACATTCTTCGTGCATACTAGCACCAACTGGCCAGGGCTGGTCAAATGTGGAGACTTCTAGTAAAAAAAAGGAATTAAATAATGATCTGTTTCTCACCCACACCTATCATATAGTTTCTGAAGACATGGATTTAACCACTGGAGTTGTATAGATTACTTTTATGCTGCCTTTGTGATTTTTGAAGATTCAAAATTCTGAGCACCATTCACTTGCATTAAGGACCTACAGAGCTGAAATATTCTTCTAAAAATCTTCACTTGTGTTCAGCAAAAGAAAGTAAGTCATTCACATTTGGGATGGGATGAGGGTGAGTAAATGAGAGTTTTTTTTGTTTGTTTGTTTTTTTGTTGAGTGAACTATCCCTTTAAGATCTCCAGAAAGGCCACAATTAAACAGTGGTGGAATCTGCATTTCTTAATGGCTCAGTTAACACTATTAGTGTATAAAATATGCTTACTGTGCAGTATATACTGCACTTAATTTTAAATAATTTGAAACAGAATGCAACAGTAAACATTTCAAACAGTAGTATGCTACATTGTCATGACCTCATTATGTTGCATATTAATTTGGTGAGTGGTGTCCAGTTATTTCACAAATATGGTATTTTGTATATATATATATATTATATATTATATATATATATATATATATATATATATATATATATATATATATATATATATATATATATGATCAAAAGTTTGCATACCCTGGCAGAAATTGTGAAATTTTGGCATTGATTTTGAAAATATGAATGATCATCCTTTTATTTAAGGATAGTGATCATATGAAGCCATTTATTATCACATAGTTGTTTGGCTCCTTTTTAAATCATAATGATAACAGAAATCACCCAAATGGCCCTGATCAAAAGTTTACATACCCTTGAATGTTTGGCCTTGTTACAGACACACAAGGTAACACACAGGTTTAAATGGCAATTAAAGGTTAATTTCCCACACCTGTGGCTTTTTAAATTACAATTAGTGTCTGTGTATAAATAGTCAATAAGTTTGTTAGCTCTCACGTGGATGCACTGAGCAGGCTAGATACTGAGCCATGGGGAGCAGAAAAGAACTGTCAAAAGACCTGCATAACAAGGTAATGGAACTTTATAAAGATGGAAAAGGATATAAAAAGATATCCAAAGCCTTGAAAATGCCAGTCAGCATTTTTTTCTTTGTTGCCATGTTTGGTTTTATGATTGTGCCTTTATAACCTACAGTTGAATATGAATCCCATAAGAAAAGAAATGAGTTTTGCCTGCTCACTCAGGTTTTCTTTAAAAATGATCCCTATATTACCAATTCTCCAAGGGTATGCAAACTTTTGAGCACGTGTGTGTGTGTGTGTGTGTGTGTGTGTGTGTGTGTGTGTGTGTGTGTGTGTACACATACATACAGGGTTGGGGTGTAATGAAATACGTGTAACGAGATTACGTATTTAAAATACAAAATATAAGTAACTGTATTCCACTACAGTTACAATTTAAATCATTGGTAATTAGAATACAGTTACATTCAAAAAGTATTTTGATTACTGAAGAGATTACTTTGCATTATATTGTCATTTGTTTCATTTAATATTTAGTCCTTTCAGATGGAAAACATTTATACATATAAATGATGTGATCCAAAGTGCATTTGAACAGCGGTGAAACACTTTCTTATGATGTGTTACATTCATACGAGCAGACAAGAGAAGTTTGAAGTAAGTTTGGAGCAGAAGAAATAGAAATAAACCTTGTATAAATTGTCAGCTTTGCACGAAGCTAATGCTATTTCTAGCCATTTTACATGCACGTTACCAGGCACGATCATATTTTATTTAATAAAGAATTCACGTTGGATCTTTTTTTTTTTTTTAGTAAGACCTTTGATATTAGGGCAAAAATTGCATTGTTTTTTTATTTTCCTGTAAAAATATCTAAATCCTTAAAACATGTTCAATTTGATTTCTTGTTTTAGAAACAACACTGCATAAGATATTTCGGTTTTTCAGAGAATGTATTTTTAACATGTGTATTTTGTCTTACTGTACTGGCAGAGTTTTTATAGTCAAAACAAGTGAAAAAATCTACCAGTGCTGAAGAAGTAATCCAAAGTATTTAGAATACGTTACTGACCTTGAGTAATGTAATTTGTAACATATTCCATTACATTTTACAGCATGTATTCTGTAATCTGTAGTGGAATACATTTCAAAAGTAACCCTCCCAACCCTGTGTGTGTGTGTGTGTTAGTACATAGTAGTATACCATTCCAAACATACCCTAAATGTTATCCCCTTCCAGTCAGGCTAGTACCAGTAACTTAATACATTGATTTAAAGGAATATTCCAGGTTCAATACAAATTAATCCCAATCAACAGCATTTGTGGCATAATATTGATTACAACAAATTTATTTTGGCTTGCCCCTCTTTCTTTAAAAACAAAGGAAAAAACTGGGTTACAGTGAGACACTTACAATGGATGTGAATGGGGCCAATTTTTTTAATGTTAAAAAACTCACTCTTTCAAAAGTATAGCCACAAGACATAAACAATACATGTGTAAACCTTGTTTTTGTGTGATAAAATCACTTACTAACCTTTCATGTGAAAAGATATTGCCAACTTTAAAACTTCTTTGCCATGATGATGTAATGTCAAGAAACCCTAAAACAACTGTAAAAATTACCATTTAAAAAAACTTTACAGCTCAAATAATACATGAGTTTTAACAGATTTAATGTAAATGCTTCACATTTCTGCCTTTAAACCCTCAAATTCACTTCCATTGTAAGTGCCTCACTGTAACCTCGATTGTTCTGGGTTCAGTAAAAATTAAGCTCATTCTAAATCATCATTGGAACATCTGAATGAACCTTTAACACAAACTTAAAAAACATTATTACACAAGTATATACAAAAACTAACACACACAGGGGTCACTCACATCTGCAGTGTGATGGTGTAGGAGTGGTGTGACTCCAGGCTGAAGGTGTTTTTTGGAACGATGGAGGAACGCTGGTGTAGTTCTCACTAGAGTCCCACTGACGCTGACTGCTCCTCTGAACACGCACTGCAGGTAACACACACATTCATACACAAACACAAATACACACAAAATGGGGTGATAAATGGGTTATATCTGCTGAGAATAAGCTTATGGTTACAGCACTCTATAACAGATTTTGGTATTCAAACTGGTATACGCCTTCAGAAAGATCTCATGTAGAATTTTCCACTCTAATTCGCTGATCATTGGCATTTAGAGGTCTGTGTGAACCTGAGACACTGCTAATAGGTTCACTCGTGTACAGACAGCACATTTATTCCCTCCATTTCTCTGTCTTACATTTCCTGACCAGCGTCAATAAAGCTGACAGCAGTGGAGGAATCATCTTAAAATTCTCTTGTAGCTCGTGTTAGGAAACAAATGCTCTGAAAGAGATACAGAGGACATTGTTTTGAAAGCTGACAGCAACGGATCCTTCTGACACATGTAGCTATGCAGCTGTGTCGCTAACGATTCTTAATTAAGCACACATTCTTGTCATGCTCATTAAGAAATGCCACAACCATTAGAGAGAGAGAGAGAGAGAGAGAGAGAGAGAGGCGCTCACATAGAAGAGGATTTGCTTTCTAGTTCCTGCCATTTCTATTTAGTTCTCCATATTGCTTTGAGTGGCCAACAACTTTGGTCACAGATCTTTACAAGCGTTTGGTCAAAATATAGCATGTTAGTCATGGCAAGAGTTTTTACTGTCAGATTTGTCAATCAAAGAGGTAGACTGAATTTGGTCTTAAATTCAAAATACCATTCTATTCAGTATGTGTACTACGGCACACAGTATGTGAATTTATGCATCCAATATGCTAGTGACCTACTACATTTTCAGAAAGAGCACACTGCATAGGACGCTGAATTTCACAATCTATAACCGGAGTATCAGACATAATTTTTTACAACTATTTCTTGACTCATTGTTTGATTAATAATAATAATAATACATTTTTACACAAATTGGATAAAAAATGCAAAGTTCAGTATTTGTTTATGAGATTGCGATGGGATATAAAATAAAAAATAACCCAGGGGCATGAAAATGCCAGAAACACCCATTTACTGTGCAGTATGCAGTAAAAAGTATGCTAGTATTCATTCCATTCCGAACACATTCTCAGTTTTCAGTTCTGAATTGCATGGAAAATTATTCCACATATGAGATTGTTTCTAACAGCTGAGCCGCATTGTGGCTGGAAACATCGAGCTAAAGAGGATGCATATGTACAAATTATTTACCACTGTTGTCTTTGTTTATTCCATCCAAATCCAATGATACAGCTAGAATGTAGTTTTCTGGAAACACATCCAGTGAATCACGTGTGTGTGTGTGTGTGTGTGTGTGTGGTAGGGGAAGTCTTGCCCATAGCACTCTGCATATTAGGAATGACTCATGATACTTGCAAGAAAGTGGCCACTATAACTTCCGAGACCAACCTCACCCCCCCCCCCCCCCCCAGAGCAGAGCTGTACATAAAGACATGAACTTGTGCTGTTGGACAATAGATCAGGTCGGATCACCTTCAACTTGTGGAAAACAAATGCTATGAATACCAGCTTACTGCATACAGTGCAGTATTACTGAATATCCATTATTTAAAATAAAAAAAAGTATGCATTATGAAACCTTAAACATTTCAATCAGTGGTATGTTACATTGTTGTCACAGGACATCTACATTGCATGTTTAATTCATGAGCAGCTTGTAGTTATCATCTCAGAAATAAATATAGAGTTACTCTGTAGTCAATATAATTAGCTCTAACTAAAAACATAAATGTCAAATGTCTTATAAAACAAAGCATATGAGTTCGTGTTTTTGTGTGAAAAGTGTCCATTGGCTTATGTGCACAGTCTACGTAACCACCTCTCTATGTGTAATATCCTAATGTAGGTGTAAAAGACAGACCTGTGTCATGAACGCTGTGTTGAGAGGGAAGGATCTCTAGTTTCGTGAGTTCTGCAGAGTTTGACAGAAGCTGTTGGGCCTCCATCAGAGAGCAGTGCTCTGTGCTCATGCCATCTATAGCCAAGAGAATATCCCCAACATGCAAAGCACCACACCTGAGACAAAAATAAATAGAGAGAGAGAGAGAGAGAGAGAGAGAGAGAGAGAGAGAGAGAGAGAGAGAGAGAGAGAGAGATGTTGTAACAGGGTAAGAAATTAATTTATAAGGGGCAAGGGAAGAAACGTGGTGAAAACAGGAGGTGACTCAACAGATGGGAAGGTGTCGGTTGAAAAAGAGAATGCGAGAGAAGAGAATTGCTAAATAGGTCTGTTACTGCATGATCAATTAGGTTACAATTAATTAGTTTCACGCAAATTCATTTAATCATGTTTTGCATGCACTGTGCACATGCATGGATATAATCAGACCTACAGTGCCTGTGCAAGGTTATATTCAGGAACATATTAAAATGATATGGAAGTATCAAAGAAGACATTTGGGCCCTGTTTACACCTGGTATTAAGATGTGTTCTGCAACAGGACAGCGCTAAAGACAGGTGTAAATGGGGTCCAAAACGTTTTGAGACTTGTCCACTACAACCACATCCAGAGATTTAAGGGAATTTAGAATGAAACTATTGCCCATGTTATGGTCATAGATTTGTGTTTGTAAATGCGTTTCTGCTGGTGATTCTTCATGCAATGTTGCCTCTGAATGCATGTATGAGAGTGTGCATGACTGTGTGTGCATTTGCCCTCACCTGTCTGCAACACTAGCAGGTTTGATTTTCTGGATTGTAATGACCTGTTTGTTCCTGTAGAAGATGGTAGTGAGACTGAGACCCAGTACTGAGCCTGCGGAGTGGGCAATCTCCACCTGCAGCGGCCCTGAGGACTTCTGGACTGAGTCTGACATGAGACCAAACCAGAACCAGAGAGAGAGAGATGCACAGAGAAAAAACAACATAAGATCAAGAGATTGGGAGAGAATGGAACCTTCACTGTTTGCATAGAGTAAGAATATAGAGCTATAAAATGAATGTGAATAGCATAGCTTAGATAATTTGGTCTCAGAAGAATTAGATGTTTATGTTTTAACTCAAATTAAAATCAGAGGAGACACATGACAGATCAATGAAAATCATTTCCATTAACTTTCCTTTTAATCTAATTGCTGTTTAGGTGAAACAATTAAGATATTAAAGACATCTCATTGGTGTTTATTCTTTCCTATGGGAATCTAGAGGGAATGGAATATGTTTCTAGTCTAATTAAGGCCACATGAGAGTATTTGTGCATACAAGCATACTCGTGTGTGTGTGTGCGCGTGCGTGTGCACGCATCTGTTTGCTCGCTCACCCGTGACCGTGATGTCATACTCGATAAGGAAGAAAGCCTCCTGGCTGCTCTGCATGATCAGGGTCAGAGCGTCAGCATGTTTCTGTCTGTTCAGAGCAACGCCGTTCACACTCAACACACGATCGCCCGCTCGCAGGGTACCCTCCCTGACAGAGAGACAGGCATAGAGACAGATAGAGAAACAAGGAGAGACAGGTGGAAACACAAAGAGACAAAACAGTGGAGGGGTACAGAGATGAGAGAGAGAGATACAAAGAAGTTAGAAAGGATACAAACGCTCGCATTTAAAATAAAAACATCATAAGTGTCTTTTTAATAAGTCATTTAATATATATACCGTATATATTAGTATGTGTATTCCCTGGGAAATGAATCCATGGCATGACCTAGGGATTGCTAGTGCCATATTCTACCAGTTGAGCTATAAGAATGCTGAATTTTAATTAGCATTTACAGTGGTAAATAAAAGTAATCCATATGACTCCCGTGGTTAAATCCATATCTTCTGAAGCCAACTGATAGTTGTGGGTGAGAAACAGATCAATATTTAAGTCCCTTTTTACTATCAAGCTCCACCTTTGACATGCCCCAACCAGTATGTGGCTGAATGTGAAAGTCAATTCCACACCAGAATATGGAAGTGAAAGTGTACATTTTCAGTAAAAAAGGACTTAAATATTGATCTGTTTCTCACCCTCACCTATCAAATGGCTTCAGAAGATATGAATTTAACCACTGGAGTCTCACGGATTACTTTAATGCTGCCTTTGTGTCCCTTTTGGACCTTCAAAATTCTGGTCTCCATTCGCTTGCATTGTAAGGACCTACAGAGCTGATATATTCTTCTAAATATCTTAATTTGTGTTCAGCAGAAGAAAGAAAGTCATACACATCTGGGAAGGCATGGGGGTGAGTAAATGGTGAGAGAAATTTTCATTTTTGGGTGAACTATCCCTTTAAGAGCGTTTTGAACTCTGTTTTTGAAACCAACATGCAAAACTGCTGCTAGAAATACACATTTGCACAATTGGGCTTTTGACTCCAAACTGTATTGTACAGTTATAAAGCCCCTGTGACAACTTCCCAGTATGACAACAAGCCCTGGTCTCCCCTGTTCAGCACATTTATCAATGTGTATGTTACCTGGGAATCACACACATGACCTTTTGGTTGCTATTGCTATGCTCTACCAGTTGAGCTACTGGAATAACAGGACTCCAGGAATTTTAGAAGCCCACTGTAAATAATGTGCTAATTTTAATTCACTATTGAGCATAAAGCAGGGTTTTATTAGCATGTCTTTGTGTTTTTGGTTCTGTGTGTGTGTGTGTGTGTGTGAATGTAAGCTCTGGGTTGTGTTCTACCCTTCTCACTCATTTTAATGTAATCAGCCTATGCTTCAGTTGGCATGTATGCTTTCAAATCTCACCGTCCACATTCACATACATTGCACACACAATACCGCATGCTCTCACACTGACCATATATACATATAAAGACACACACACACACAAAAAAAAAAATCCATTTCAGAAATGTATACACAAACACCTACCACATCAGCATGGTCTCACACACACACACAGTCAGAGAGATTCATGATGATTCAGACATTGGACTAATTAATAAACGTCAACCAGGTCAAACAGGGCATTTTTGTGCCACACCGCACATCCTCGTCTTTCTAGCTGAGGAATAAACATATCTCATACACACTCATATAATTTGACTCATAGTTGTCTCACCTGTCTGCAGGTCCTCCGGGCCTGACGTAGGTCACCACCAGAGGTCGAGCCCTATGCCAGTCCTCATGGAAGCCCCCTGAAAGCATATGAAATACACACCTGATGTGCCAACCTGATGCCCTTAGTCATAACACTCAACCCAACACATACACACACACACCACCTGCTGTCCTTGAGTGTAACATCAGAGTAAACACAAATGCCATTAAAAAAACTCTTTAAATTGAATTTTTTTTTTTTTTTTTTAATCATTTGAGGAGATTTGAAAGGAAACATTCAGGTTTGAAGGAACATTCATGTTCAAAATAACTTGAAGGAATAGTTCTCTTATCATTTATTCACCCTCATGCCATCCCAGATGTGTATGACTTACTTTCCTCTGCAGCACACATTTGAAGATTTTTAGCAGAATATCTCAACTTTGTTGGTCCATACAATAAAAATTAATGATGACCAGAGTTCCTAAAAGCATATAAAAGCAGCATGTCTTTATCCAATCCATGTCTTCATAAATGATACAATCTGTTATGGGTGAGAACAGACCAAAATATAACACTTTTTATTTTTGTACTATAAATCTTGACATCAGCAGTCTCCTTGGTGATCATGATTTCACACTCGATTACACTTCCTTGCGCCATCTAGCGCTCTGAGCATTAGGAAGCACTAGGAAGTTTAATCGAGCTTGTAATCATGACCGTGCCTAGAGACTGCAATGACAAGATGTACATTGAAAATGGAGTTATATGTTTGTCTGTTCTTAACCAAAACCGATAGGATCACTTCAGAAACATGGAATAAACCACTGGAGTCGCATGGATTACTTTTATGCTGCCTTTATGTGATTTTTAGAGCTTCCAAGTTTTGGTCACCATTCACTTGCATTGTATGGACCTAGAGAACTGAAATATTCTTCTAAAAATCTTCGTTTGTGTTCTGCAGAAGAAAGAAATGCATACAAATCTTTGATGGCATGAGGGTGAGTAAATTATGCGAACATTTCTATTTTTGGGTGAACTATCAATTAAACTCGATCAGCAACTTCTGTGACATGATGTTGATTACCACAGGAAATAATTTAAAGTATTGACAAAAAACGCATTTACAATAATGCACTTACAATGGAATACTAAGAGGCATGGCAATATACCGGAAACATTTCTTTAAGTCAGTGGTAACAGCATGCACATAGTTTCTTTATAACCTCTGGTCATATGTTTTTTTTTTTCTTAAAAAAACAAAACAAAAACAAAACAAAAAACTGTGAAATTCACCTCAGTTTTTGGGTTATAGCCACTGGCGTAGCCATGGGTGGACCTGGGTGGGACGGTGCCACTCATTAGCATTCAGGCCCACCCAATTACACCTATAGCCAAAAGCTTGCTGGCCTCGAACCACGAACGTCAGAGGCTGTTGATCTAGATAATGTCAGCATCAAAGCTTTTAAAACAATAGCAGCATAAATCTAGATTGCTATCATTATAACAAAACTATTTTACTTCAAACACCCGATGTGACGATTACTTGCACGTTCAGTTGATGGGCATCCCGTATTGTGCAGCAGCTCCAACCACTTTGTAATCTTCGGATATTAAAATTAAAATATACAGTATGTGAATTTATTGCTATAAATTGTAATAATTAGGCAATATATTTAAGTAACTGTTCATCAAAACCAGATCGAGTTGACATAAGATGCTGAATTAAATAACTTTGGTTGTTAAAATGATCTCAAAACTCCTAAAACTTAAACTCCATCCACTTTCTAAAATAACGTTAATTAATTACTAATATCACACAGTATGTATGAATGGATTGTATTTACTAGTATAACTTCTATTCGTTGCATCAAAAGCAGCTTGTGATGGCATTAATAAGCTGTTCTTAAATCAGTTATTTTGGATGATAAAATATGCTCTGAAAACTCCAGCCTCTTTTTCCCCGTACAACTAAACTAAAATCCATATCATATGGGTGAATTTATTGCTATGAAATTAATATCATAACTTAGGGAACAGTCACAGACGTAGATAGCTCAGAAATCTTTCTCTACCTCGGAGCATGATTCCTTTAAGCTTTTTCTCTCTTACTGTATTGCAGCAGGGTCATTTCTCCCCCACTTTAATGAGAGTAGAGTTGTAACGCAGTGACACAATCAGAGAAAAAAAGTCATTTTATTGACAGAACACCATAGCGACAAAGCCCATTTCCATCATTTTAATCCATCCAAAGATACACCAGCAAATTTTGTAACCAAAATTGGTCCATTCTATTAGATGTAAAATTTTCAAAATTTCTATGGTAAATCACTGAATCCCCATATAACAAGTAATATCTATTCTCAGCCACAAGGTCTCCTAACGTTCCATATGTTATGCATATAAAATAAAATAAAAAATGTCTGAATGTACTCAAATACAAATATTGTTGATTGACCTTTTAATATTCTTAAAGTACTGTAGACAACCTTTAGTAGCTAAATGTCCTTAAAATGCCCCTGGAAATAATTTGCTAAACATTAAAAATGTAAAATAAAATAAAATAAATGAAAAGTTTACAGATCTCATGCAATTGATAATTATTCTTGGCCCATCCACCCAAAGGTTTCTGCCTTTGCTACTGGTTATAACATCAGTTTATGGTAAAAACAAATCGAATATTTACAAAAAAACATCAGGTTTATTACCTCTCAGAACGAAGCCAAAGCTGTTGCCCTCTTTCTCCAAACACACTTCGATAGTTTTAGAGATGACATTGCAGGGATTGCTGGGAACTAAACGCAGAGGGAGGGATTTGTGTTACTGAACTCCACAGATTGAAATCTACATTTCTTTACAGCAAACATACTTTAAAAAATGTACTTGACAAGCAAGATGACATTAGGTCTTATATTGAGATCATCTCTAAACAGAACAAACCAGCTTGGAGCAGCACCATTTCATCCTGGTCTAAGCTGGCCTTTTCAGCAGGAAAAGAAAAAGGACACAAGAGTGTAGATGTAGATGAAGGCAAATCTGAATCCTGGCTACGTGTCTTGTGTGTTTGTGTCCTTACCGAACGGAGGCAGCTCGTACTCCACCTCCAGCACCACACGCTCACCAATGTTCTTAAGCATGCTGATAATCTCATCGTGTCTGAGTTTGGACAGGTTTATACCGTTCACTGACTTGATGTAGTCTCCCACATTGAGCTGATCACTCCTGCCACAAACACACAGATGCAAACGAAAAAGATATATTCAAATTGAAAATAGGTTTAGGCAACCAATATTTAAAAAGAGTATATGTTTGCTTATTTTCTTTCATAGTAGCCTATATATATATTTTCGGTAACGCTTTACAATAAGGTTCCATTCGTTAACATTAGTTAATGCATTAGGTATCATGAACAAACAATGAATATTGTATTTTTTACAGCATTTATTAATCTTTGTTGATGTTAGGTAACAAAAATACAATTGTTCATTGTTAGTTCATGTTAGTTCAAAGTGCATTAACTAATGTTAACATATATAACTTTTTATTTTAAATTAGATTTTTTTCAATTGGATATACATAAACACGGGGCAGGTAGTGCAGGACAGAACATATACATATCTTCTGCAGAAAGAAATGCCTGCTTGTCGTCGTGCGGCATATCCCTGCAGTGTGTGTGGGCGTGTGTGTGTGTGTGTGTGTGTGTGTGTATTTCTGTGTGATGTCAGCAGAGCTGACTCCTCATGTACTGTTGTAGAAGCTAATTTAAGCCGCTGCTGTCACCCAGCACTGGGATTATGCCTGTAAGCATCACGTTAACTACGACTACATGCAAGAAACTGCACACACCCACAACCACAACGACAATGCACAAAAATAGTTCATTTACACATGAGAACATAACCAAAGGCAAAACCCAAACACATAATTTTGTGGTTTTGCATAATTATGCAAATGTTTTAAAAAGCATTAACATACACACTAATCTCACACACACCTCACACATTTAGACCTGGACTAGAGATTTCACTGTAATCTTCAAAATAACAATAACCCAAGATTGTATATACTTTTCCAAGGCAAAAAGAAATGGCACTCACAACCCATTTTACTTCCATAATGTGGTATATTTCATAGTGAAACAGGATATTAATCGTACATGTAGGGCAAATGTTGTGCGGGACTTGAAATTGATTTTGAAAAGTGGGCATTACATACCAGAAGGGAGCCTGAGAACATGGACTGGTGGCTTCATCAGAAGCATATACCATCGATTAAACACCTCGGAGCTAGGTATGGTGCATAAACTTCTCTACTCTACGCAGATGATATATTATTATTTGTCTCTGACCCTAGTAAGATCTACACCTAGCTTCCATAAAATTATTAATTCTTTCTCCAAATTTTCAGGATACAGGGTGAACTGGTCTAAATGGGAAGCTCTTGCTCTGACAGCGTATTGCCCTGCCACAGCTTTCCAACCTGGTGCCTTTCAATAGCCTAAGCAAGGCATTATGTATTTAGGCATTTTATTTAATTTATAATTATAATAATTAATTTTATTTATTTATCACACATTATACATTTGCACATATACAGTGAAATTCTTTTTTTTTCCACATATCCCAGCTAAGCTGGGGTCAGAGTGCAGAGTCAGCCATGTTATGGCACCCCTGGAGCAGATAGGGTCAAGGGCCCAACAGTGGCATCTTGGCAGTGCTGGGGCTTGAACCCCTGCCCTTCTGATCAGTAACCCAGAGCCTTAACCGCTGAGCCACCCAGCAAATTTGAGAGATTTAGTTAGAGTTCATTTTGACTTTTTGTTCTCATGTGATGTGGATAGGTGGGCTTCTGAAATGTAATTTGGGACGTTTACCATTCCAAATGAAGGACTTTGCTATGCTATCAAATTGCTTGAAATAAGAGAGAGGGACAAATATAGGGAGAGACTGAAGCAGGAAGTTGAATTATGGAATACAATTCATTTTAATAACATTAACCTTCCCAATCATTGATAAATGTAATGAAGCCCACCTGCCCACATCGCTCGAAAACCTTATTATTAAAGGCTCAAAATTAACTCTAACTAAATCACACAAATTTGCTGGGAATAAAATACCCAGATACTTAATTCCCTGTTTGGGCCACTGAAAGGCACCCGGCTGAAAAGCCATTACTGGGCAGTACGCTGTCAGTGCCAAAGCTTCGGATTTAGACCAATTAACTCTGTATCCCGAGAACTTAGAAAAGGAATTAATAATTCTGTGGAGGCAAGGCATAGATCTAGAAGGGTCAGAGACGAATAATAAAATATCATCTGCGTAAAGCAGAAGCTTATGCACCACACCTCCCGCCATCACCCCTGGAAAATCCTCCTCCTTTCTTTTCGCGGCTGCTAATGGTTCCAGGGCAAGACAGAACAATAATGTGGAAAGAGGGTAACCCTGCCTGGTGCCCCTATCCAGAGTAAAGTAATCTGAAATTAATCCATTGGTTTGTACCGCCACTACCGGATATCTATAAAGTAACTTAATCCATCCAATAAACATACTCCCAAACCCGTACATTTCCAAAATCTTAAAAAGATAATCCCATTTTCATAAGTTGTTTAAGAGTACATTTTGATGAATGATAATAAAGAAAAAAATTTCTTTAAAACAATATGCACTGATGAATTGTGCACAGTAAGACCAGAAAAATGTATTAAGAAAATAGGTACAATTTGATTTCATGCAAATGTTAGATGACCTGTCCGCAAACAACATTTGCAACTATGTATTCTCTCACTAACAAGCACATCAGTCATGCGGTTGCCTGCAGGTCAGCCCAACCATTCAGCTGTAATCTTCCTCATCTCTGTGTGTGTGTGTGCGTGCGTGTGTGTGACAGAGAGAGCGGGCGGTCAAGTTAGGACGGCATCAGCTCATCACACTTTCATAGGCTGATGTGAAGGAGCAGCCTACATCCTGAGGTTACACACATACGCACACACACACAGGAGCACAGATCCTGAGGTTAAAGAGCTGTGAGTAAACATGGCACAAAATGAAACACAAAGGCACCTACCAACACTACACACTCATTATCATAATACATCACTGGCGTTAAGCATACTGTATCTACATACTCGCCATGCTCAAATATTATCTCAATCTGACCGGCTTGTCAGCATAGATGAGCCCATTTAGAAAAATCACAAATGATATCTCAATATCTAAATTGTTTCTTCTATACAGCAATGAGATTAAATAAAGAGCAAATTGCTTAAAGGGATAGTTTCCTCCAAAATGTGTTCTCTGTTTCTCACCGGGTTGCGAGCCCTCCTGGTCTCAGGTTTGACACTCTTGGCTTGCCTTCCTTGTCACAGCCTCCGGAGATGGTTAGACCAAGACTGCTGCCCTCTTTTTTTATCAATTCAACTGTGGTGACACCTCTCTGCTCATCTATACACAAACACACACATGCATCAGCACACGGGTTTCACCTGTTAAATGTGGAACCACTTTTTACTGCAGTACTGTACATTTTTGAACTGGTTCAACTGATCAATTAAAAAGAGCAAATATGCTCACAAATTGAACATTGCTGTGGATTGTGAGCAAGTTTGACTCTACACAAGCTCTACACAAGCACAATTTCTAGCCGATAAAAGGTTTTAGATCAGACCATGATTACAAAATAGTACATTCACTATAGATATGTCCATGCTTTTTCCATGACGTTTAAGATTTTATTAATTTCCATGACATTTCCAGGGCTGAAAAAAAAAAAAAAAAAAATCCCTAATATTTCCAGGTTTTTCAAAATACACTCCACAGTATATTTTTAGTTCTAATAAAAGTTCCACACAAAAGCAACATTTAAAGCATTTTGATAACATTTTATGTTGACATGCACCACCACTACTCTCATTGTTGACAAATTTGATGTTTTATAAAAAAGATAAATGTGAATTAAGGTAAATTACACTGAACTTCTTGTTACATACTATTTCTGTGTACTAAACAGTGTGGGAAATCTGGAGGAAAATTTTAGAGCCTTAAAATAATTAAAAAAAATATTTTCTATTTTTCATTTATATAAATATTGAAACAAAACCTCTCTTTCCCAAACTGTAGGATATTACAGTATGCACAACCAATCTTAAAATGTATTTCTTAGTTGCAAATTATTTCCTAAATGACCACATTTATTCATCTATAAAATACTGAACATAATATATTCTTCTTTTCCACTCCTAAAGATACTCAGGGACCCCATTACAGTAACTGAGATTTTGCACCATGTACCTTTGTATCCTTATGAACAAATGAAAAACACATTATTCCATAACTATACACAGTTCAAGTAATGAAATCGAAAACCGAAAACGAACTGAATTTTTTGAAGAACATAACTGAAAGCTGGAACAAAATCCCTTTCAATTGTTCCAGAGTGAAAAGATATTTTTTTTATGCTTTTAACCAGTTAACAACCAATTAATTTTGTTCCGATAGTTTTTCATAAAGCCAAAGGGTTTATCACAGTAAATCTTCAGAATTACACCACTTCCTGTTGCCCGAAGAAATGAGGCTTCTCTCTTTGTAGTAGAAATAAGCATGCACTTCGATTCTGAAGGAAACTGCTAGTTTAAAAACCAATGTAAAACAAAACTAATAATCCGGTCCTCAAAAGGTGACGTGTAGTCCGAACGCGATCACGCAGTATGCACGTGCATGCAGGAGAGAGAGAGAGAGATTAATTTATTTTAGGTGGCCAAATGAATATTTGAAATATTTAAAATTATTTTTGGGGATATATTTAGTAATAAGCATACATTTATTGAAAAGACGTTACTTTATAAAGGCTGCTGTATACAGTACTAAGCTTGTTATGATTTCTGTCCGGAAAATTCCCCTACATGGGAAAGAAAATTAATCGACAGGTGGTTTGATTCTAATGAGAGATCTGGAAACACTGCAACTGGTATATCGCCCACCCTTAGTGCAGAGTAGTGTCATTTTAAAAAGAATGTTATTAACTGTTCTTTAATTTTGTTGTAACCAGTTACCATTTTGCAAGGAGGCTGTAAAATGCCGGAACCGAAACGAAAAAAATACTGTTTCTGCTTAGAACGAAGTGAAATTAAATATTTTTAGTTTTTAGTCCCTGATAGACAATATACCATCCAAAGTGTGTCCTCCCTGCAGTCTTTCAAAAATAGCAGCTGTAAATCGCCATTTGATAGAGAATGTTAGTGTGATACATCACTTTAACTGACATGATTCCTCATAAGCCCAAGGGAGAAGAAGAAGAAAAGAACAGAAAGAGCGATTGAGGGGGGTACAGCAGCAGTCCAAAGAAATCAAATATCAGCATTATCACAGAAGAACAGTCTCTTTACCTTAAGGTACAAGACACTGTGTGTGTGTTTGTCAGTTGCGGCACACACAACTCTATAAGAGAGTCTTAAAGGGATAGTTCAGCCAAAAAGTTTTACTTACTCTTATATCACTCAAAACCATAGACTTTTTCCGTGGAATGCAAAAGGAGACATTTTGAAGAATCAACTGGTTGCTCCTTTTTCATGCATTTACTATACAATGAATGGAGACTGGAGCTTTCAAGCTTCAGAAAAGGACAAAAATCATTATAAAGTGGTCTATACCAGTGGTTTTCAACCTTTTTGACTCCAAGGCCCCCCACTGTCCAAGACAATATCTGAAGGCCCCCTCGACCGAAACTATGTGTCTGATTAATATAATTAATCGTGGATAATTTTTTTATTCTAGAAGTTTCAGAAAGAGTCGGTTTATAATTTGTATGTATACATCTTAAAGTATTTTTTAGCATTTTAATTAAGTAGGATTATTTTAATTATATAAATATTTCTTATTTTAAATACATTTTAAGTCATCTTGAAGCCCCCTTGGAAGTGTGCTGTGGCCCCCTAGTGGGTCCTGGCCCCCTGGTTGAGAACCACTGGTCTATAAGACTCATTGGCTTCTGAATCCATTCGATAGCTTTGGATGAGGAACAGATCGAAATTTAAGTTATGTTCCACAGAAGAAAGAAATTCATACAGGCTTAGATCTTCATGAGGGTAAATAAATGTGGACAGCATATTCATTTTTGGGTGAACTTTTCCTTTAATGTAAGAGCAACAGAATACGCATCTGATACTGAACAGGAATTTCTTCTGAAACAGCAGGAAGTTATCTGCAGGTTTTAAGCTTTGTGGTTTTGGATGGCAACCTACCAGCAAGACTGCACCTCTTGGTGAGACCGCTGCTGTCACTGGCAGCTGAGTCTTTGTTTCCCTTTGTGTACGGGACATCATCTGAAAAATAATGGAAAAGACTAAATAGAATATGCTCTTTAGATAGCTCACGCCAAGCAGCCTTATAGGTTAAAAATTCATTTTTACTGAATAACCCCTTGTCAGGCTAGGACTGATCCTTTTTTATGATATTTAGAATTTAATGACTCCAAATTCAACTCCAAGTAATTTTGATAGAATGGAACCTCTATTTGGCTTACTACCAAGAACAAACAGAATTTATTAAGCAACGTAAATTAAGAAAAATAGCCATACAATGACAGCATCTTTGAAGTCAACAATTTAATTCAACACATTTTACTTCTGTAATCTGATGTATTTCCCAGTGATACACTATATTAAAAGGGAAAAATATGGAGGACGGGACTTAATTTTATCTATTGAGAATAGATTGGAGGTCAGAGGTTGAAACAGTATAAGTGGGATTGGTGACATCATCCGTGAAAGGAAAGTCGCCTCTGAAATGACTCCTTTTCGACAGACAACATATATTGGATAATGTTAACTAATAGTACTCCAAAATCAACCATAAAACTTGCATTCAGGTCTGACTCCATTCTGGTATGGAACACCCTCTTTTCATGATCCAATTAATTCCTGATGGATAAAATCAAGTAGCACCCTACATTTTTTTCTCATTGAATACCCTATTTCACTCTGAAATATGCTATATTATGTAAATAAAATAGGTTTCAAATGGAGTTTCATGTTCACTTTAAGTTACAGGGACAGTCCCCACAGTAGCTATCTAAGAACAATGGTGAACCTCAAGGCTCGTCCCTTGGTGGGGTTTGAATCTAGAACCCTTCAGTTTCTAGTTAAGATCTTTAAACACTAGGCTATACAACTCCCAAATGTCTGATAATATACATCCGAATTGTTCTCTCCATTGCAGGCTAACCCTAGAGTTAGTTTAGGCATATGAATTGTACCAGCTAATGAAGACGTACAGTATATGTACCTGTCTTTATATCCCCATCAGCCCCAACACACATAATCCATGAGACATACTGTAGATACCCTTAACATATTCTTTATACTAAAAGGAATAAAAACAAGATTTAGACACAAATTTGTTTGTAACATTTGTAATTTCTAAGTACCAACAACTCAAATAAAGTAAGGCCAACAAAACCTATTTCAGCCCATTCTGAGTATTAACAGCCAATTAACATCCTTTTGGTCAGTAAAGATGGTTCAGCTGCTCTGTAGGCCAAAAGGCTAAATAAATCATTAGCCTACCAGACAATTTGTTTTAGAAGTCAAAGGGTCACAGCATCACACCAATGCTTTTAAGACCTTGCAATGATCAACACCATTAAAATAATATACTTTATGTTATGAATCTTTAAAAGTGGCGTTTTCTGTATGGCACAAGCACGAAAAACAGACACATACAGCGATGTCTCTGAAAGACAGAGCCAAGTAAAATTGTCATAATGGACCGTGATATCTCGTTTTCTAAGTCTATTTTCTCTTAAACTAATTTGGAGCAAACCACTCCAGTGGCCCTGGTTGTGTTGACACCAATCCTGATGTAGGTTAAAGAGATGAAGTTCTAACAATGCAAATGGAAGCTCAGGGCCTATTTTCAGAGCTGGGCTTTTATTTATAGTAGCCCCAGTTGTCATCACTTTCTCAGCTCTAAACACTGAACAGGCTTTTCCATTAAAACTTCTTTTTTAATATAGAATGGCAGATCTATTTTGAAAAATACAACATATAAATGTTTTGTTTTAAAGAAAAAGTGTAGAGTATGAGCAAGAGGTTTTCTTTATATTATGTTCATACGTTTTTTATTGTATTTATCTGTATCCTGTGTTTAAGGCAAAAACATTTAAAACTTGACCGTACACAAAAAGTACCATGGGAAGTCCATGTTTTTTGGACCGTATCATGGTAGTACCATGCTATTCAATGAAGTACCTTGGAGTGCCATGGTAATACCATGTTTTTGTCATGTACAATGGCAATACTAACATTTTTTTGGACATGGTACCATAAAAATACCATGTTTTTTGGACTGTACCATGGTAGTACCACAGTTTTTATTGAAGTACCATGGTAATACTGTGTTTTGGACATGTACCATGACAATAGAAATATTTTTTGGACATTGTACCAAGAAAATACAATTTTATGTTAGGATTGTACCATTGTAACACATGCTGATTTATGTAATACATTGGCAATACCAATGTATTTGGACATGGTACCAGAAAAAATACCATGTTTTTGGACTGTACCATGGTAGTACCATGGTATTCATTGAAATACCTTAGGGTACTATGGTAATACCATGTTTTGGACATATACCATGGTAATACCAACGTTGTTTTAGACATGGTACCATGAAAATACCATGCTTTTTGGACTGCAACATGGTAGTCCCATGTATCGTTGAAGTATCTTGGAGTACAGTGGTAATGCCATTGTGTTGCAGACATGTTTCATAGCAATACCAATAAAGAAGTACCATGATTTTTTATCCATGTATCATGGTAGTACTATGTTTTTTTAACAAATACCATGTTAGTACCTTGTTATTTTTTGAAGAACCTTAAAATACCATGTAAATACCATGGTAAATGAACCTGGTAATCATTGAGTACCATGGAATATATCAAAGTACCATAGGACTGCCATCTGAAACCATGGTAGCACTACCACCACAGTAATTTTTTGTTAGGGTAATTTTGATACTTGAAACTTATTTCACATCTGGGTTTGAAAACTGTACATCTCAAAAGGAATTGCATTACTGGATGTCTGTACTGTATATAAAGACAATGGATAAAGAAATAGATGGATTGAGAAGATTGTGACTCACCACTGTTGTTGCGACCCTCCCTTCTCAAGCCACACAACATTTTGGGAATGTCACGACTCCATTCTGTAACACACCAGTTTGAGAACCAAATACAATTTTACCAAACCGTAAGGCAACCTTACTGCATCACCCAACTGGAAAATAACATGTTAACCTAATTATGCCAGAGAGTATGTCCATAACTCAAGTTAAGACTCTTTGAAGCTGCTTTTGAAAGAAAACGTGATAAATCTTCTAGTCAAGGGAAGGCAACAAGACTAGATGTATCCATTCATTGTTGAAGAAACAGAATCCAAGAATTCAGACACTACAAATTGCCAGTCCACTCAGAACTCCTGTGTTATTTAATCCATACAGGCAGACTCTATACAAAACATTCAGAGTTCCACATTTTCCAAGACTTAAACATCAACTGATTCATTACTGCAGGGTCACGTGTCTGAGTGTAAGAGTGAATGTATGCATGAATGAATGAAAAAGTATCTTGCAGAAATGGATTTAGATTTTTCCTGAGATATTTCACTTTGTCACTCCATTTCGTCCCTTCTAAACACCATAACGTGGTCCCCTTTGCCTTCAAATGTCAACTGTCAATCAACACATGCAAGTAGTCTCCAGTCAATCATCCATTTAACAAATCTTCTCTGCTCAGTCAGATTCAGTCCTGTGTTTGCAGCATGAGTCGAAGCAGATGGTAGTTTATCCAGCTATGACTGCGCTGCGGTATGGGAATGTAGCAGAACGCTTCAGTGCTTTGCAGAGAGCCACCTCGGAAAGCAAAGCGACAGATCAGACTGTCTCCTTTTCTCCTCCTTTCCAACGCTCCTCCCTCACTTCTTGCAATTCACACATGTTCTTCCTTTCTACCCTGGCCTATTAATCATCTCTGTTCACACACACACGAACACACACACAGTCTTACACTCACTGTCAGTGAGTATCCTTCTACCGGCAAGATAATGTAGACACATAATAGCGTTGTATTAAACACACACACCCTCACTCTCTCAAGCCCCACGTGTCTCATGCACAAACACTCCCCCCTCATGCTCTCTTTCTCTCACAAGTGCCCCTTCTCCCTTCATTTAGCAGTCAAGCATCCTGCATGAAACAGACCATGGTAATATAGTTTAATTGTCATTGCTGTTAAAATAAAACTGGTAACTTGATATTAGCTACCAGTGTGATCAATAAAGAAATAAAACAAAATGATGTATAGTGATGGTAACAGATGGTAATATGGTACTTTGATAGATACTGTAATAGGGTGCTGAATGTTTCACATATTCAAGTTTATCATGGTATTCCAAGGTACATCAAAGAATCCTATAGCACTATATGTCCAACCTTGGTACTTTCTGCCACTATTTTGCTAGTGCACTGTTATAAAAATGTACAGTGGCAGTAGGGATACCATGGTACAGTGATAGTATCAAATGGTAATGCCATGCTACTTTAATACAGTATACAATGATACCTAATAATTACCATATTTATACACCATCGTATTTACTAGAAATGCACCAATGTATTGGCCTATAAAAGCAATTATCTGCACTGATGTTTATGGCAAACAGTAATTAAAATAAAAAGTAATTATCTGCATATTCATGTACTATCGTATTTACTTGAGATACACAGATGTATTGGCCAAACATGTTATGAAGTGGGGGGGTCTTGGATTTTTTTTTCCTCCCGGCTGGGGGTTGGGGAGGGTTGATGGTTTGGTGTTCAGTGGACTGGAGGACACAGACCCTAAGTAACTGTTTTTGGTAACTTAGGCAACAAAATATATTTATAAATACTTATTATGATAAATAAATAACTACAATATAATATATTTTTAGGAATTTCCCATTAAGCACAACTTGTGAATGAAGGAAAACAATGTCAGCGGAAATGGAAAAATTATGCAGAATTTTGTTTTATGCAGTTTTGGAGAAAAAAGTTTAATAAAATAATGGGAAGATGACAGGAAAAAAGACCCCGTCATCTTGTTCTACGCCTTTGTGAGAACATTAAGAATACTCGTTTTTTTACTGTTTTGCACTTACATCTCTATGCTCTTTGTGTACTTTTGCACAAGAGACACATTTACATTTGAGACATTTTAATAACAACAGAATTTCTTTCATTTTCGGGACCAGCGTTGTCTCGCACATCCCACAAATGTCTTGACTGTTTCTAAAAACCTTAAACTGTTTAGATGCTGCTGACCGAAGTAGGCCTACCACTTGGCTGGTGTTCATGTTTCACAATGTTTCACGATGTTGCTTCGATGATTATTAAATTCCACCATACAAAGTGCAAAGAACTACAAGCCTGCTTCGATTGCACGGATTGGAGTGTTTTTGAGGCTGCAGCCACAGACCTGGACGAGCTCACAGATACTGTTATCAGTTTCTGTGAGGATATGTGCATTCCTACTAGGACTTATTTAAAGTTCAACAACGACAAACCGTGGTTTACAGCAGAGCTCAGGCAGCTTCGTCAGGCCATAGAGGCCAGGAACACACTGAATAAGGAAATCAGAGTGGCTTAAAGAAGATACTCTGAGAAGCTGAAAAACAAGTTTTCAGCTAACAACCCTGCATCAGTGTGGAGTGGCATGAAACAACTCACAAATTACAGGACTCCTATCCCCAACCCTGTGGTGGACCAACAACTGGCTGACAACCTGGATGTGTTCTACTGCAGATTTGATAGACCCAATCTCACACCCCACACCCACTCTGACCTTCACTTCACACAAACACCAACACCTCCTGCAACCCCCTTCCTCCCCCCTCCTGCTACTCAATCTTCACTTAAGATCTGTGAAGATGATGTGAGCCACGTCTTTCGGAAACAAAAGATGAGGAAAGCTTCAGGCCCAGATGGCGTCTCACCAGCGTGTCTTCGATCCTGTGCTAACCAGCTGGCCCCCATCTTCACACAGATCTTCAATAGATCACTGGAGCAGTGTGAAGTCCCATGCTGCTTCAAATGCTCAATCATTATTCCTGTCCCAAAGAAACCAAAAATCACAGGACTTAATGACTACAGACCTGTCGCCCTGACGTCTGTGGTCATGAAATCATGGGTGGTTTACGAGGACATTTGTTTAGGTTACAAACTGGTAATTACAAGGGTATTATGTTATAAATGTGGTTTATGACTCCATAATTCAAATAGCTTAAAGAAATCATACTAAACAATGTCTTTTTGAAAATGTAAAAATGCAGAATGCTTTTTAGTGAGGGTTAGGTTTAGGACTGTCCTCCTCCAAAAAATGACCCCATTTATTGTGCAAGCAGCTTATTACGACCTATAGATACGTTTAAAAGTTAAGCGAACTCTGGCGGTCGTATAAATAACAACAGTGTCGTGTCTCGGTTGTCTCGTCATCAAATGACCTTTGACCTTCGTTATCATTCAAAATGTGATGAGCCAAGGGAGGGAGGAGTGGCCCAGACATTTCACTGAATGTCATAGCCAAGGTAAGTATATGTGTATTTTTTTTTTATTGATTTTTCTTTTTTTTTTTTTTAAGTAATCATGCTGATTGTCTGCAATTCAAGTGTAACTAAGTTAGTTCAGTTTTAGTTACAAATCAGTTGTGAATGCCACTGAAGGAATGTGATTTTACCTATCAATAAGTTGCTAGCTCAAATGCAAACATTCCAGCTAGGTAGTTCATGCACTTTATAATGCAATATCCCTTCATCTGAAATAACTGGATACCTGACAATTTAGGGGGACTTGCTCAAAACAAATTTCATTTCTCTTAGAAAAGACTACTGTCTTTATTGTCCCTGTTGGTAGCAGAAGTACATAGATAAAAATGAATGACAAATAAATAGTGATTAAATTTAGCTAACGAGACCGAGACATGATATGACCTTTAAACTAAATTCTGTGACTAATCAGATTCTCTGACCTGAATAGCAATTTCTGTCATATTGCCACAGGAAACGATGTTATCCTACTGTATCCGAAGTGGTGGTGGCGTAGTGGGCTAAAGCACATAACTGGTAATCAGAAGGTTGCTGGTTCAATCCCCACAGCCATCACCATTGTGTCCTTGAGCAAGGCACTTAACTCCAGGTTGCTCCAGGGGGATTGTCCCTGTAATAAGTGCACTGTAAGTCACTTTGGATAAAAGCATCTGCCAAATGCATAAATGTAAATGTATCCCAAACTGTATCTTGATAAGTGTTACCAAAAATGTTGCCTCTTTACTGTTAAGGTTGAGTCACAACTTTTGATAGATGATCTAATCAGAATATTATCGGGTCACAGTAGTTTTACAGCTATCAACATTACTTAAATTCAGCTTAAATTCTGTGAAGCCACCACTTCTAGTTAAAAGGAGTACAGAACGTTAAAGAATGTTTAAAACCATTGCAGGTGCAATATTGGTGAGATTTGCAATCGGTTGTCAGAATCAGGTTCATTCCCTGTTATTGCTGATTTAAGATTATTGCCACACAGAACATGCATGATCCCCATTAGTGCTTTCAGATTTATAGGCACAAGTGACCAGGGACCAGTCTGTGACCAATTCTAACCTGTTAGTACAGAGTCCTGGTTGTTCTGATTAGTGTACTCTCAGAGCTTTTGTAGGCACACAGCTTATTCCTCTTTGACCGTTGTGGTAATTTACTCTGAATTTAGCTAAATGATTATTTCAGCAACAAGTTAAATACAGGGTTGTTCAACTAATCCTAGCTCATCTATTTTTTTATTTTTCAGGTCTTTGAACATCAGACCACCTTTCTATTATCATTGACATATTTTAAATCCAACGGTTCTTTTAAGAGCCAGTTTCTTATTCCTTCTCTCTGTCACACTCATTTCCTTGTCACTCATAGTTTTTGCTTTATATTTCTATGTACTTTGACTTTATCCTTTCATTCATTCTCTCTTTTAAAAAACATCTAAAAATGGCATCTGAGTAGTGCAGACAATTTAAGGAATGTCTGGAAGCGGGGGAAACCATGGCAGATGAGTTGGAAACAAAAAAGTTAAATTTTTCATACACTATTTCTCTATTATTGCATTTACCTAAATTTATAAGAAAACACCTCCACAGACATCTGAAAAGGAGGTTTGCGCCCCAGTAAAGCCAAATATATCATCTTAGTTTTTACTTTTAGCCTTCAAAGAAAAGAAAGCAAAAGGGAACTGAAGACTCCAATGTTTCCTGGAGGAAGAGGGACCAGGATGGGAACATCCTACCACAACATGTTAGGAAGAATCGATCTGGTCAGTAAAATATAATACAGTTATATTGTTGTTCACAAGTTTTAATGCTATTGGTCAGCAGTAATTTTTCCTACATCATTATATTTTGTGTTCACAGTTAAACCTGCCGGCAGTAGGGAGCTCTCAGAAGTTGAGGAGTTGCAGACAAATGAAATTCCACAAGAGGTCCCAAGTCTTGGTACGCATATTGAATTCTGACAGCCTTTATCTTTCAGTTTAAAAATGTCAAATATAGGCAACTGATGCATATGCAGTGACAAAGCCATGTAGGAAATGACGTATTTGTTTTATTTAAATACATTAGTGTAACTGTCTTTTACATTATTTTTTATATTTTATTAGTTTAGATCAACACCATCAGAGACTAAGAAATCTGCTGTGTTCTGTCACTGTCCCTGCATCAGCGGAAGTGGAGGAGACACCCACCATGTCTGCATGGACCAGAAGACAGTCCATCTGTGAAAAAAAATTCAGGTCTGCAATGCCAGAGCTCTTAAATTGCAAGTTGGCCGCAGAGACTGTAAAATAGCATTGCTGTCAACAACGTCAAACAGTTGATGCTGTTGTCCGGTGTCTAGACTGTGTTCCCTCAGGAAGTCAGTTTCTCTGTTCAGCATGTGACTCAATCATCCACAGAAAAAATGTCTTCCATCACAGAGAAGACATGATTGATGTTTTTTTAAACCAATTCCACCCACATCCTCTACATGTACAGTGGTACAATATAAGCTATGTCTGCAGTTTGCTTCAACTGTTTTTTATTTTTTATTTTATTTGACTCTATGTTGACTAAATGTCTAGACATTACTGATATTACTTTCTGAAATGTTCTTTACTGCAGTGTGTCTGCTTCCGATTCCTCCACCAATACAAATCTGCTCCTGTGGTCCAAACCAAGACTTCACCATTATCCCAGGAAAGCAGACTGTCTTGGTGACTTTCTGGGGTATGTTGTCACTTCATTCTACTTTTTTATTTCCCACCAGGAGGCGACGTGAGGTCAAGCATAATAATGGCTTACTGTTATCCTTTTGTCTTGTGCTGTACAGATACTAGTCAAATAGTAATTACATGTTTGTTTTCAGGTCCATACAACCTGTGCCTGCCTGCTATGTGCTGTCCACTTTGTTCTTGTAAATGGACTCCTGGGATTAGTGATTGCTTGGATACAAATATTGGCCAGCAACCACCAGCTGCCAAATGCTGTTCAAGTTTGATGTGTTCACATCATTTGAGCAGATGAAGTAGGCTAGCCCAGCTTTATCCCAACAAGCATTTCTTAAAATGCTTGAACATCGATCCCTTTGCACAGGACGGGTAAGAACTCTCTTTTCATTTGCAATATATTTGAATTCCAAACAACAAAATCTTTCATTAACCAAAATAATACAATCCTTCTTTCCAGACGGGTAGTATTTGTGGCGATACCTTCCACAGAGTCTTTTGAGTGTTTGGCTTCTGCAATTTTAAGAAAGAAGATCTGTGCCTGGGATAGCCGCACCAACATGTGTGTGTGTGTGTGTAATGGTAATGGTGTGTGATGTAATGACGAGTCCTATGTTTTTTAATTAAATTCTTACATTTTAACCGATTTTATAATTATATTAGCATTTGATAATGGCAGTAGAGCAACTCTCAGATAATAAAATAGCAAATATTTAAATATTAAGTTAATTACTGAAATGAAATATTCTGAAAGGAAAATTAGTTTCTGATAATTTCTTGTTTCTGATAATATGACAAAGTCCTTATTTTCACACAAACGTACTAATTTAGAGGGAAAGTAAAAGTCTTGGTGTAGGGGCAAGCCCAAAATAGAGAAATTGTGGCAAATTGATGATTTTGATACTCTACAAAAAAATAAAATAAATAAATAAACACACACACTAGACATACACTGAACATGTCATGTGTTCCCTTGGCACTTGGTACTAACAGGACATACAAGCTCATCATCTGTGTTTTGCAAAAGAATGGGTGATTATTTCTAAATCCAGGTTTTAAAAATGTTATTTGAAACTATACTGCCCCAATGTGTCTAGAAGCCAGCTCTGCAGGTCACCTTAACTGATACATTTATTAAGCTTGTATGCATTTCTGAAGCTCAAACACATACACCATTTAAAGAAAACACAATAAAACACATTAAAAATATTGCACATACACATAATCACTTAGCCACTCCTAAAGTGTACCACAATTATGTTACATAAAATCCACCCTTTACCCCTGCACAAAAAACACACCCACACATACAGTATATAAATGCAAAGGCCCCACTCCCTGTGCACACACTATCTCTTACCTTTAACCCGTCCTCGGATCACTCCCATCCGACATCGCAGAGAAAAAGAGAACATCCTTCTTTTCCCTTTCACTCCTCCAGTCAGTCCTTTCTTCACAGCCCCCCGAGCAGAGACCCCGTCCGGGAGTAGTTTAGGATTTAGTGTACAATTTACACGCCACATGGCTCCTCTTTTGGGCTATATAATGTGAATCCTCTATTTAGTCTTTGCTTTGCGTTTCGAAATAAAACCACGGTCACTTCCTCACTCTATAATTCTCTTCCTTTTTATCCTCCTCCTTATTCTCTACATCTCTCTTAATCCCAGCGGAGCTGTCTGTCCATTCTTTGTTGGAAATACTGCGGCTTAATCAGATTTGAGAGTTTTACTAAGAATGAAACACCTTTGACCCTCTTCATATTCATGTCATGCAAACCTGGGAATGACTTCATCACAAATGCAGTTAAATACATCGGGCAGGGCAGGTGTGTGTGTGTGTTGGCTGCTCATGGATGGGACAGATGGACTGATGCTGCATGCTACAGAGACACAGGCTGCCTGAACTGCAGGAGAAGATTCATCCTGAGACATCACACTAACAAAAAATACTATGGTAATACCACATTATTTTGGACATGCATTATGGCAATACCATGTTTTTGGACATGTCATGGTATTCTGTAATGTAAATAACATGGTACATCATAAATATAGTAGGATATTGGCAGCAACTGTACAATTATTTTTCATTTTCCATCATAACTTCAAATCTATCTGCCATCTGTAGGTGTAAGCAAAACGGCAGTACTAATAGCATTAACTATTTACATTAAGAAAGACTTTATCATAAAATTGAATTGAACAAGTCAGAATTTTACAAGGTTCAATGATGTGACACTCATATTTTTGTCCAGATCTATTAAATTATTCAATAAATAAATAAAAAAACTTGAATATACCTCTTCTATGATGAGCATATTTTCAATTTCTGAGTTCAAAGTAATTTTGATATTTTTTTCTGGGGCTTAAACGGGTCATGACATGTTTTTTTTTTTATTATTTTAATATGTTCCTTGAGGTTCACTTATAATAGTAGTAAAGTAAAAAAAAACTTCATATATTTGTAAACATGATCATTTTCAACCCCCATTATGACCCTCTGTTAGAAACGCTCAGTTTTGGTGCTGCTTCTCCTTTATGACTTGACAGTAAACACCCACTATTGTGATTGGCTCTCTGTTCTTGACTGACCTGCTCTCTCCTTGTAATCTTACTGCTCACCGCTACTGGGCAGGGCTACGGAGATGATAAAGTAAAGTAGGGATTGATATGTTATTATGAAGGCGGTCAGAGGCAAATGTCTAAGGAAGAAGAGAACGAGTCATTTTGGCAGCTTGGTTTCAACAAATGCTCTTTTTGCAATGAGGAGGAAGCTTTGAGTTCTGAAACTTACAGTATGTTTTGATAGTACAATGAGGTCTTACATGTGAAAAGATCACAGAAAATTTGATTCCTCATGCCATGGCCCCTTTAAAGTAAAAATTGTCATGTGGTGTAACTATCCAGAGTCTCATTAAAAGCAAAAAATTATATATATATATATATATATATATATATATATATATATATATATATATATATATATATATATATATATAAATTGGCATGAGTAAAGCAGAATTATATTTTATTATTCTTTCTTAAAAAGCAGTGAAACAACTGTTTTCATATGTGATTAGTATTTGAAAAATTTGTGTCAGCCAAATCAAAGTCATGTGGTGTAACTAACATGTAGGTAGCTATTTTGTTGTTAATGCTGACAAAAAAACAGAAAACAGACAGGACTCCTTTAGACCCTCAAGACTAAGTATGAAGTTTTAAAAATATTTCCGATGTTTTGACATTATAATGAAATGGCACATTTTGTGGCCATCATGTGGTGTAACATGAAAAACACTTCTTGATATTCTTCACTTAAAAAAAATCATGATATATGTAAAAAAAAAATTAAAAAAATAATTACCTTGAAAAATATGTTTGAAAACTTTCCTGAAATTAATGATTAAATGGACTGTTCACCCAAAAATGAAAATTCTCTCATCATTTACTCACCCTCATGTCATCCCAGATGTGTATGACTTTCTTCTGCTGAACACAAGCTTCACAAGATTTTTAGAAGAATATCTCAGCTCTGTAGGTCCATACAAAGCAAGTGAATGGTCAAAATGTAAGTCCTTTTTTATTCTAAATCTCCACTTTCACTTTTATATCTAAAAGTCATATGTGGTGCCTGTTTAGTTTCACATTCGCATCTGAAAGTGAAAGTTAAAATGGAGATTTAGAGTTAAAAAAAGGACTTAAATATTGTTCTGTTTCTCACCCACACCTATCATATCATTCTGAAGATATGGATTTAAACACTGGAGTCATATGGATTACTTTTATGTTTCCTCTATGTTACAAAGTTCTGATCACCATTCACTTGCATTGTATGGACTACAGAGCTGATATATTTTTCTAAAAATCTTTGTTTGTGTTCTGCTGAAAAAAGAAAGTCATACACATCTGGGATGGCATGAGGGTGGGTAAATGGGAGAATTATCCTTTTTGGGTGAATTATTCCTTCAAGTTGTGTACACCCTCATGTATTTAAGGTTCGAAAAAAGTAATTTAATTCATTTTACTTGATGATGCTTCTTCTTCTTCTTTTTTTTTTTTTTATGCTATATATGTTTAAAAAAATGTTTGAAACTAAATTGGACACAAAGGTTTCATTTCTAAAAACTTGACACTTATGTTTAAAAGGATTCCTTAACCCTATTTGTCAATGACCCACACCTGCCCCCATTACAAGGTCCATTAAATTCAGTAAGATAATAGGCTACCAAAGCATCATGGCACCACGACCATAAAGACAGTATTACTAGACCTTCAACAAACTGCATCTGTTTCCTCATCAGCAGCAGCAGGTGGTTTGTGGTCTGGGTGAGTCATAAAACACATGTTCTTGTGAAACCCACAAAGACACACTGAACTAAAACTTTTACTTTCACTTTTGACCTGTAATGCAGTTAACTTCCACTTTAATAAAGTTGCTGAGGATTTTACATTGTTGTGTAGCTGCACTGTCACTCCCCCATAATCAAATGAACAATGCTTTATTGTGGACCACTTTCGCACGTAACAGGGACATAGTTTACCAAATAACAAGATCACATGATGAGTAATGTAATAGGTCACAACAAGAGGAAGCTGTAAACGATTTAAGGAACTCACATTGCATTGCCAAAATGGACAGGCCGATCGCGAGGTAAGTTTAGAATCTCCGTAACGAATATTCGGATTGATTTACATTGATTGTTTGTTTGTGTTTCGGAATACACAATCTGACATTATTAAACTTTCTCCGGAAGTGACTGTGGACCCAGTTATGGCAGCATTAACCCAGTGTTTGCAACATCAGGTGAGATATTTGTTGTGGCTGTATCAAATTTCCACATTACACGCTATAACAATGACTCTCCACTGAGGTAAATATTCGCAATACTTTCGAGCTTTACTTCTCCCTAACTGAAATGTAATCGCAATATATTGTTGGTTCATGCTGTGTTTATCGAGATATATCATAATATCAACGATTGATAATGATGTTAATGATTCTTAATGAATGATACGCATCAAAACTAAGTTAAGAACACAGTGCAGCTACACAAACACGGCTATCCAAGGCTGTGTCTCGTTTCGAAGGCTGCATGCTAGGTAGGACGCGTCCTTTGAAGGCTGCAGTATACCGAGCGTCCTCCTTTAAACAAGTCTCGTTTAAACGAGATGGCCTTCGTAGGACAAACGGAAACGGAACGTAACATGGTTGCTATGACAGCACGCCACTCTTTAACAAGCGCGAGCGTTTCGTGTGAGACGGGAACAAAGTCCCTCTGGAAGGGAATGCATGAGGTACATTTTAGGAGAGTTATAATGATGTAAAGAGAAAAGAAAATAGATTTTACAGGTGTACTTTTAGTCTAATACTTTATTTTAATTATATATTAATATAATTATACATATTATACATACTCTGCACCCATCTACTGAGGTACTTCAACGTGGGAATTAACATTACTTGCGTTTGAACATCATATTTACGGGCAAATTGCCGTCATTTAAAAAAAAAAAAATTTTTTTTTTTTACATTTCGGTTGAAGCAAAGAATTGTGTATATGTGTAATCAGTTTCTCAGATTAAGCGAGTAGTATTCAGCTGGTCATGTGATGCTAACATGGCTGCCCCCATGAGGCGCCCCGTTCCATGTAGAAGAAAATAGCTTTTATAAGGTTACTAATATGACTGTTACTAACTATTCATCTCACATGAGTAGTCATGATTGTATGCATATCTTTCAAAATTACATTTAATTTCTTTAGAAGTAAAACTTTTTAAATGAAGAAAAAAAATTACTTGGTGCACCTTTAACATATTACTCAAACTACTTAAAGCTGCACTACGTAACTTTGTGCCCTCTAGCGACATCTGTGGTTGAAACTTAAAATTGCAAGCAATTTGCAGAAGAATACATTACGTCAGTCGTGTTTCGGCGCTGCTCTTCTGGCGGATGAATCTCCCAATTTGAGTTTACCTTGACATCGCCTGTGTGTGATCATGACTGGAGTCAGAGTCATAACGTGCTGTTTTCATGTTGATATTATGTTATACGATTAAAAACGGAAATATTTCTTGCTTTGATGAAGATAAACAACACTCTTATTTACATATTTGAATGAATTTTACACTTAGATCGCTTTTCTGACACTACACTCAAAGCACTTTTGAAAAGAGAACGGGATTCTCCTCAGCCACCACCAGTTGATCTTAATATGATTATTCAAGTGTTTTATCTACTATTAAAGTTTGAATTGTACTACAGTTTTAAATTTAAGAGGTTAAACTCGTGATATGGCTGATACGAGTTCAATAGAAGACTTTATTATTTTTATACTATATTGTCCAGACTAAGTTACTACAATAGTATGTCTATGCAATGCACACAATAACACCGTAAACTAAAAACATAAAAGGAGGATTCAATAATTATGGGGATAAAATATTCTTGATTAAATATAAAAATAATATGCTTAAATATGCAATATAACAATTACAAGAAGTCAGTTTCAGAAATCATACATATTAAACATGTCAAAGTAACTTAACTGGATAACGTAGATGCATCACGATCGGTTAACACACGAGTAATGTTCGATTCATAAAAGCATGACAAGCAATATAAGCTTCAACAACCCTACCAGAAAACATATCCAATCATTATAGCAGGTAAACAATTTCACCAAACGGATAACAGATAAACATCTAGACTGCGACGATGCTGTCCTGAACTGTGTGAGTGTGACTGAACTGAGCTGAACAGCGTAGTTAGTTTCTGCAGCCGGAACATGAGACAGCAGGCACTTCTTTCCTGTGTGTGTGGACATAATGTAATGACGCAAGGATGAACGTCATAAACCAGCAATTTCACGCCAAATCGAACCCAACAGCTCAAAATACAAATCATTTTGATAGGCTTACCATAGTGAATCGGGGTAAGGTAAGGACATTGTTTTCAACACTTATTGTTGATGTACTCAATCAATAATGGCAATTTGTTCATTTTTAACCAAAACATTGTACATAGTGAAGCTTTAAGCTACAAAATAACATAGAATAGTGCAGAAGTGTGAGGTTTGGGAAGTACCAAAAGTTTCTGCTAAACCCTCACTCAATGGTGTACAAAGCCACACTACATATAGTATTATGCAAATGTATCACTGTGCACTGTGTACTGCTTTATGAACTATTTAAAAATAGAATGCTAAACACCACTTTTTGGTGTGCAACCAACACAGATTTTACTTGCTGTAGACAAATTTATCGCTGCATACTGCTTCATATACTATTTTTAAACAATAGTATGCAGAATCCTTTACAAAGATTTACCATATGGTTCTTCCAAATTTCCATAGTAGCTACATATTATTACTACTGTAAATTCCCTGCTGAAAAGACTAGCATTTCTGGTCACTAGCTTATCATGTGTTTTTGGGTGCTGGTTTCCCAACATGGGAAGCTAGTGTAACTTAACCAACTTCTATAGCTAAATTTTGCTGGTGAAAGAATAGTTATGGTGATGCACCCAACCAGTACTAGCCAGCATTAACCAGCCTAGACCAGCATGGGAACTGCATGCTGGTTATGCTGGTCTTGCAGGGTAATCAAATCTCCTTCAAACAAGGCAGGCTCGAATCTTTATAAAGTTCTAAAGTCATTCTAGTATGCAATAACTAGGAACTACAGTATTGTGGAAACAATGGTTACCATGGTAAATTATAATTTAAATAAGACACTGGACCGTTTGATGCCATTGCTGTCAGATTTAACTGCTAATTTAAAATTCGTTATTTGATGTTGACCAACCGTGTTTGGAGATTTCGGTCTTTCCCCATTCAAGTAGATAGGAGCTGTACTTATTGTCAGTTGTAGAAAATAGCTGCCCTGGAGCATTCCCAAGATGGCCGGCAAGTGGAATGATTTGCCTAGAAAGGGACTTTGGTATACTAAAAAGTAGCAAAACAGTTGGAGCACAATGTAAAATACATAAATGTGGCAATTATTCAGTATGTGGTATTCCCTTCTGTCACAACTTGTAGCTTAGCTCTTTTACAAGAAGAGAATAAATGAGTTTCTCTATTTTCAATTGCTAAATCTTCCACCCACTTCCTCTGTGTTTCGCCATCCAATAGCAGCAGCTCTCAGAATATACACATTCTAGTACCGTAAGTACACTGCACTAAAGTCCATAGGAAGCAGAGCTCACTGGTTACTGCAAAGGAAGCAACTGATTTTGGATGTCTTAATCAACAATAGTTTAATTAATTGGGACTTTTTTCAAAGTGTTCTTCATATCCAAAGAGTAAGTCTTTAACTATTGCAAACTGCAGCCTTTAAAAATAATATGTTCAAATGCTTATTTTCTCTTAGCAGCTGAAGACTAAAAATAACCTATAACCTAAACCTTTAACCGTTTATAAACTATTTGGATTTCGCTGTATTGATTGATGTATATTCATGCCATGTGAATGTTTTTATTTTTTTCGGAACACTTTTAAACTATTCGTAAAGTAATTCAATTTAAATTCTAGCTAATGTCATTTAGAGGAAAGCTAAATGTGTTAAAAAATATAATGTATAAGTATAGTATAAATATATAGAAATGCATAAATATATTGTGTATAGAAATGTTTTAATATATACTGTAGTAAAAGAGCCTTTCATTGCACTGAAACTTTATCAATGGTTGCTGTCAGTTAAGTAGAAATAAAATGTTGTCTATAATTCATGGTGTAAACCACTGGAAAACTACCTTAACCAGTCTCTTTGAATTTCATTCAGCCATGTCGGCCCCACCTGCGGCAGGCACCTTTGGCCCTTCCGCGCCCCCAGCAAGCATGTTCGACACCGTCCCAGGATATGAGGGAACTATGGCCGGCGGAGGTGGTAAGAAGCACACAAGTTATGTCTTTATCAAACATCAAAGAAGCTGATGAAAACACTTCAGCTTTAGAAAGAAACTGGGCTCATGGACATAGACTGTGTTCAGGACTCAACAAATTAAGGCACACATAATCTTCCAATTGTACTAGTTTTGTTGCTGATGTGCCTCTCTTATAACAGGTGGGTATCTTCCACCTCCAATGCCGTCTGTACCAACCCCTGCGCCCGAGCCTTCCCCCAACCAACCAGAGTGGCTGTAAGAGGTTTTTCTCTTTACAAAAAACAAAAAAACTCATACAAAATGCAAAATACTAATCTTAAATAAACACTGTGTGGATACCCGCCTCTGCCATTCAATACATTTAACAGTCATACATGTACCAATATGGTTATCCATCATGTCTCATAATGACTCCTGCTTGAGGTGTGTTTGTTCTGCACCATTGTATCTCAATGCTCCTGGGGGCCCTCAGCTTTTCAGTTTAAAACAGGGGTGTCAAACTCGGTTCCTGGAGGGCCACAGTTAATTAAACATAAATGAAGCAGCTAATCAAGGTCTTCAGGAGTGTTTGAAGATTACAAGGAGGTATTTTAGAGCAGGGCTGGCACTAAACTCTGCAGGGCTGCGGCCCTCCAGGAACTGAGTTTGACACCCCTGGCTAAAATAAAAACATAACATGACTGGGGAAAAGTGAGACTAAACTAAAATAGATTTTTGTGCCTCTAACAAAAACACAGATTAATTTGTATTTTATTAAATTTTATAGTCCTAAGAAACTCATGCAGTTAAACATATTGGTGACACTTTTCAATAAAGTTTCATTTGTTAAAATTAGTAAATCCATTAGATATAATGAACTTACAATGTACAATATTTTTTACAGCATTTATTCATCTTTGTTACTGTTAATTTACAAAAATGCAATTGTTACTAGTTAGTTCATGGTGCATTAACTAATGTTAACATAACGTTTGTTAAAAGAAATATATTAGTCTGTTGAAATTAACAGTAACTGTAAAATTATTGTTCATTGTTCGTTCATGTTGTTAACTAATGTTAACAAATGTAACCTTATTGTAAAGTGTTACCAACATGTTAAAATTATATCATTTAAAGCATTAACTTTGACAGCTCTAAAATAATAAAACTAAACTAAAAACTACGGGAGGAGTTTCCTAAAAATGAATTGCGCCTGGTAAAAGCGCTGTTTATTTTCACGCCCTGTCTGCCCTGGTTTAGCATCTGATTCACCAAAAGAATTATGCAAAACATTCAACAAAACGAAAAATCTGTGCTGAATGCAATTTGCACGGCGCAATTCCAATCTTGCTGGTCTGTTCTGACTGCTTTAACATGCCAAAAGTGCGCTTGACTAGACCGCGCTTCTGGATATATGCCAGGCTTTAATGCTCTTCTCCATCGTTTGAGCATAATTTGATACATTTCTACTGCCATGATCAATTGAAAATGTACACAAACGTATCTTTTAAATGAAATCCAGTTTACCGCCTGCTTTCCTCGGGAGGTAATAGCACAATGTTTGCACCTCGCAAATAGAGTTTTGTGAATAAAACGCAATCTACAATGAGCCTAATTTACATAGAAATGAGGCGCGTTTGTGTGCTTTGAAAGGAATGACTCTTAGGTATGTTCATGCAGCACTGCGCAGACCGATCGGCGTCTGACTTGAAGAAGGTTTACCCTGATGTAGGTTCAGCACATGTCGGTAAGTGCAAAGTGTCCGCTTGACTGCTCTCTTTCTAACTCCTCCCCCGACTGCAACCGTCAAATCTCGGCGATTGTTAAGGCAAGGCGTAGTTCAAGACGAACACACCTAATGACATACACTATATTGCCAAAAGTATTCGCTCATCTGCCTTTAGACGCATATGAACTTAAGTGACATCCCATTCTTAATCCATAGGGTTTAATATGATGTCGGCCCACCCTTTGCAGCTATAACAGCTTCAACTCTTCTGGGAAGGCTTTCCACAAGGTTTAGGAGTGTGTTTATGGGAATTTTTGACCATTCTTCCAGAAGCGCATTTGTGAGGTCAGACAATGATGTTGGACGAGAAGGCCTGGTTTGCAGTCTTCGCTCTAATTCATCCCAAAGGTGCTCTATCGGGTTGAGGTCAGGACTCTGTGCAGGCCAGTCAAGTTCTTCCACACCAAACTCGCTCATCCATGTCTTTATGGACCTTGCTTTGTGCACTGGTGCGCAGTCATGTTGGAACAGGAAGGGGCCATCCCCAAACTGTTCCCACAAAGTTGGGAGCATGGAATTGTCCAAAATCTCTTGGTATGCTGAAGCATTCAGAGTTCCTTTCACTGGAACTAAGGGGCCAAGCCCAGCTCCTGAAAAACAACCCCACACCATAATCCCCCCTCCACCAAACTTCACAGTTGGCACAATGCAGTCAGACAAGTACCGTTCTCCTGGCAACCGCCAAACCCAGACTCGTCCATCAGATTGCCAGATGGAGAAGCGTGATTCGTCACTCCAGAGAACGCGTCTCCACTGCTCTAGAGTCCAGTGGCGGCGTGCTTTACACCACTGCATCCGACGCTTTGCATTGCACTTGGTGATGTATGGCTTGGATGCAGCTGCTCGGCCATGGAAACCCATTCCATGAAGCTCTCTACGCACTGTTCTTGAGCTAATCTGAAGGCCACATGAACTTTGGAGGTCTGTAGCGATTGACTGCAGAAAGTTGGCGACATCTGCGCACTATGCGCCTCAGCATCCGCTGACCCCGCTCTGTCATTTTACGTGGCCTACCACTTCGTGGCTGAGTTGCTGTCATTCCCAATCGCTTCCACTTTGTTATAATACCACTGACAGTTGACTGTGGAATATTTAGTAGCGAGGAAATTTCACGACTGGACTTGTTGCACAGGTGGCATCCTATCACAGTACCACGCTGGAATTCACTGAGCTCCTGAGAGCGGCCCATTCTTTCACAAATGTTTGTAGAAGCAGTCTGCATGCCTAGGTGCTTCATTTTATACACCTGTGGCCATGGAAGTGATTGGAACACCTGAATTCAATTATTTGGATGGGTGAGCGAATACTTTTGGCAATATAGTGTAATTTAAATACTCAAGACAGCACTATTTCAGCGCTGGTTGCACCTACATAACTAGACTAACTAGATTGTGGGTGGTTGTTGAATAATGCAGGTTTATGCGCTGAAATGCTGTTTAGTGAAACTGTTTAGTGAATTCGACCCTTAATACACTGTAAAACTAAAACTAATCTGAAATAAAAAAAAATAAAAAAAACACTGAAAAAAAATCATAGAGGGAATACAAAAATAAATTGAAAGTTCAAATGTAAATAAAAACAGAAATAAAAACTTAATTTGAATTTCAAAACTACACTGAAAAAAAAATGTTAACCTAAAAATGTGCTTCATGTGGTAACTTCTAAATTAAATGCTTTGATACAAGTCAAAAATAGTCTTTAACATCACTGAATCAACCTGACTACATTAGGTTATACCAACAACATTTTATTTAGGGTTAAATCAGGTAGATATAGCTCCTTAAGGTAACTGTTACCGATTACTATTTTTAACAGTGTATAATAACCCTGGCTGTTTTCCTTTATCTAACACATCTGCTGATTCACCTTTTAAGATATTAGTAAAGTGCACCATGACCTGAATTGGGTGTTTCAGATTAGAAAGACCACTAAAATAGTGGTAGGGGCCTTATAGAAGCTAGATTGAAAAGTGGTGTGCTGCACACATTGTATGTGCAACTAGTGTGCAAAGGTCACCAATATATTGATTTGTTTTCTTATTGTTTACAGAATTCCTTCCATTTCAGAGGAAAGAGCGCGTGAAGCTCTTGCAACGTATGTCGCTAGCAAGTGTTGCTACAGCTCTGCCCCGGTCAAAGAAGGAGTTATAACCAACATGGAATCCTTTAATACTTACAGGGTGAAACATAATTCAGTTTCATGATGTTTATTGATTTGTCAGTTGCCCCAAGCACATGGAGTACAGTGTAAATGCATTAAGACAAAGTTATTTTGGATATACATAATTCTGATGTTGTGTTTGTTAGTGATTTTCAACAAGGCTTGACTTCTTGCACTGCTTCTGTTCTCAGTACCGTTTGGAGACGTTCACAGAGTCCAGATCTTCTGAATGGAGTCAGGAGCCTTATTCAGGTACCTAAAATCTTTTACAGTTGCTGCATCATTCAGATTCAAACTCATGCCATTAGTTGAGCCAGAACTTGTTGACCCGTTCAAGTAAAGAAATCATTGGCTCCTCATTTCACAGTGGTAAAAGTTTCATTTGTCCTTTTTTTTTCTTTTCTTAATGGCTTCTGGGAGGTTGTTCCACTCTTTATGTCTCGCTCTCCTGCAGGGCAGCCTGTGGATGCTGGTGCTCAACCAGCTCCAGGACCATGGCAGATCGCAGTTCAAGCTCCAGCCTTCTTTCAAGAGCACAAGCAGACTATAAAAGTGCCTTATACTTCCTCTGTCAAGGTCTGACCTTTTAAAGAAATAATTCACCCAAAAATGAACGAGCGCTAAGAGAGAAGCTCATTCACAGTGGCCCGTGTTTTCATGAGAGAAGTTGCATTGTTTAGTGTTGAAGTTCTCGTGTGAACATGCATGGCACTGTGGACAAACTTCTCTCAAGCACTCAAGATTTTCACTGAAAAATGACTGAAATTTCAGGTTGTTTTTTTTTATCATTTGTCTACAGAAGACTTAGTATTTGACCCTTGAGTCTCATGGACTACTTTTATGACATATCGTTCCTTTTTTAAGCTTTAAAGTGGGGCAATGTCCACCTCCGTTGTATTGAAAAAGATGCAATATTCATTAAAATATCTCCTTAAGTAAACTGATCAATTATGACCTTTCAACCTCAAGAACAATACAAACATCAGAGCATTCAGCAAACAACTGTATCAAAACATTTCTGCATGACTTTTACAAATTGTAAAGGTTTTGGTAGAGTTTAATTAAAACTTCCAGAGGATCAAGGACTTTCTTCATTAGAAAAGTAATTTAAATGTTTCAGTTTGTATACATTAGTTACTATAAAATACAAATGCTTTTTGTATATATATAAAAATATAAACACAAACTTTTTGCTGCAACCTAACTAACCAGCAATGCTGATATTCAATCAATCAGATCATATTTTAGAGCATTAAATTCTGTTTGTATCCCAGAACTGTCATTCGTGTCTTGGAATGGGAAGAAGCCTGTGTTCCACCTGTGCTGGAGCTGGAAATGTAAGTGACCTCTCGACTGGTACAGACCAGACCATCTGCATGCCAGTCAGTTCATTGTTCACATAGGAATTTCAGAAATATGCCAACTGTGTTCCATGACAGTGTCCCTTTTGTGTGTTGCTGAGAATTGGCACTTATTTCCAAATTTAATTTGATTCCAATGCAAAAGCACTTGATTTGATTCCGATTCAGTTCGATTAAATACTGGTTCCTTTGGGAATATTAAAATAAACAGCTTTGTAAAAGTTTACAATTATATTGAAAGGAAATGTGCACACAAGCCAAACATTCACAAAGACAGAACATTTACCTTTATACAAACCATTTTTCCTTTGTTGTTGTGCATGAACAGAAAGTCTGCTGGGTGTGTAACGGTTCTGGTCTTCGTGTAGGTGACGACCGCTGCACGCACTGTAATGGGCGTGGATGTGAGAAGTAAGTCAACTCGACTTGTATCGGTTTTAGCTTTTTTTCCTAGATTTTTCGATCATTTGAGTGGAATAATTAATGCCTCTGTGCACTACTTTATTTCATTTTATTATTTACTGAGGTATCATTAACCAGGATTTGGCACCATTCAGAAATTGAATTTAGAATGCCTTTTCAATTCCAAGTCAAAGAGTTGTATTTTGAATTTGAATCAAAGGAAATAATTAGAATTTAAAAAGAAATAATATTGAAAGAGTAAGTTTAGTTTATGAACAAATAAATAAATACATTTCATTTTCAGTATGAATGACCCATAAACATGTTAAAATAAATACAACATGTTCAATCATTAGACGATATGATCAATCAGTTAATAATATCGTCAAATCAACCTCCGTAGCAGCAAATGTGGGCATTTTGCAGAACAACATGTAGTTACACAGTAAATACATAGTCTTGGATGTGTTTAATGTTAGTACATAGTAGTTATGGCCACCTAATATAAAGTGTGACCGAAATTTGCATTGTCTATTTACATTTTATGGACGATGGTTGAAAAATACATAATTTCACAGAATGCTCTAATTTAATCAATATGTTGTATAAACAATCCAGTGGGGTGTGGCTAATTCAATTAAAATTCCAACTCATTAATTGAAATGGAGCTAGTTGTTAAATTATGTTGCCCAACCTTGTTTTTATCACTCTATATGAATAGTACAGTATATACATATATAAAATTATATATAGTGTGTATATATACGTGTGTGTGTATATATATATATATATATATATATATATATATATATATATACACACACACACACACACACACACACACACACATATATATATATATATATATAGATAGATAGATAGATATAGATATACAGTATATAGATATATTATATTTGTGTGCATCTAACTGTGGTCTGTCCTCTTTCAGCTGTAGTTTTTGCAGTGGCAATGGCTCTCTTCAGTGTGACACCTGCCATGGAAAGGGACAGCTGCTCGTCTTCATCAATCTCAATGTTAAATGGTATGATACATCATTTATTAGAGATATTTGATAAGACAAGCTTGACTATTGCTATTGCCCATACTTTGGGTTAGGGTTTGTTGGTTTTTTTTAAACCCGAATGATACCTCAAATCATGCGGCTTGTTGAGGAGAGGTGTGCTTTTATTTTTCAAAGCGATCCGACTCACAATTTATACCTGGCACATGATAAAACAAGACAGACTTAAGTTGAAGGAGGCACCCAAGTCATATCTATGGACTAGAATATTTTAGAGACTATCAGATGGGTTCTTGCCAGTAAGTAATCACCTAGCGTACACCCTTGCAACCACATAGCAATGCACTAACCATTAAGACCACCTTATCAAACACGTAGCATCATATGGCAACCATCCACAACACCCCAGCATCAAAGCAGCAAGTTTTGCACGGGCAAACACAACTTACATTTCCATTAACCCCTCACATTTTTCTTAATTTTACTCAATTCATAATATTCAAAAGTCTTCAGACTCCACTGTCTCATGCCAAATGCTACTGTCTGACCATTTCAGGAGCACAGAGAAGGATGATTTTGTAGCACAACAGTTGAGTGGTCTGAAAGAGCACAATCTTGAGAGAGTTTCAGGAAAGGAGCTCTTCAGAGACACCCAGTATATGGTAAGCAAAGGCTTGGATGGTCATTGAGAGATAAAACTGCAATTATATAGCAACAAGAAACTTAAGAGCATGAGGGTGAAATGTTGAAAGACGATATGGCCAAAACTATGTGAACACCCACTTAGAATTAAGGTTTGGCTATTCCAGGAATTCCAGTGACAACTAATCTTTATGCTACTGCATACAATTAAATCCTTGTGCTTTAAAGTAAAAGTATGTAACTTTTTCAGTGTTAAAATACTTCTATCCCAACTTAATATGCTGAGACAACTGTAAGTAAGCCATGCATTGGTTAATTTTCTCAAACTCTAAACACCGTGTCTCTGTGGCACTATAAAATTCTTGTGTTTTTTTTTTAGAGTGACCCACTTAGACCCACCCTAACAACGTTACTCAACCAATGGTGTGAGTTGGGGTGGGACTATCTAATGGTTTGAACAACAGCTGACGAGGGCTGTATTCGGAAAGCTGTTTTGGAAACATTGTTTATTTTTGCAATTCAGTTTGGTGGCACAGAAATTATATGCTTCAGCTTTAAACCGTGTGGCAACAGTTTGGCAAGGACCCTATTCTGTTCCAGCATGACAATGCCCCTGTAATCAAAGTGAAGTCCATAAATAAATAGTTTACTTAGTCTTGTGTTGAAGATCTTTACCTGCCTGCATAAAGTCCAGACCTGAACACATTTGAGATGAACTGCTATGCTTGAACTAGCAAAAACCCTGCAGCCATGCTCAAACATCTAATGGAAATCCTTCCCAGAAGAGTGGAAACTGTTTGTGGGAGACCAACTCTCTATTAATGCTCATGGTTTTTGAAATTGAATGTTCAACAAGCACATACTGTATGGGTGTGGTGTTTGAGTGTCCACTTATGGCCATGTAGTGTATACTGTATGCATACATTAAACAATGTGGCTCTATGGTTGCACTGTATATTTGTAATATGAAGATCATTGTGTGTTTACTATAGCTATATCCAGTGATGGGTTTCCCAGATGCCTCTCTTGTTCAAGCATCTGAGCGTTTAGTAAGAGACCATCAGGTGAAATTTGCCCAAACCTCCCGCATATTACAACAGGTACTGCTGTCTTTGTCTATCTGTCTGTCTGTCTGTCTGTCTGTCTACAATAGCTATCTAACTCAATCAACTCTTAACAGAGTCTAGATCCTAAATTACCTAGAGACAACAATAATAATAGCAACTAAGACATTTCCCATATGATTTTCAGTCTATTTGTCAATACTGCTGAATCATGAATCTGGTTGCGACAATTTAATTTCCTTTTTTAATTTAAAATTCTTTAATTTCCTATTACAGAGGCAGACAATAGAGCTCATTCCCATAACCAAAGTAAACTACATGTGGAAAGGAAAACCCCATGTTTACTTTGTGTATGGAAATGAGTTTGAAGTGAACGCTGATGACTACCCTGCCACCTGCTGCTGTTCTGTGATGTAACTCTGAAAAGTCTGACATGTCATTTTTGGGGCTGACATAACTCTACACAGTTATTACATCGTAATTACATCCAAACATCATAATTGTTGCCTACACATCTCTCACACTCACAAAACATAACCTGTCAGAATTGGGCATTATCAGTAAAAGTAGTCCATCAAAATTGTTGCATGGTAAATTCCAACCCTGTAGATGTTTGGCATATGACTCAGTGTTGCCAAGTGTGAATTACTACATTTTCACTCCATCAAGAAACTGTTCAAGAGTCTGCAATATACAGGAGCTTGTAGTACAAATTTGTAAGAGAAAATAGTCAGTAGTAAACTTTTTGTACAAATTATTTAATGAGATCATGTTGAATTAAAATAAACTCAAGTTTTGAGACAAAACATCACCACATTGCCCCCCTTTTTGGGTAACACTTTACAGTAAGGTTGTTTATGTTAACATCAGTTAACTACATTAGTAACAATACTTTAACATTAACATTAAAATGTTAAAAAGTGCTGTTAATTTTAACATACTAATACATGTTTGAAATAAACTTGTAAATGTTAACATTAGTTAATACTTTATAAACAAACAATGAACAGTTGTATTTTGATAAATTAACATTAACTAGGACTACTACATGCTGTAAAAATATAGATTTGGGTGGTTTACTAGGACATTTTTTTAGATTACAAGGGTATTATGCTATAAATGTTGTTTATGAGGACATCTCTAGCGTTTCCATAATTCAAATCGATTAAAAAAAATACTAGGAGGCCTGGGTAGCTCAGCAAGTATTGACACTGACTACCACCCCTGGAGTCGCGAGTTCGAATCCAGCACAGTGACTCCAACCAGGTCTCCTAAGCAACCAAATTGGCCCAGTTGCTAGGGAGGGTAGAGTCACGTGGGGTAGCCTCCTCGTGGTCACGATTAGTGGTTCTCGCTCTCAATGGGGCGCGTGGTAAGTTGTGCGTGGATCGCGGAGAGTAGCATGAGCCTCCACATGCTGTGAGTCTCCGCGGTGTCATGCACAACGAGCCACGTGATAAGATGCGCGGATTGATGGTCTCAGAAGTGGAGGCAACTGAGACTTGTCCTCTGCCACCCAGATTGAGGTGAGTAACTGCGTCACCACGAGGACCTACTAAGTAGTGGGAATTGGGCATTCCAAATAGGGAGAAAAGGGGATTAAAAAAAAAAAACCAAACAACATACTAAATGTTTTTTTGAAAATGTAAAATTTTTTTGTGAGGGTTAGGTTTAGGGGTAGGGTTAGGGGATAGAATCTATAGTTCGTACAGTATAAAAATAATTATGTCTATGGAAAGTCCTCATAAGGATAGCCGCACCAACGTGTGTGAGTGTGTGTGTGTGTGTGTGTGTGTGTGTGTGTGTGGGGGGATGAACTACATGAAACAACATTTGCTCGTGCTCCGCTTTTGTGAAATGTGAAATTTTTCCTTTGTATTTTTACTTTTTAATATACAAATATGGTATGTGATAATTAGGGTCTGTTAGTTTTATATTTTACAGTAAGTGTTTTTCAATTATTGCATTGGTATACTCATTCCTTACTGAAATATTATATTAAAGATGGTGTTATTTTAGATGTTTAGCATTCACTTTAACATTCAAGGAAAACTATTTTTATTCCAAATTCTTATTAATAGACACCTAAATAACAACTTCCAAAAAAAAAAAAAATTATGTTCATATTTTATTTTCAGAAGATACAAATCTCTACCATGCGGTTGAGATGTCTGTTTATGTTAAATCTTGCCTTAAATGGCCATTACTATTTCTTGGTCTTTCTATGTATAATAAACAGCTTTTAATTTTATATGCCAGTCTTGGATGCATTTAATAATTTAGCAGGATCTCCATGAAATGAAATCTACAACAAAGGGTCTTTTGAATTCCAACATATACCTCCATAAATTGTTGTATGGCCGTCCATATAACGTCCAGACCACAAAATCAGATGTGCATGCAACTCACATTTATTACAACACACATTTTGTGTTCAATCAAATAGTCTGCCTGAACAGTGTTTTTTTTTAACCTTTAACATGCTATTCTTCATTATAATTACATTTTAATTCAACCATTTATATTCATTCCTTCTATGCCAATCATGCCAAATCAGAAATCTTTACATTTTATTGCAATAAATAGAGTTCATTCGTAACATTTTCAGTCAATTAAGTAAATTCAAAAACTTTACAGTAACTTCTACTGAATAACTTTATTTGCTTAAAAATGTATCCAAGCATTATTCTTCTGGATGAATGGAAACCACAGCTTTGGTCTTTCCTTTCTCCTAGAACAGTGTACATCTTTCTGTAACATAGACTCAGGAGAACCAGAAGGTAGATCCATTTGCAGCTTTACTTGTAAGGTCACAGAGAATATACAACAGGCAGAGATCAGTATACAAAATATACAGCAACATAGGCAAATCCAATAATCCTAGTCACAAAACAGGCAGAGGGTCGAGGCAGGCAGAAAACAATGACAAAGAGTATTCCAGGAACAGATCAAGGTCAAAAGGCAGGCAGCAGAGAATCAAGATGAAAAACAAGACTGCACTGAGCCCTGTGTTTGCAGTGCTCAAATAGTCCATGAAATGGGTTACAGGTGCATTGTAATGAGTCCCGCTGAGGATAGTGGGAATCTTAGTTTGTTAGAACAGTTAATACTCTGGTAACGGCGCCCACTGGTGATTATCGAGGGGAGTGTTCGTAACACTTCCCTTTTCTTTGTCATGTGTATTGTGTTGATTCATGTCTGTTATTTTGAAATTCTAGTTCCTGGTTCATGTCATGTGTTCCTGTTTCCCTTGTCTTGTGATTTCTGTTTTCCCTCCATGTTTTTGTGTCATGTTTTCATTGGGTTATTGTTTAATTAGCTTGTTATGAGTTCTGTTTGTTCATTGGTTTATGTTCTCCCATGTCTTGTATTTAAGCCCTCATGTTTGCATTGTCTGGTTGTCAAGTATTGAATGTGAGTGTAGAAGTTTATGTCAGGCCACGTTTATTGTCAAGTCAAGTTTTTGTCAAGTCAAGTTTTTAGTCAAGCCATGTTTATATTTAGTTAGGGTTTTTGGATTTCACGTTCTGTAATTAAAACTGCACTTGGGTTCTCATCATCTTCGTCTTCATCATCATTGCCTGCAGTCAGCACACGTTACATTCTTATAGCAAAAACACCAGATCTCAGAGTTATTTCCTCTTATTAAATCTATAATATTTTCCTAACTTATATAGGGAGTATTTGAAAAAATACTACATGATTCAATGTGTGTGTATTTGTGTGCAAAATATTCATTATTTTCTTTTAAGTAAAAAAGGACTATTTATTGTTTAAATATGTCTATTTAAGGAAAATAGAATATAACCATAACTGTCCACATATACCACTCGCAGATGCCCCTCTCAACTACTTTTAGCCTGTGCTATCTTTATGTTGTTTCTACCCATACATGCATGATTTTGATAAATTCTGGCATACAAGTGTATTTCTCAAATATTTGATCATATTTCTAAAGTTTAGCCTCTACCCTATACTGTTTATTGCAACATTATGGTTTGATCCCATACTTGGTTTCTTTTTTGACCCTATACTCTGTTTGTGTGAGGCACTGAAGTTTGTGAACTGCTGCTGTCACTACAACATTGATAGGGCACATCCACCCATGCCAACATATGATAAGGGGGTGGGCAGTAAACCTTTTGTAGCACCAAATTAATACTTTGTTTTTTTTCTACACCCAAACAAAGGTCTACCGTCTGGTTAAAAAGTCAGTGGATTTATTTTGTGACATTCTTTGTGATATTATTGCATGACTGTGGAAAGGGAACTATGTTGAGAAATGTATTTATGGGTCTAGAAAAAAGATTTGATTATTCAGATGAAGCCCCTTGAAAGTCAGTAATCGTAGTGATCACATGCAGTACTTCTATAAAAGGAGTGAAATCTTGAACTTCTTTTGTGGTCTTGCTTGATTTAAAAAATGCTGACCGTAAGATTATCATTCATTAAATGATGTCTACCTGGGACTGTGTTGGAATGTTTTTTGTTGGTTTGGGAAATTATCTGAAACTATGACAATTTGTTTTTCTTTTATTTACATTTTGAACACTGTAGATTAATCCCACAAATGTAGCATTTTCATTATATTTTGTTTTATAGTTATTACTTCTAAAAGGCTACTGCTATAGTTACTGTATGCCTACTGTATATTCAGTGGAAGGTAGATGTGTGTGTAGCTGTGGTTTAGTATTAGTGATAGAGAGTGAAAACTGGCATGGAAGGAGAAGGCATTTTCAGCATTAAAAAATGTGTCATAACTGTATAACATACTGTACTCCAATTAATAACAATAATATCCACATTTTCCATGGGAAAGTTAAGTTTTATAGCATATATTATTTTTGCTGTATACTCAGTGTATGGATAGAGAGATACAGAAAGACTGTCTTCATTAATCTCTGCATTAAATAGTATGATATATTTTTGCTTTTTGCTCGAATGCACGAATTCTGACAAGAATAAGCATGCCATTTTTTCCCACATCAGATACATTTATGCATTTGTATCTGTCTACCAATAAAATAACTGTCAAAAGCCTATACATAAATACTTCCTATTTTCCACTATTAGTATGTGAGGACAAGGAGTGCATTTGTTTTGTAAAGTTCATGACCCGGTGCTTTTCGCTGAATAAATTAATCTGACTGCGAATAGTGCATTTTTACAGTGACATCAGTTCTCTAACTGAGAACTGTTTTTGCATGACACTGATTCTACGCACATAAACGCAAATTTTACTGAGAGCACCTAAGAGTATGCTGCCATAATATATTTTCAGTTAATAATGTAGGCTACGGTTGTTACGATGAAAATGTCACATGAGCCTGTGGTTATGTGATCTCCAACAGCTCTTCACTAATGTGCTGGTGATCTTGAGCTACATTTTCAGATAAATGACCACAAATCATTTAATTAATAAAACTGACCGGAATTAAATATCTATAAACTGGAAAAATGAAAAGTAATAAGCTTTTGTATTGTTTAATATATACATATTATACAGTATGTATATACACTGGCGGCCAAAAGTTTGGAATAATGTACAGATTTTGCTGTTTCGGAAGGAAATTGGTACTTTAATCCAGCTGGCAGAGGACCATATGGCGGTGTATTCGGGAGCTGGCGAGCCCCGAGATCCTTTTTTTTTCTTCTCTCTATCCTATCTCCCCTCATTCTCTCCCTCCCCTTCCTCTCATCCTATTCCTCCTCCCCGGAAATGGGGAGCACACCCCCCCCCCCAAACCTGTCCCTATCCGCTCTCACTCCCAGGTCGGTGAATCCGCCGCCACGGGTGTAAATTCTGGGCCGGTTTTCTGGAGCTGTGGGGAGCCTGGGCATTTCCAGGACCAATGCTCGGTGATGGAGGTAGGGACATTGATTTGGGTCCCCAATGCTTACCTGTGAGTATTAAGGAGGGTACCTACCAAGCCTTGGTGGATTCGGGTTGCAACCAAACCTCCATCCATCAATGCCTGGTTCAAGACGAGACTGTGGGTGCTAGTCACAGGGTGAAGGTGAGATGTGTGCATGGTGACATCCATAGTTATCCTGTAGTGACCCTGACTATTCAATTCCGGGGACAAAACCATAGTGTCGAGGAGGTGGTTAGTCCTCGTATCACCCATCCGCTAATCTTGGGTACGAATTGGCCAGTGTTTCACACTTTATTGAGGGAAATTTGTGTGGATGGGTCCTGTAACAAAGCACCTCAGTGTGTGGTTTGCGATACGCTGGCAGGGGAGGCGGAGCCAGGGCCATCTACGTCAGTTCCACGGCAAGCTGACGTAAGGGAGGGGGAAGTGTCGGCTTCCCCAGCCCTTAGAGGATTCCTTGCAGGGGATTTCCCTCTAGAGCAGATGCGAGACGAAACTCTTAGGCACGCCATCGACCAAGTGAAAGTGATTGATGGTCAACCTCTTCAGCTGGACATCGCACTCTCATATCCATATTTTTCTATTATAAATGATCGGTTGTATTGAGTGATGCAGGACGCTCAGACAAAAGAGGATACAACACAATTGTTGATACCGAAGAGCCGTTGGGAAATGTTATTCCAGACGGCTCATCATAATTCGATGGCGGGTCACTTAGGGCGAGAAAAAAAATGAAACTATCTAATGGCCCGTTTTTATTGGCCGGGCATTCACAGAGATGTTTGCAGGTGGTGTGCGGCATGCCGTGAATGTCAGCTGGTGAATCGAGAGCGAGATAATGAGATGAGAACGTTAAGGATCATCACCTGGCAATGATTGTCTCTAACAGCTTTTTGTCATAGCAGTGAGAGTGAAGACAGGTTTTAAGAGCGAGCCAGATGCCAGTTAAGGGAGAAAGAGCTACCCATGCACACACACCCAGAGAGAGTGTGTTGACAGTCCGCTGAAAGCGAGTTTTAAATAAATTTAAGTGTAAAGTAAATTACCTTTTGAGTTGAATTTCACCGTCTCCCTCTTCCTCCTTGCACCCCCACCAATGATCTTGATTTGTAAATCAAAAAAGCATCATGCTGTCTCAAAATTATTTGCATTAGTTGGCAAATTTTGCATAATATCACTATAAAAACCCATTGGTGCCTTTTATCCCAAGTGTGGGGTAAAAGGCTCCCTCGTCACCTTTTTTTAAAAACTTACTTTATAATCAAAACAACCTTCTGTAATTATTTCTTTTCACACAAATTGTTTCTCTATCAATATTCAATAAAAAGAAATCGATTTTTTTTCTCGATCTTGATACTTTTTACTTATGATGTGCCTTTAGCCCTGTTGTAGACTGTTGTAGACCTGTTGTGTGTGTGTGTGTGTGTGTGTGTGTGTGTGTGTGTGTGTGTGTGTGTGTGTGTGTATATATATATATATATATATATATATATATATATATATATATATATATATATATATATGTATATAGTATATGTATATATATATATATATATATATATATATATATATATATATATATATATATATATATATACTACACACACATACTGTATACATATACAGTATTTACAGTATATATACAATATACTGTATACACTGGCGGCCAAAAGTTTGGAATAATGTACAGATTTTGCTCTTATGGAAAGAAATTGGTACTTTTATTCACCAAAGTGGCATTCAACTGATCACAACTACTTCAAAGAGTTCTCATCAAAAAATCCTCCATGTGCAGCAATGACAGCTTTGGCAGATCCTTGGCATTCTAGCTGTCAGTTTGTCCAGATACTCGGGTGACATTTCACCCCACACTTCCTGTAGCACTTCTCACACACCTTACAGTCTAGCTGATCCCACAAAAGTAACTCTTTTCCAATTATCTGTTGTCCAGTGTCTGTGTTTCTTTGCTTACTCTAACCTTTTCTTTTTGTTTTTCTGTTTCAAAAGTGGCTTTATCTTTGCAATTCTTCCCATAAGGCCTGCACCCCTGAGTCTTCTCTTTACTGTTGTACATGAAACTGGTGTTGAGCGGGTAGAATTCAATGAAGCTGTCAGCTGAGGACATGTGAGGCATCTATTTCTCAAACTAGAGATACTTATCCTCTTGTTTAGTTGTACATCTGGCCTTCCACATCTCTTTCTGTACTTGTTAGAGTCAGTTGTCCTTTGTCTTTGAAGACTGTAGTGTACACCTTTGTATAAAATCTTCAGTTTTCTGGCAATTTCAAGCATTGTATAGCCTTCATTCCTCAAAACAATGATTGACTGAGTTTTTAGAGAATGCTGTTTCTTTTTTGCCATTTTTGATCTAATATTGACCTTAAGACATGCCAGTCTATTGCATACTGTGGCAACTCAAACTCAAAAACAAACACAAAGACAATGTTAAGCTTCATTTAATGAACCAAATAGTTTTCAGCTGTGTTTGGTATAATGGCAAGTGATTTTCTAGTACCAAATTAGCAATTTAGCATGATTACTCAAGGATAAGGTGTTGGATATAAATATATACACACTGGCAGCCAAAAGTTTGGAATAATGTACAGAGTTTGCTGTTTCTGAAGGAAATTGGTACATTCATTCACCAAAGTGGCATTCAACTGATCACAAAGTATAGTCAGGACATTACTGATCATCATATGGCATCATATTTCTAATGTGCTTGTTCATCAATTTGTTGCAGATACATTCGATTGCATCTATTTAAAAATGAACAGCAAAATAAGATCAAATAAACAAAATACAATGAGAAATTAGAGAATCTTTCACATTTAAATGGAATTTCATCCATGCTTGCAAATGAAAGGAATATTCCGGGTCCAAAACAAGTTAAGCTCAATTAACAGCACTTGTGGCATAATGCTGATTAACACAACATTTTTATATGACTTCTCCCTTCTTTTATTTCACTGGCCAGTGGAGGTGGTAAGAAGCTTAAAGGAATATGACTTACATTCATATTTTATCACTTTTATAGGCCAGGCATTATTGAATCACTATCAGATTGTATCATTATTGATTCAAGAATTAATTGGGCCTCTATCAAACAACATTTGGTATCACTGAAAAGCCACTGAAAATTATGAATTGTTGGGTCACATAAGCACTCATGTTCCTCTTATTCATTATTTTGTTTACAAAAATCTGTCTCTCATGAACGGTATTACTGATTTGCACAACTGTTGCTGAAGCTTAACTGTTTTTGATGCTGATCATTGTGTTTTCAGACAGTATGAAGTCATATTCATTTTCCTTTGTTTATTATTTTGCTTCTTACTTCTTGTCATTGCAGACTTTATATTGCCAGAATATGAACTACAATGGGCAAAACTTGTAAAAATGTTGTAATATAAACACTGGCCACTGGGTGGTACAAGTAAATGTACTTGAACCTTTAGTTCTATAATCTGAATATTGACCTCTAATTCCACCTCAGAATCCTGCTGTTTAAAAAAAACTAATTTATCAAACATGCTGTAAAAATCTAGATTTCAAATGAACCAATTTCAGATTCAAATACTTTTGTCATTATTCTAGCTCCACAGGTATCATGATTACAAGATTCTAGATCAAATTGAATTTTATGGAGTTTTGTAACTGATGTGTCTCTCTCTTAACATGTGGATATCTTCCACCTCCAATACCATGTGTACCAGTGCCTGTGACTGAGCCTGTCCCAAAGCCAACAGAGTGGAAGTAAGGGTTTTTCCTTACAGATTTAAAAAACACACAATGCGAAATTATTAATCTTAAACAAAGGCCATAACGTTCTGGAATCCTTCATCTCTCACAATGACTCCTGTTGCATGTACATACACTATTGAATGTGCATGTCTTGTACAAATGTCACCAATAAATTTATATTTTATTTTTGCTAGTAAGAAGATTCCTTCCAACTCAGAGGAAAGAGTCCGCACATTTTTTCAGAATACATCTCGAACAACTACTGCTACAGCTCTGCCCTGGTCAAAGAAGGAATTATAACCAACATGGAAACCTTGAATTATGAGCTTACTAATGTCGTCAGGATGTGAGTAGAAATGTAATAAGAGGTCTGTTATTTTGTTCCGGTTTTTTCACTGTACCGTTTGGAGATTTTCATGGAATCCAGATCTATTAAACTGTGTCAGGAGCCTTTCACAGGTACAAAAGAGTAAATTAAGACTTTCATAAAAATAAATTTCTACTTCAAATCACTGCTACACCTGGTTACAACATAATTACTTAAGGGATCCTGCCATCTTTTACTCACACTCATGTCTTTCCAAACTTGAATGACATTCTTCCGTGCAACACAAAAGAAGATATTTTGAAGAATCTACTATGTGCTCTTTGCAGTAATAATGAATGGGAACTGAAGCTTTCAAGTTTAAAAAATGACATCAAAGCACAATTCGAGTATCATAAAATTAGTCAAAGCAAATGTAAAAAAATCTCTACTTTTTTGTTCCGTTAAAGAAAGAAGGAAAGTCATACATGTTTGAAATGCCAGGGATGAGTAAATTATATCAGCATTTTCATTTTTGGGTGATTTTTTTTTTTTTTTGCATAAAGTTAATCGTAAATCATACATTTGTAAAAATAGAACAGTTTTGGGATGAATAATTCAACTTATAACTGACATAGAAACGTGTGTGGCTCATTCCATCAGCTCTAGGAAGATTCCCAACTGTCCCGTTCTCTCAGGAAGGGCAGTGTGTGGATGCTGGTATTCAACTTGCTCCAAGACCATGGGAGATTGCAGTCCAACTTCCAGCCTTCTTTCAAGAACACAAGCAGAACATTAGAATGCCCTTTACTTCCTCAGTCAAGGTTTAACAAGAACCACCAATACAGTAACAACAGAAAATGCAGCCACATTCATTAGATTTTGTATGAGAATATTTTTACATGAACATCACTATCTGTAACTATGGGGTTTTGATAGCATTTTAATTAGGGTACGTTTACACGACAACGATGTACTAAAAACGGAAACGTTTTTCCTTTGCGTTTTTGAAAAGTTTCGCATACAGACGACAACGTTGTCAAAATGATACCCGTTCACACGGATCCGCGAAAACGACTACAAACGCTGTATTATGCATGCCAGGCCAGTAGTTGGCGATGTGACTTTGTAAAGAAACACTACGCGCCTGCACACATAAGCATTCTTCTGCAGAGCGGTGAATACTGTACAAACAATGAAGATGGCGATCGCTGGTTGTAGTAGTGATGCAGTAAATCTACACTTTGCAGGAGAAGTGTCTATAAACTCAAAATCTTGAGCAGCACAAACACAGTCCAGGCCCCAAAACGCTGTTGTCGTGTAAACGAACAGCCAAAATGCATAAAAAGTTTTCCGCTTTTAGTTGAAAACGTTGTCGTGTAAATGGCCCCTTAAACTGGCAAAAGATTGCAAGGTCTTTCCTTATACAAAAGTAATTGAAATAGTCTTGTTACTGTAAAGTGAAAATGCTTTAGTATATAGTAAAACTTGTGGGGTCTTGCTGCTGCCAAACTTGACCTGCAATTATGTTTTAGTTTAAATTTATTAAAAGCAGATGCTTTATCCAGACATTTAGCAAGGAAAGTAGGTTAATCGACAACAACAACAACAGACTTTTAGCTGTGTTGCTACACCAAATTTAGAGTAAACCAGGATACATTATTAAAAAAGCTTAGACAAAGGTCTAGGTGCAGACACTTAAAAAACTTTTCTGAGCATTACAGTATATCAGTCCTATAAAAAAGAAGTTAATATCGAGTCCCTTACATTTCAGAAAAAAAAAATCTAAAAAGTGTTTTTTCTTCACCAAAGAAAGCAGTTTCAAAGAAGCCAAAGCTTTGCGTGTCCTCAAGCAGCGCAGACTGGAGCAAATGAATGGAGTGGTGCCAGATGGGCTGGTTTGAGTATTTCTGTAACTGCTGATCTCCTGTGATTTTCACACACAACTGTCTCTAGAATTTACTCTGAATGATGCCAGAAACATAAAACATCCAGTGAGCGGCAGTTCAGTGGACGGAAATGCCTTGTTGATGAGAGAGGTCAACAGAGAATGGCCAGACTGGTTCGAACGGACAAAGTCTACGGTAACTCAGATAACCGCTCTGTACAATTGTGGTGAGAAGAATATCATCTCATGCTATTCTGAGATGTGGGTTGGCGCTGATTTGGCGGCACAAGGGGGACCTACACAATATTAGGCAGGTTGTTTTAATGTTGTGGCTGATCGGTGTGTAATATATATATATATATATATATATATATATATATATATATATATATATATATATATATATATATATATATATATATATATATATATTCCCAGCGGGAAAACGCCACTGGGTAACCGCCCGGTGCTCCCTATGGCCAGTCCGCCCCTGGGTAAATTCCAACCCTTTAGATGTTTGTACCATCTTACTCAGTATTACCAAATTTAAATGACTAAGCTTTCCTTAAATTAAGGAACTTTTCAGAGGAAATTCAAGAATAACATAACTATTCAAGAGTCTGAAATATAACTTGTAAAAATGTTGTTAAAAAATTATGTAATGAGTTCATGAGTTAAAATAAACTAAGAGTTTTGATAAAAGAACATACCATGTTGTTTTATTATTACCTTTTTGTAACACTACAATAAGACATCACAATTACACGTTACAATTGATATGTTATAAGTAATGTAAATCCTAGTAAGACTACATTCTCTTATTTTAAAGCTTTCATGGTTTGCCTGCAAACGGTATAATGGAAAATGTCAGAGGTTTGCCTGTGGTTATGTGGTCGCAAACAGCTCCTCACAAATGTACTGTGATCTTTTGAAAGTAAAGCTGATAAGAACTCAAATGTCTGTTACTGGAAAAAAATTTAAAACAAATCAGCAGTTATATCGTTTATACATATTAAAATGATAAAGACTTTTTTTTTTTTTTTTCATAAATGTGCCCAGTTTTTACACAACCAACACATTATTATTATTATTATTATTATTATTATTATTATTATTTAACATCACAGTGTACCAGCAGGTGAAGGACAGGGATCATATGAAAGTATGGTGTATGCTCAGAATTATTAAGTGGTCCGATTGGAGCTCTTTTGAGCTGTCAGTGGAGAATGAACATAACTATACTGTGGAGGAATTACACTGCTTTAGGAATGGTGATATGTCAGATTGAGGCCATCGTGAGCCCACCTGTTTCCTTCACCTGTGTGCATGAACTTCATTTTAATGGAGATATAAAGCACCTGCTAAGCGAGACCTCCACATACGGTCAGTAAAATAAAAGTATGGTTGCTAAATTAGCCAATGTGCTTAAAGTATGGGGATCTGAAAAGCTATATTATAAAAACAGCTGATCAGAGTAACTCTCAGTAGCAGCTGGTTGTACTATATGTTATGTATATTAGTATACAAACATCTGTTTGTCATTTATCATAATCTATGTCCATGAAGCCTTATATCATCATGACGGAATGTCTTCATCTTATATTGGCTTTTCCTCCTTCATTGTTATTGGTCTCATTATAATGACTGTTGCAGTGATTGTGATCACCATAAGAAGCAATGCTAAAGGTGTGTATTTCAAATAACTCGTATCACAGTCTGCGTTTATATGCAAATACATAGCTGTAGCTTATTTATTTATGTGCCTGTTTCCTGAGTATGGGTCTTTAGAATAAACATGAAAAAGTCACACCAGCTGTTTGTGTGAGATTCAACTTTTCATGCAGCATGCAATACTATTGAGGACAACTCAATATACAGTGCATTCATAAAGTATTCAGACCCCTTCATTTTTGTTTTCTCACATTTTGTTATGTTGCAGCCTTATGTTAAAATGCTTTAAAAAAAATCACATCAATCTACACTCCATACCGTCCTGGTAACTTTCGTAACCTCCATTCCCTGATGGAGGGAACGAGATGTTGTGTCGATGTAGTGACACTAGGGGTCACTCTTGAGAGCCCCAAACACCTCTGCTTTTTTGAAAAAAGGCCAGTGAGAATTGGTGAGTGGAATTTGCATGCCACTCCCCTGGACATACGGGTATAAAAGGAGCTGGTATGCAACCACTCATTCAGGTTTTGTGCGGAGACCACACCCCGCCCAAAAAGGGGGGGTATTTTGAGTGGAATACGTCACATGTTCTTACCGAGTCTTGTCGGAAGCATGTCATGTGGAGAGGTCCCATGGTACGTCCTACCCAAAGGGGGAGGAGTTTCTACAAAGCATGGCGACTGGGGGCCTCTGCCCAAGGAAGACTCAGTTTGCCATCAGGGAAACAATTTTGCGGAAGATATCACATGGGGTCGCCTTCGGGTAGCCAGCACATGTGGAGCACCTACCTCAGTACAGGGGCTCATTAGCGCACGTACTGGGCCGGTCAGCGAGTTTCTCCACAAACTCAGCTGCCAGAGGGCTAAGGAGGAAAGTCATCCAGGGATCACAGTCTGTGAACACGACTGGGAGTCAAGAGCGCACGTCTTCAACTCAAGGGAGGGGAAAGGCGCTATGCGCAAGCGGTACACCCAGCCAGTTGTCCCGGAACTTACCTGCTCGTGCCTGGCAATACACGGGACGAGACTGGCTCAACCCGGAGATTGTAGAACCTTGCAAAGGTGTTGGGTGTTGCCCAGCCCGCTGCTCTGCAGATGTCTGCCAAAGAGGCGCCACTGGCCAGGGCCTAGGTGGCCGCCACACTCCTGGTGGAGTGGGCTCGTAACCCCGCAGGTGGTGGCACGTCCTGAGCCTGATATGCCATCGTGATGGCATCGATGACCCAGTGGGCGATCCTCTGTTTGGAGACAGCACTTCCTTTCCGCTGTCCACCAAAGCAAACAAAGAGCTGCTCGGAGCTTCTAAGGCTTTGCGTGCGATCCAAATAGATGCGTAAAGCTTGCACCAGACACAACAACGCCAAGGCTGGGTCTGCCTCCTCCTGGGTCAGCGCTTGCAGGTTCACCACCTGATCCCTAAAAGGAGTCGTGGGAACCTTGGGCACATAGCCCGGTCAGGGTCTCAGGATCACCCTGAGTAACCCGGACTGAACTCCAGGCACAATTCGCTGACAGAGAATGCCTGCAGTTCCCCTATCCTTTTGATGGAAGTGAGCGCAGTCAGGAGGGCAGTCTTCAAAGAGGGTGCCTTAAGCTCAGCTGTCTCCAAGGGCTCAAAGGGAGCTCCCTGTAGACCCCGAAGGACTACGGAGAGGTCCCATGAGGGGACAAGGCACGGTCTGGAGGGATTCAACCTCCTAGCTCCTCTCAGGAACCTGATGATCAAGTCATGCTTCCCCAAATACTTACCATCTACTGCATCGTGAATAGCAGCTACATACACCTTCAGGGTGGAGGGGGACAGCCGCCCCTCCAGCCTCTCCTGCAGGAAGGAAAGCACTGCTCTGACTGCTCATCTCTGGGGGTCTTCGCGTCGGGAAGAACACCACTTAGCGAACAGATGCCACTTTAAGGCATACAGGCACCTCGTAGAGGGAGCCCTAACCTGAGTGATCGTGTCTATCACCGCGGGTACCACCATAAGATTGGCCAAGGAGGGGGGAGGAGGTGTCTTGTCCCCGTAGTCCACCGGATCCAATCCCGTGTGGCCGTGTTTGTGCCACAGCTGGGCACACAGGGATGGGGGGACCGCCACTGGGGTGCCATACCTGCAAAGATGGGACGGTGGACGGTGGTCGTGACGACGGCAGTGCACACTGAATATGTGACCCAGGGAACAAGAAAACTGCTCTTTTGTTGAATTTTTGGTTACCGCAGCCTCTTGGACATGCGGCCAAATTAAATGAAAACGAAACAAAAGATTCTCCTCCCGGCCCTCCACCGGGGGATGGAGTGGTCTGCTCACCAGCTCCGGAGAAGCGGGTCTCCTTGCACCTGGGTCGGCCGTCTTAGGGGCGCTTCTAAGCCTTCCTCGGGTTCTTGGCGGCCAGCCATGAGACGGGTGCCGTCTGCTTCCATACCAGGGCCGGGCCATGGGGGTGGGCTGCAGCGGAGCCGGTGTTGTAGTTGCAGGAGGACGCCATTTCCAACGAGAAGACGGGGTGCGGGGTCTTGAGCCACGCCGGGGCAGGATGTGCTGTATGGCCTCCGTCTGCTGCTTCACCGCCGAGAAATGCTGGGCAAAGTCCTCGATGGTGTCACCGAATAGGCCAACCTGGGAGATGGGGGCGTCAAGGAACCGTGCCATGTCAGCCTCGCACATCTCAACCAAGTTAAGCCAAAGGTGGCGCTCCTGGACCACCAGGGTGGACACACCTTCCTGAGAGACTGCGCCGTGACCTTTGTCGCCCGGAGAGCGAGGTTGGTCACCGAGCGCAGTTCCTGAATCAATCCCATGTCAGAACTACCCTCGTGCAGTTCATTTAGCACCTTGGCTTGGTGTACTTGCAGGAGAGCCATGGCGTGCAGGGCGGAGGCGGCTTGTCCAGAGGCACCGTAGGCTCTAGCCGTCAGGGACAACGTAAACCTACAGGCCCTGGACGGGAGTTTCGGGCGCCAATGCCAGGTGGTGGCGCTCTGCGGACACAGGTGCACCGCGAGCGCCTTATCCACCTGGGGGATCACCAAATACCCCCTGGCCGCTCCGCCATCGAGGGTAGTGAGAGCAGGGGAGCTGAAAGACCGGGACCGGGCAAAAAAAGGTGCCTCCCACTATCTTGTCAGCTCCTCATGCACTTCCGGGAAGAAAGGAACGGGGGCGGGGCTTGACCGTGGGTGGCGCCCTGAGCCCAAGAACCAATCGTTGAGCCGCGAGGGTTCAGGGGAGAGCGGAGGATTCTACTCTAGCCCAACGCTCACGGCCGCCCAGGAAAGCATGTCCATCATTTACGCATTGGCCTGGGACTGGACGACCACTCCCGAAGTAGGAAGCCCAGTCGAAGCCTCTGCGTCCGACTGGACGGGCCCACTCTCTGATGCTGCACTCGATAACTCATCTTCTTCCCGGGCTCCGAACGAGATGTCGAACTCGCCCTGAGACGAGCCGATGATCTCGTCCGAGTGTCCGACCGGAGCAAGCGAGCGTGCTGGGGAATGGGAGGTCCGTGGGGGGATACCTGGCAGAGGTGGTCCCACTGAGGTCCCCAAATCGCCCCCAGTGCTAACCAGCACGGCCTCATACCTGTAGGTAGAAGGACCGAGGCGGGGAGCCCCTGGGGTGGCTTGCTTTCTTACGAATGCAAGCCGCGACCACAACGTTGCCATGGTCATGTTCTCGCAGTGAGGACAAGATCCATCCACGAATGAGGTCTCCGCGTGGGCAGCGCCCAGACATGAAAGACAGCGATCGTGGCCATCAGATGTGGAGAGATATCGAACGCAACCAGGAATAACACACAGACGGAAAGGCATCTTTAAAAAGATGTTCCAAGTGTGCCGCTCTTTTAGAAAGAAAATATACTCTTTTTTTTTTTTTTTTTTAGAATATGCTCTTTTAGTTGTTTCTGCCGAAGCGCCCAGGGGCGTTCTCTGCAAACCATAGATGCAGAGGGGGAGAAGCCGCTGGAATGCGCCGTAAAATCCAGCAGAGAGAGGTGAATGAACTTGCCGGATGAATTCAGCTCAATGAACAGAACCGCTCGGCTCTGAAGAGAAAATCTGAATGAGTGGTTGCATACCAGCTCCTTTTATACCCGTATGTCCGGGGGAGTTGCATGCAAATTCCACTCGCCAATTCTCATTGGCCTTTTTTCAAAAAAGCAGGGGTGTTTGGGGCTCCCAAGAGTGACCCCTAGTGTCACTACATCAACACAACGTCGAGTGAGTGACAGATAGGGAACCCATAATGACAAAGCAAACAACAGATTTTGTATAACTTTGCAAATTTATTAAAAATAAAAAACTGAAATATCACATTGACACAAGTATTCATACCCTTTGCTATGACACTTGAAATTTAGCTCAGTATTACCAAACTTGAATTATTAAGCTTTCCTTAGATTAATGCACTTTTCAGAGGACATTCAGGAATAACAACTATTCAAGAGTCTGAAATATAACTTGTTGTACAAACTTGTAGTAAAAATGTAGTTAAAAAAATTATGTAATGAGTTAAAATAAACTAAGAGTTTTGATAAAAGAAAATACCACATCGTTTTATTTTTTTGTAACACTTTACAATAAGACATCACAATTATGCATTACAATTGATATAAGTAATGTAAATACTAGTAAGACTACATTCTCTTATTTTAAAGCTTTCATGGTTTGCCTGCAAAACGGTTGTGGAGTGGGATATGGTCGTGTGTCTGTCACTGGGGAGAGAGGAAGCAGTAAGGGCCATCACATTAATGATGCGTAACACCTGTTTCTCGTTACAGTGACGACAGAGATGGGCTTGAAAAGGCCACCGAAAATGCCAGTGAGGGAGAGAGAGTTGCGTGAAGCTGAAAAGCCACTTCTGTATCTGTGAAGCCTGTTTGGTGTTTGTGAAGCTGAAAAGCCTGTTTGGTGTATGTGAAACTGAAAAGCCTGCTCTTTGTTTATGAAGCTGAAAAGCTTATACTTTGTCCGTGAAGCTGAACGCTTGAATAAAAGCTGATTTACCTGGACTGCCAACCCGCTTCCTGCTTCCTTCCTGTTGGAACCTTTACACTTGTGCCGAAACCCGGGATATCGAAGGAAGAAGACTGGTCGCCATGGACATCTCACCACTGGGCGAAGTCATCCGTGCCCTGGCTAGCATCCTCGAGACCCATCACCAAGCCCTGCTCGCCCAGGAGCGACGTTTCCAGGAGCCCAGGCCAAGGATCGTCAGGCTCTACGGAGCTGGTTAGCTCCAGGCAGATCCTCCACCACGATGAAGTCACACCTCCTCCTGACAAAGATGGGCCCTCAGGACGACCCAGAGGCATTCCTGGGCCAATTTGAACACTCAGCCACAGCCTCCGGCTGGCCTCAAGCCCAATGGGCCCTCCACTTGCTACCGCTGCTTTCTGGGGAGGCCCAACTCGCAGCGCAACAACTGCCAGCTGAGGACCGCCTGGACTATGCGAAACTTAAGACCGCTGTCCTGCAACGGGTGGGCCGCACCCCCGAACAACATCGCCAGCAGTTCCGCCTCCTTACACTGAGTGAAGTCGGCCGCCCATTTGCATTTGCCCAGCAGCTCCGGGATGCCTGCCGAAAATGAGTGCTAGCCAGAGAAGGGCACGCCGTGGAGGACATAATAGAGCTGATGGTGCTGGAGCAGCTGACCATTCGTCTGCCCAAGAAGACTGTGGAATGGGTCTAGTGCCATCGTCCCACATCAGTGGATGGCACCGTCCAGCTGGCCGAAGTCCACATGGCGGCAAGCAGTCCAAGTCTCTCTCTCTCCCTCTCTCTCCTACTCCCCCTTCTGCCCCTCCTGCCCCGTCACTCGACCAGTTGTATCGAGTGATGCAGGACACTCAAACCCATGAAAATACAACCCAGTCATTAGTCCCAAGGAGCCGTAGGGAAACACTTTTCCAGGCGGCTCACCACAATCCTATGGTGGGTCACTTAGGACCGGAGAGAACACTACAATGTTTAATGGCCTGCTTTTATTGGCCGGGCATTCGCGGGGATGTACGCAGATGGTGTGCGGCATGCCGTGAGTGTCAGTTGGTGAATCCACTGGCTACCACAAGAGCGCCATTGCGCCCATTACCATTAATCAAGGCCCCCTTTGAAAGAATTGGAATGGATCTTGTCGGGCCATTAGAACAGTCAGCACGCGGATACCGTTTTGTATTAGTCCTAGTGGATTATGCAATACGATATCCGGAAGCAGTGCCTTTACGCAACATCTCAGCACGCGGGGTTGCGGAGGCACTCTTCAAAATTATCTCCCGGGTGGGGATTCCGAAAGAAATCCTCACCGACCAAGGCTCAACGTTTATGTCATGAACACTACGCAAACTTTATGAATTGCTGGGGATTAAATCGATTCGCACCAGCGTTTATCACCCGCAAACTGTCGGGCTGGTGGAACGGTTTAATCGAACCCTGAAAAACATGATTCGTAAGTTTGTACACAAGGATGCTAGAAATTGGGACAAATGGCTGGACTCCCTATTATTTGCCGTCAGGGAGGTCCCACCAGCCTCCATGGAGTTTTCCCCCTTCGAGCTCCTGTATGGACGCCGGCCCCATGGGGTGCTTGACGTCATACGGGAGCTGTGGAAGGAAGGACCTCCCCAGAGCAAAAATGAAATTCAGTTTGTCCTTGATCTTCGAGCAAAGCTACACACACTGGGTCAGTTATCACAACAGAATTTGCTCCAAGCTCAAGAGACACAAAGCCGGCTCTATAACAGGGGTGCCCAGCTATGGGAATTTGCACCGGGAGACAAGGTACTTGTATTACTCCCCACATCGAGCTCGAAATTACTCGCCAAGTGGCAAGAACATTTTGAGGTTACACGGCGAGTCAGGGATCTCGATTATGAAGTTAAACGAATGGATAGAGGCGGGACATGTCAAATTTACCACCTCAACCTCCTTAAATTGTGGAGAGAGGTGGTCCCCATGTCCATGGCGACAGTAGTTCCGGAGAGGGCGGAGCTCGGGCCAGAGGTGAAGTTCAAAGCCGATCCATTCACCCCAGTCCCTTGTGGAGACCACCTCTCACCATCCCTGCTCATGGAGGTGGCCAGGTTGCAAAAAGAGTTTGTGGACGTGTTCTCTCCTCTTCCCGGTCGGACTAACCTCATACAACACTATATCGAGACCCCACCGGGAGTGGTAGTGCATAGTCGGCTATACCGCATACCCGAACACAAGAAAAAGGTGATTCAGGATGAATTAGAGGCAAGGATCGAGATGGGGGTAATAGAAGATTCGCACAGTGACTGGGCGAGCCCGGTTGTTCTTGCACCTAAGAGTGACAGGTCAGTCTGGTTCTGTGTTGATTACCGGAAAGTCAACACGGTGTCTAAATTTAACGCGTACCCAATGCTCCGAATTGACGAACTGCTCGATCGGTTGGGTGCGGCTCAATTTTATTCAGCACTGGATTTAGCTAAGGGATATTGGCAGATCCCCTTAACTCCATTATCCCGAGAAAAAAACTGCCTTTTCCACACTGTTCGGGTTACACCAATTTGTCACTCTTCCGATTGGTTTGTTCAGGGCTCCCGCCACGTTCCAGTGCCTCATGGATAAGATCCTCCGGCCACACGCTGCGTATGCCGCTGCCTACTTAAATTATATCATATATACAATAATGATTGGCAGAGGCATATGCAGCATCTGAGAGCCGTCCTGAGGTTGCTGAGGTGGGCGGGGCTCACGGCAAACCTGAAAAATTACGTGATTTGGGCGGGTGGAAGTACGGTATCTGGGCTTCCACTTGGGTCATGGACAGGTACGTCCCCAAATTGATAAGACAGCAGCTATAGCAGCCTGCCCATGTCCCAAATCCAAAAAGGAGGTGAGACAGTTCATGAGGCTGGCTGTCTATTACAGAAGGTTTGTTCCTGATTTTTCTGATGTCACCAGCCCCTTGACTGATCTCACTAAATAGGGGGCACCAGATCCGGTCCAGTGGACGGAGGCGTGCCAACAGGCTTTCACGAGAGTGAAATCTGCACTCTGTGGCGGGCCGCTTTTACATGCTTCTAACTTCTCTCTCCCCTTTATTTTAAAGACGGATGCGTCAGAGAGGGGGTTGGGGGCCGTGCTCTCGCAGGAGGTGGAGGGTGTGGAGCGCCCCGTGCTGTACATTAGTCGTAAGCTTTCTTTGAGAGAGACTAAGAACAGAACCATCGAGAAAGAGTGTCTTGCCATCAAGTAGGCGGTCCTAGCCCTCCGCTACTACCTGCTGGGGCGGGCCTTCATCCTCCACTCGGATCACGACCTGCTTCAGTGGCTCCACCGCATGAAGGATACCAATGCGCGGATCACTTGTTGGTACTTGGCACTTCAGCCCTTCAAATTTAAGGTGGTCAACAGATGGTTGTGGCTGATTTCCTCTCCAGGAATGGGGGGTGGGGTTTGGCAGGCCGGACATTGCCCGGACCTGAGTCGGGAGGTGGAGGTATGTGGAGTGGGACGTGGTCGTGCGTCTGTCACTGGGGAGAGAGGAAGCGGTAAGGGTCATCGCCTGGTGATTAATGATGCGTAACACCTGTTTCTCGTTACTGTGACGACGGAGATGGGCTTGAAAAGGCCGCCGAGAACGCCAGTGAGGGAGAGAGAGTAAAAGTGGCTGAAAAGCCACTTCTCTATCTGTGAAGCCTGTTTGGTGTTTGTGAAGCTGAAAAGCCTGTTTGGTGTTTGTGAAACTGAAAAGCCTGCTCTTTGTTTATGAAGTTGAAAAGCCTATACTTTGTCCGTGAAGCCAAACACTTGAATAAAAGCTGATTTACCTGGACTGCCAACCCACTTCCCGCTTCCTTCCTGTTGGAACCTTTACAACGGTGTAATGGAAAATGTCAGAGGTAAGCCTGTGGTTATGTGGTCGCAAACAGCTCCACACAAATGTACTGTGATCTTTTGAAAGTAAATCTGACAAGAACTCAAATGTCTGTTACTGGAAAATAATGAAAAACAAATCAGCAGTTCTATTGTTTATACATATTAAAATGATAAAGACTTTTTTCCATTAATGTGGCCAGTTTTTACACAACCAACACATTATTATTATTATTATTATTATTATTATTATTATTATTATTATTAACATCACAGTGTACCAGCAGGTGAAGGAAAGGGATCATATGAAAGTATGGTGTATGCTCAGAATGATTAAATGGTCCAATTGGAGCTCTTTTGAGCTGTCAGTGAAGAATGAACATAACTATACTGTGGAGGAATCACACTGCTTTAGGAATGGAGATGTGTCAGATTGAGGCCATAGTGAGCCCACCTGTTTCCTTCACCCGTGTGCATGAACTTCATTTTAATGGAGATATGAAGCACCGGCGAAGCGAGACCTCTACATACGGTCAGTAAAATAAAGTATGGTTTCTAAATTAGCCGATGTGCTTAAAGTATGGGGATCTGAAAAGCTATATTATAAAAACAGCTGATCAGAGTAACTCTCAGTAGCAGCTGATTGTACAGTATGTTATGTATATTAGTATACAAACATCTGTTAAATTTATCATAATCTATGTCCATGAAGCCTTATATCATCATGACAGAATGTCTTCATCTTATACTGGCTTTTCCTCCTTCATTGTTGTTGGTCTCATTATAATGACTGTTGCAGTGATTGTGATCACCATAAGGATCAATGCTAAAGGTTTGTATTTCAAATAACTCGTATCACAGTCTGCATTTATATGCAAATACATAGCTGTAGCTTATTTATTTATGTGCCTGTTTCCTGAGTATGGGTCTTTAGAATAAACATGGAAAAGTCACACCAGCTGTTTGCGTGAGATTCAAATTTTCATGCAGCATGCAATACTATTGAGGACAACTCAATATACAGTGCATTCATAAAGTATTCAGACCCCTTCATTTTTTTCACATTTTGTTATGTTGCAGCCTTATGCTAAAATCCTTTAAAAAAAAAAAAAAAGAAAAGAAAAAATCACATCAATCTACACTCCATACCCTAATAATGACAAAGCAAAAACAGATTTTTTATAACTCTGCAAATTTATTAAAAATAATAAACTGAAATATCACACTGACACAAGAAATTTAGCTCAGGATTACCAAACTTGAATTACTAAACTTTCCTGAGATTAATGCACTTTTCAGAGGACATTCAGGAATAACAACTATTCAAGAGTCTGAAATATAACTTGTTGTACAAACTTGTAGTAAAAATGTAGTTAAAAAAATTATGTAATGAGTTAAAATAAACTAAGAGTTTTGATAAAAGAACATACCACATTGTTTTATTTTTTGTAACACTTTACAATAAGACATCACAATTACACGTTACAATTGATATGTTATAAGTAATGTAAATCCTAGTAAGACTACATTCTCTTATTTTAAAGCTTTCATGGTTTGCCTGCAAACGGTGTAATGGAAAATGTCAGAGGTTTGCCTGTGGTTATGTGGTTGCAAACAGCTCCTCACAAATGTACTGTGATCTTTTGAAAGTAAAGCTGATAAGAACTCAAATGTCTGTTACTGGAATAAAGAAAAGAAAAGCAAAGCAGCTGTTGTATTGTTTATACATATTAAAATGACAAAGACTTTTTTTCCATAAATGTGGCCAGTTTTTACACTACCAGCACTACCCATTTCTTGCTATCTTCCTAACCATTACTCTTTTTTTTTTTTGTTTTGTTTCGTATATGTGACACTGTGCATTATGACGTCTGTAAAATGTATCACCGGGAAACCTGTGCACTGTAAAAAATAATAATAATAATAATCGGTAAAAAATAAACTTGCAAAAATGTTGGAATAATGATTATTTGTATGTTAACTGGACAAGAAAACGTGAAAAAGTTGACTTAACCTGTGAAAAAATGTTGGTTCAATAATCCTTAGATCAACTTGCAACAAGCTGTAACTGTTGACTGTACTTGGGACTGCAAGCAAGCCAGTTGATGTAGGAGGTTGGATCATGATCGTGAGCGCGCAATATTTTGAGCAAAGAAAGCCTGGCGACTCGACAACATGCTTCTTCCGGGCTGACAGCGAACACCATCATTAAAACTAAGTAATCATATTTATACTACCATTATTTGTTAAAAAAAAAAAATGTAACATTGATAAATGACACATTTATCATTCTAGTCGTAAACGTTGGTTATGACGTGCAATAGAGACATACGCAATTATTATCGTAGTTAGCATGGCGGAACAAGCCTAGAATAATCCATTAACTGCTAACTTCAGCACTCAGTATAATTAAAATGTTTATACTGCAGTTATTTTTATCGAGAGCATTGGTTATGACGTACAGTAGAGCCGGTGGGATTCATTTAGTTAGTTAGCGTCGAAAGGTCGAAATAACGACAAATTGCAATAGTAAATCAACCATATCATACTCATATCGATATGAAGTACTTGTTTTGGGAATCTCTGCAATAGTGTTATTGATTGCACTGAAGAAATGAAATTCAGATCTTCAACCTAGGTTTAAGTACACACACACACACACACACACACACACACACACACACACACGCGCGTTGGTGCAGCTATCATTATGAGGACTGTCCATAGACATAATGATTTTTATACTGTACAAACTATAGATTCTATCCCCTAAACCTAACCCTCACAGAAACCTTTTTGCATTTTTATATTTTCAATAAAACATAATTTAGTATGTTTTTTAAGTGATTTAAATTATGGGGACACTAGAAATGCCCTCATAAACCACATTTATAGCATAATACCCTTGTAATTACCAGTTTGTAACCTAAAAAAGTCCTCGCAAACCACTTAAACCTGCCCACACACACACACATACACACACACACTCACACACACACACACATACACACATGTTGGTGCAGCTATCCTTATGAGGACTTTCCACAGACATAATGATTTTTATACTGTAAAACTATAGATTCTATCCCCTAACCCTACCCCTAAACCTAACCCTCACAGAAACCTTTCTGCATTTTTACATTTTCAATAAAACATCGTTTAGTATGTTTTTTAAGTGATTTAAATTATGGGGACACTAGAAATGTCCTCATAAACCACATTTATAGCATAATACCCTTGTAATTACCAGTTTGTAACCTAAAAAAATGTCCTCGTAAATCACCCAAGCCCGCCAACACACATACACACCAGTTTTACGGTGTCCTAATCTTAAGGTTTTGCATTTCAGAGCACAACAGCACATGCAGTGTAGAATCTGCAAATTTGCCCACTCTTCTGAAGATGGCCTTCTAAAGCCTGGCAATAAACATACCTCTTTCAGACTGACAGGACAGCAATGGTGGGGGGGGGGGGCGACTGTGAACTGCAGGACTGCGAACTTCATTTAAAATAAGTAAACGTATTTATTTGAGGTTAAAAAAAAAGTTTAATTTATTGCTTCTATAGATTTTGTTGTTGTTTTATCATGTCTGTTGTGAGGTATGAGAAGACTATTAAATAATCTGAAAGACAAGACCTTTTTTTATTTCAGTCACCAGCTATGTACTGATTTTAAACGCATCACCAGTGTGGACTTCCTCGAGACATTCAGAGCATGAGTCAATACAGAGCAAGAAAAGGGGCTTTTGTACAAGAGATGGGAGATCTTAACAAGCTCGATCAGCAGGTAACCCATTAATGACAATCATGTGGCAAAGTTACCTCTAATTTGAAGGAAATCTAGATTTACATATAGAGCCCTTTGGTATATTATTTGCAGAAAATAAAATTTTCTTGGGGCATGATTAAAAGTAAGATAATGGCCAATTGTATTTCTCAAGTCTACAGGCTGATTTGACTGTTCAAGTCACAATGAATAACAACATTAAGCCACACGTTTAAGTAAATCTTTTTATGTTGTACCCTTTTTGCAGACCTCAAATGTCATAAAATAGAAAACAGTCCTTGAAGATCTCCTCTTGTTCCTCTGCAAAGATTGTGAAACATTTCTGGTGAGTCTGTTTAATTAATTCCTCTTCAGACATTTGTGTTGACAGCAAATCGATTCTGTTCATGATTGTGTGGTTTGCCTTATTCAGTGCGATTCGGTACACAATTAAATTCTATTAACTTGAATGACATTCTCAGTCACCATTCACTTACATTCTATTGAAAAAGATGCAATGAAATTGAATGGTGGCTTAGAGTTACATTATAAAAGGAATAGTTCACCCAAAAATTCGATTTCTCATCATTTACTCTCCCTTATGTCATCTCAAACTCATATGACATTCTTTCTTTTGCGGAGCACAGAGATACTTTGAAGGACATATGAAGTGTTTTTATCCATGCAATATTAGTCAACGGGGTCCAAAACATTCAAACTCCAAAAAATTATATATGATATATGTGTTCCATAGAAGGAAAAAAAGTTGTAGTTTGAGATGCAATAAAGATGAGTAAACGATGGGAATGATCATTTTTGGGTGATATTTCTTTAATAAAAAAATCGAATTTGCAAGGTTAATGTCAGATTATATTTACTTGTTCTTTGTTACACCAGGACACTTCTCCAGATGACAGACAGACCAGAGGGATGAAAGTCGGCAGTCTTTTCATGATTGAAGATTAAATCTCCACATCTAGCACGTTGCCGAATGTCACAAACTTTGCTGTTGTTTTGGAGGAGGCTATTGTTTTGTAAGATGCTCCAGACCTGCAATCTGCAGTTGCTTACCTGTTTGGCCTTCTCTTTGCCTCAGATATTGTGGAGTACCCAAAAAGTCTTCATGGACATCCGCATTCACTGTTCTGCAAGGGTGCAGTCCCTTAAAACAAACTTGTTGCTCTGACATAAAGTTGCATTTGTGAGCTATTTTATATGTGCAGATGCACTTCATCGTTCACCCTGCCAGACTTTGAACAAAACATAAAAACACACACACACATTTTTCAAATGAATTTGTTTTTGATTGATTGTGGTATTTGACATGTGTTCAAATTTCACATGTGAAAAGACAGAGTGGTCGCTGCTGTTGGGTTTCAAATAAAACTTTGAACAAAATCTTAAGCCTGCAATTTTAGTTTTATTTGATTGCCTTATTTAATATTAACTAGAATAAAACACCTCTTTTAGTAAAACCAGCTCATTAGAACATACTTTTTAAAGTCATGTCCACAAAATGTGATTAGTTTACTAAACTAAAAAAACTCCATCAGCTGAACAAAAGTACAAGTTCAGTGAACTTGAGACCCTACTCTGTAAATTGAGTTAAGTGAACCACTTGAACCAAAAGTTGCGTAAACTCAAAAATGCTGTGCAGCAAGTTGCTTGAAATTTTAAGTTAAGTCAACTTTTGATTTTTTACAGTGTGCTTATGTGATCTGAGAGCTGAGCTCCTCACGGATGTCTTGTTTAATCGGCATAATGGTCATAGTTCATGGAGGTGGAGATTAGACTACCAACCTCTGATCTTAACCACTAGTCCAGACCACACAGAAAAATATTTGGCATCCAATCATAACTCACGCTCATCAGAACATGCTTCTTTACAGCTATATAAACTTTATGCCTCTCCTCTCATTCTTGCAGTATCTCTGAAACAAAGGAAAGTAAGTTTCTATTCACTCTACTTATTGCAGCTTTTCCAAATAACATACTTAAAAGCTTTTTTGGCTGACTGTGTGATGACTAATAATAATATACAAATGAATAATAATCTTTAAATGATAACAAATAATGTATATAAATCAGTATATAAATGAATGATATCTATATCAGTTTTACCAGTATGACATGCTGACTGACATAGGCAATATTCAGCCCATGCAAAAAGCTTCCTTTAAGAAATGTGCTTTTTCACCAATCTGTTGCAGTTACAATCGATTGCAACTATTTAAAAATAAACAGCAATATAAGATCAAAATAAGCTAAATACAATGAGAAATGAGAAAACCATTCATTACATAAAAATTGAATTTCATTAATGTGCGTTACTTAAAACTGTAATATATATCATTTGTGACAAAACAATTACAGAATTGCTACAATTTGTTTTATTTTCTTCCTGCAAGCATGTTCGACAGCATCCCAGGATATGAGGAAATAGTGGCCGGCGGAGGTGGTAAGAAGCCTAAAGAAATATGAATTCCTTTCCTATTTTATCACTATTAATAATTTCTCGTCTAAACATTTTAGGTTTGCATACAGTATGAGCTGGGTGAAACAGCCTGATATGTTATTGGGAAGAAAGAGCATATAGCCTACTAAACAGATGCTGTGCTAAGTTTCATGGATACAAGACTCTAGATCAGATGGAATTGTATGGAGTTTTGTTACTGATGTGTCTTTCTCTTATAACAGGTGGGTATCTTCCACCTCCAATGCCATGTGTACCAATGCCTTTGCCCGAGCCTGCCAACCAACCAGAGTGGCAGTAAGGGTTTTTACCTCTACAGATTAAAAAAATAATAATTCTAAAGAAAGTCATAGTGTTGTAGATTCTGTCATTCCTCATAATGACCCCTGTTGCATGTTACATACGCATACAGTACTGCATACGCTATTGAGCATGCATGTCTTGTACAAATGTCAGCAATATAATTGTACTCTTTTTTTTTTTTAGAAACAGGATCCCTTCCATCTCAGAGGAAAGAGCTTGCGAAGCTTTCGCAGAATATGTCTCGAACAATTGCTGCTACAGCTCTGCCCCGGTCAGAGAAGGAATTATAACCAACATGGAAACCTTTAATACCTACAGAGTAAGGCATAAATCATTTTCATTATGAGCTTAATGATGTGAAGTTAAAATGTAATAGGAGGTCTGTCACTTTATTCTGCTTCTGTTCTCAGTACCGTTTGGAGACTTTCACAGAATCCAGATCTACTAAATGGTGTCAGGAGCCTTTCACAGGTACAAAGGAATAAATCAAAACTTTTAGCTGTATCATTCAAATCACTACATTTGTACTTCAAATCACTGCTCCACCTGGTTACAACATACTGTATTTACTTAAAGGATCAGAATCAGAATGAGCTTTATTGCCAAGTGTTCTCACATACACAAGGGATTTTTTTTGGTGATAGGAGAAACAAGTGCACACAGAGCATTACAGTGACAAGGTAAGAGTATAAATAAACATATAAATAACAGGATATATAACGTATGTGCAAGGTAGGGGTATGTACAGTTATTGAATTAAATATGTGAATTTACTAGGGCTGGGAATCGATTAAAATGTTTTAACTAATTAATCACACAAATTTCTGCAATTAATTGCGATTAATCGCAATTAAATTATGGTACATGATACATTACAACAAACATTTAAAAAATCATCATAAATATATTTAATTTATACTTTGTTTTAAAAGAACTCTCAAGAAACTGGTTAGTCATCATTTATTTTAAATAAAAATGTACATGTTCAAATGTTCAGATTTTTTCCTTTTTTGAGGATAGAGTTAATAAGACACAATTTTACAGGTATTAATCTTTGATACAAGTATACGCAGGGTTGTGAGGGTTACTTTTAAAATGTATTCCACAACAGATTACAGAATACATGCTGTAAAATGTAATTTGTAACGTATTCCTTTAGATTACTCAAGGTCAGTAATGCATTCTAAATACTTTGGATTACTTCTTCAGCACTGGTAGATTTTATCACTTGTTTTGACTATAAAAACTCTGCCAGTACAGTAAGACAAAATACATTTATATTAAAAATACATTCTCCAAAAAAAGCCTAAATATCTGATGCAGTGTTTCTTTTTAAGGATTTTTAGATATTTTACAGAAAAACATTAAAAAAATTCTCATCATGAATAAGATTTTTTTTCCTAATATCAAAGGTCTTACTAGAGAAAAAAAAAGATCTAATGTGAATTTTCTTGATAAAAAAATATGATCGTGCCTGGTAACAGGCACATGTAAAATGGCAAGAAATAGCTTTTTAGCTTTCAGAAAGTGTTAAACAAACAATATTAATGGCAGAAATTAACGCGTTTAATTTCCCAGCACTAGAATTTACATATGTACATGAGGTATATATTTACATTTATTGCACTATGAGGGAGTCCTGAGGCAGTTTAATTGTTCATGAGAAAAATGGCCTGAGTGTAAAAACTGTTCTTGCGCCTGGATGTCCTCGCGCTCAGTGCTTTGTAGCGCCGGCCAGAGGGCAACAGTTCAAAGAGGGAGTATGCAGGGTGTGTGGGGTCCAGAGTAATTCTTCCTGCACATTTCCTCACTCTGAAGTCTTGGAGGGTGGGCAGGGGGGCACCAATAATCCTCTCAGCAGTGCTGACTGTCCATTGTAGTTTCCCTCTGTCTGATTTGGTGGCTGAACCAAACCAAACAGTTTTAGATGTACACAGGACAGACTCAATGACGGCCGAGTAGAACTGTGTCAGCAGCTCCTGTGGCAGGTTGAACTTCCTCAGCTGACAAAGGAAGTATAACCTCTGCTGAGCCTTCTTCAATGGAGTCTATGTGGGTGTCCCACTTCAGGTCCTGAGAGATGGTAGAGCCCAGGAACCTGAATGACTCCACTGCTGCCACAGTGCTGTTCAGGATGGTTAAGTGGGGGGGGCGGGGGGGTGTTTCTCCTGAAGTCCACTGTCATCTCCACTGTTTTGAGCATGTTCAGCTCAAGGTTGTTGTGACCGCACCAGGCAGCCAGCTGATCAGCCTCACGTCTGTATGCAGACTCGTCACCGTCGTGGATGAGGCTGATGACTGTGGTGTCGTCTGCAAACTTCAGGTGCTTGATAGTGGGGTCTTTTGCAGTGCAGTCAATCGTGAACCGGGAGAAGAGCAGTGGAGAGAGAACGCATCCCTGAGGAGCACCAGTGCTAATAGTGAGGGTTCCGGATGTGAGTTTCCCCAGTCTCACTAGCTGCTGCCTATCTGTCAGAAAGCTGGTGATCCATCGAAAGAATGGGGTGGGCATGGAGAGCTGGGTCAGATTGGTTAAAGGAAGATTAGGCATGATGGTATTGAAGGCTGAACTGAAGTCCACAAATAGGATTCTTGCATAAGTCCCAGGTCTGTCGAGGTGTTGCAGGATATAATGCAGTCCCATACTGACAGCATCATCCACAGACCTGTTTTTCTCAGTAAGCAAACTGAAGGGGGTCCAGTAGGGGTCAAGTGATGTCCTTCAGGTAGGCCAAAACCAGTCTCTCAAATGACTTCATGACCACAGACATGAGAGCGACAGGTCTGGAATCATTAGGTGCTGTGATTTTTTTTTTTTTTTCTTTTGGGGGGGGGGGGGGGGGTACCGGAATAATAGTGGAGAGTTTGAAGCAGCAGGGAACTTCACACTGTTCCAGTGATCTATTGAAGATCTATGTGAAGAAGGGGGCCAGTTGGTCAGCGCAGACTTTCAGACAGGCAGGTGAAACACCGTCTGGGCCTGAAGCTTTCCTAGTCTTTTGTTTCAGAAAGACTGGCACACATCCTCCTCACAGATAATAAGCGCAGATTGAGTAGCAGGAGGGGGATGAGGGGGGTTCCAGGAGGTGTTGGTGTGTGTGAAGTGAAGATCAGAGCAGGGGAGGGGTGTGAGGCTGGGCTTTTCAAATCTGCAGTGAAACACATTCAAATCATCAGCCATTAGTTGACTCTCTACAGAGCAAGGGGGAAGTGTCTTGTACTTGGTGATGCTTTTCAGGCCTTTCCACATAGATGCAGGATCATTGGCTGAAAACTGTTTTTTCAGCTTTTCAGAGTAGCTTCTTTTAGCCACTCTGATTTCCTTAGTCAGTGTGTTCCTGGCCTGGTTGTACAATATTTTATCCACATTTCTGTAAGCATCCTCTTTGGCATGACGAATCTGTCTGTGTTCTCCTAAATTTTAAACCTTTTTTTATAACACCAAAGAAAGAAATACATGTTAGAAATGACATGAGGGTGAGTGAACAATAGACAGACATCATTTTTATATTTGCTTGAACTATTACTATAAGCTTTTGCACAAAAGTAAGCTTAAATCATACAGCAAGACAGTTTTGGCTAAACAACTCTGAATAAGAGACTCAGCATTTGCAAAAGATTCAACTGAACATCTATTTTTTAACTTTCACAAAACCGTGCAGTAAACTTGGGGGTTTACCAACTGTCCTGTTCTCTCTCGCAGGGCAGCGTGTGGATGCTGGTATTCAACCTGCTCCAGGACCATGGGAGATTGCTGTCCAACCTCCAGTCTTCTTTACAAAGCACAAGCAGGACGTTAGAGTTCCCTTTACTTCCTCAGTCAAGGTTTTAACCACAAGAACCACCAATACTAACAACAGAACATACAGCCACATTCATCAATAACTGTATCAGAATATTTCTGAATGAAACATAATCATCTTTAACAGGGGACTTTTGGTAGCATTTTTTATCCTGCTAGATCACAAGGTCTTTCCTCTATAAGTTACCTTAAAATAAAATTTTTTAAAGCATTTTTGATTCCTCACTGCAACCAAACTTGACCAGCAACTATGTTTTAATTTACATGTATTCATTTAGCAGATGCTTTTATCCAAAAAGTATGAACACGACAATTTACTTGGAACAACGATTTGCCAATCAAATTTGAGGACCAGAACTAAATGTTGAATAATTGTTGAAAATTATTACATTCTGTTTGCACCCTAGAAATGTAACTCGTGCCAAGGAATGGGAAGTAATCCGTGTTCTTCTTGTTCTGGAGCTGGAAATGTAAGTGTCGTCTTATCCGGCATGAAGCATTTTAGAAAATGTATGTCATTTGTGGAAAATCAACAGTCAGACCAAAGTACAGTTGCGCGGTATACCGGTACTAACTAAATATCGTGATATCAAAAAATTTAAAATGGTACGATATCATCTTGTTTTTCATTTCGGTACCATATTAAAGTATGCTGCCATTAGCAAAATGTAATGTATTGTGAGAGTTTTGAGATGAAATCAAAGACCATTTGAAAATAATAATAAAAAAGTCTTGATATGACCAAGTGTGATCATTAAACAGCAGAAGGATGTCATTTAATGAACTAATATACAGTCACATGTGCTGCACGCCACAGAACGAATGGGAGGCGCCTCTATGCCCTGTCATCTTCTTTACACACACAAGCAGGCACTCACACAAATGCAACACACACTAATAATGCTTGATTTTCATGCAGTGCATCCAATAGCATCCATCTGCAGAGCCGCAGAGCATTGTGTTTAGTGTATAATTGGCTGTGAACTCTCAAATGACTGTTTTCACCGTTGCAGCTTGGAGATTTCAGCTCACAAGTCGCGGGAAGCTTGATATAACGAACACTTCACAAACAGGAAGAACTTCAAATGTCTTTCAAAATAAAAGTTCAGCTGAAATTCAGTATTTAAATAATTCAATATTCAACTGGATGCGTGAAATTTAAGACATTATGACAGAAAAATATTACTACTCTATAAGAGTGTAAAATTCAAAGTAGTTGCAATAATACTCATAACAACAATAATATAATATTAAATGCAGTGGCAGGCCGTGCATTTAAAATATAGGCCTTCAGTGTGATTCATACCATTAAGAAAACACAGTTTCACAATGAATAAGACACCCTATGCTTTTGGGCATCATACATTATGTCACAGCTAACTAGTAATACAAATTGACATTTTAAAAAAATGTCCGGAGATTGTAAAATCTTGCGAAGGTATTGGGTGTCACCCAGCCCGCTGCCCTGAAGATGTCTGCTACAGAGGTGCCATGGGCCAGTGCCCACGAGGAAGGGTGCGCTGTCATTGAGACTGAGTCTAACTCCATGCCGAGAAAAGAGATGCTCTGAACTGGGGAGAGCTTGCTCTTTTCCCAGTTGACCCGAAGCCCTAGCCAGCTGAGGTGCCTGAGCATGAGGTCCCTGTGTGCGCATAGCAACTCTCGAGAGTGAGCTAGAGTCAGCCAGTCATTGAGGTAGTTGAGTATGCGAACACCCACTTCCCTTAAGGGGGCAAGAGCTGCCTCTGCCACTTTCGTGAAGACACGAGGGGATACACCCGACCGTAGGAAGGGTCTGTGTCGAGGTAGAATCGAGACGTGAAAGTACGCGTCCTTCAGGTCCTTCAAACCAATCTTGATGCCGGACACATGCCAAAATGTGCTTTGGCGTCAGCATCTTGAATGGGAGTCTGTACAAGGCCCGGTTCAGAACTCGCGGGTCCAAGATTGGCCGCAACCCACCGCCTTTCTTCGGTATGATGAAGTAAGGGCTGTAAAACCCTTTCTTCATCTCGGCTGGAGGGACAGGCTCTATCGCGCCCTTGCGCAGAAGGGTCACGATCTCCACACGCAAGGTGGCAGCGTTCTCGCCCCTCACCAAAGCGAAGCGGACGCCGCTGAACCGGGGTGGGCGCCTGGCGAATTGAATTGAGTAGCCGAGTCGGATGGTCCTGGCCAACCTCCGCGATGGGTTGGAAAGCGCTAACCATGCGTCCAAGCCCCGGGCGAGGGGCACTAAGGCCACGTCGAGGAGCCTCGCTTCATCTCGAACTCATGGCTGCGCTGAGGGGACCCTTGAAGCACTTACCTTACTCCGTGTACCCGGCGTCAGGGTGGTCGGCGATGGGGGAGGAGGGACTTTTTGACCGTCCTCGTAGTCCGTCACAACCACCTGGCCGTGAGTGTGAGTGTGGTGCGACCGGACGCTCGAAGGCGGGGGGCCCGCGTTCATGGCGACTAAGTCGCAGGTGCTCAGTGCCCGGTTGCCATGATAACGGCGGTCGTAAACACTGGCTATGTGACCCAGGGAGTGAGGAAACTGCTCTTTTGAGAATGTGGGTACCGCAGCCCATTCGGGGTGCGGCGAACATAAAAGAAAAGGAAACCAAGGATTTACCTCCCGGCCCTCCACCGGGGGGTGGAGTGGTCTGGATACCAGCTCTGGGTTTGCAGCAGAAATCTCGCTCCCTGAGTCATCCGTCTCAGGGGCACTTAGGAGCCTTCCGGGTCCTCGTGCCGGCCCGTGAGGCGGGGGGCATAAGCTTCCTTCGGGGGGCTCTATGCTGGGGCTGAGAAATGGGCTCAGGCTGAGGCGGAGCCGCCTGGGCTTTTGCCGCTGCAGGGGGACGCCCTCGGCGAGCAGACGAGATACGGGATCTTAAGCCATGCTGGGGCAAGATGTGTTGTATAGCCTCCGTCTGCTTCCTCACCGCCGAGAACTGCTGGGCAAAGTCCTCAACGGTGTCGCCAAATAGGCCGATCTGGGAGATGGGGACGTTGAGAAAGCGAACCTTGTCAACGTCCCTCATCTCGACCAGATTCAGCCACAGGTGGCGTTCTTGGACCACAAGGGTGGACAACGCCTGCCCGAGTGCTTGCGCCGTGACCTTCGTCGCCCGGAGGGCGAGGTCGGACGCCGAGCACAGCTCCTGCATCACATCGGGATCAGGACTACCCATGTGCAGTTCCTTTAGTGCCTTGGCCTGGTGTACTTGCAGGAGGGCCATGGCATGCAGGGCAGAGTCGGCCTGACCAGCAGCGCTGTAGGCTTTGGCCGTCAGAGATGATATCATGCTACATGCCTCGGAAGGGAGTGCCGGGCGATCCCGCCAGGTGGCTGTGCTTTGCGGCACCGCAACTGCCTTATCCACCTGAGGGAGGGTGGAGCCGCAGGGCTCAGGGGTGGGTGGAAGGTTCCACTCTAGCCCGACACACGCGGCAGCCCGGGCAAGCATGGCGGTCATCTCGCCGTCAGCCTCAGACTGGGCGGGCCGACCCGAAGGTGGCAGCCCAGTTGAGTCCTCGGCATCTGACATCGCCAGTATGCTCTCTGATGCAGCGATCGAGCACTCATCTTAAGAGGTGAATGGGACAGCAGTAGTATTCAGCTCGTTGATAGTACAACCGCTCGGCTCCGAAGAAAATATCTGAATGAGTAGTTGCAAGCCAGCTCCTTTTATACCCGTATGTCCGGGGGAGTGGCATGCAAATTCCACTCGCCAATTCTCATTGGCCTTTTCTCAAAAATCTGAGGTGTTCGGGGCTCTCAAGTGCATCCCCTAGTGTCACTACATCGACACAATGTCGAGTGAGTGACAGAAGGGGAACTGACTTTAATTGCCCATTCATTAGCACTGTTGAGGGATTCTGTGGAAATTCTGAAGGCCTGAGGTGGGGTGGTACTCAGACTCACATGCTGCTTCGGCTAACGAGCTCGGCTTCAGGCATGCGATTTGGGAAACAGTTGTCACAATTTGCTTGTAAGCAATACATTCTGACTGGATAAACTTTTCGTTTTTCTCTGTTTGTTTGTAGATTAATTAAGAGTGGAAAGCGATTAAAAATACATTGGCAAAAAGGTGATTGAGAATGAAAGGATGAAAAATATTTATTTATTTGGCATGTTAGGCCAGCAGAGAAAGCTTTGATGGCCCTGAGAATTTGCCACTGATTAAATGGTTATATTATTAATATTATTATCTGTAAGCAATATCACAAAAGCAAGTGTAGTGAATATCAGCATGTTGTGATTCAGCCATGGCAGCCTTTTGCCTCAGGTAATCAGATTGTTTTAATTTAATGTTGTCATTAATACTGTAAAACACTAGGGGGGCCTGGGTAGCTCATCGAGTATTGACACTGACTACCACCCCTGGAGTCACGAGTTCAAATCCAGGGTGTGCTGAGTGACTCCAGCCAGGTCTCCTAAGCAACCAAATTGGCCCAGTTGCTAGGGAGGGTAGAGTCACAAGGGGTAACCTCCTCGTAGTCGCGATTAGTGGTTCTCGCTCTCAATGGGGTGTGTGGTAAGTTGTGCGTGGATCGCGGAGGGTAGCATGAGCCTCCACATGCTGGGAGTCTCCGCGGTGTCATGCACAGCGAGCCACGTGAAAAGATGCGCGGATTGGTGGTCTCAGAAACGGAGGCAACTGAGACTTGTCCTCCACCACCCAGATTGAGGTGAGAAACCACGCCACTATGAGGACCTACTAAGTAGTGGGAATTGGGCATTCCAAATTGGGAGAAAATGGGATAAAAAAAATAAAAATACTGTAAAGCACTGTTGTGCATCTTTTTTTTTTTTTTACCGAAAATAATATATATATTATTATTGTTGACATTTTATTATTGGCTCTATATTGTTGAAAATTATTAAATTTTCATTTGATTAAAGCTGTATAGTATGTATATGATTAAACACAATTTGATCATAACATTTAATTAAAACATTTAATATGGAATCCAGAAAAATTAAAAAAGAAAAGGCATAATTTGCATCTATTAGACTTTATGCAGTTCATTTAGTCAAGTAATTTTCTGTGTAATTTCATCAAAAATCTGATTTTTTTTTTCTTTCTTTTTTTAATTTGTTTCTTTGTAGTATCGATACCAAGGTACCGAAGCCAACATTTTGGTCTCAGAGCAACCCTAGACCAAAGGCACAAAGAGAAAGAACAAGGTTTTAATTCAGAAAAAATAATGTATATTTTCCTACAAACTAGTTCTTTTTTCAATCTTTGTCTTTGTACAGAAAGTATGCTCGGTGTGTAGCGGCTCTGGTCATCGTCCTGATAACGAGTCCTGCAATAACTGTGACTACAGTGGACATGAAAAGTAAGTCTGCCACTTCTCACTGAAGTTATTCTTTTTAATTAGCTTTTCAAACCATCACTGTCATTTGTGAAATCATATTTTTGTTCTTGGATAGTAATAGACTATATTACAAACTACTGTCTGGAAGTGCTGTAGTTTTAGAGTGTTAACTACTTTCATTAGCGGGCAGCTGTGCGTCTAGCTGTGGTTTTGTATTGTTTGAGTGTTGAGTTGTTGTTTGGCATCTTTTAGGTGCAGTTCTTGTGGAGGCAGCGGCTCTCACAAGTGTAAAACCTGTGACGGAAGGAGACAGCTGCTTGTCTTTATCAATCTCAAAGTTAAATGGTATGTTATTTATTCAGAATATTCCAATATTATTCCCCCAAAATCCTTAGAATGTACACTCTTACACTCAGCCGAACTGTCTCAATCTGAAAGCTTCTTTTTCACCCATTAGGAGCACAGAGAAAGATGATTATGTAGGACAACAGTCGAGTGGTTTGAACGTTCACAATCTTGAGAGTGTTTCAGGGAAGGAGCTCTTCAAAGATGCCCAGTACATGGTAGCACAAACATAAACTTTGAATAAAAAGTTGGATTATGGATCAGAAACAATGTATATATATATATATATATATATATGGCTACGTGGTTGTGGTGTATATTGTACTGTAAACATGTTGTTGAAGCACACAAGATGCTTTTTGTAACATTGTAAGTTTTATACAAACTTCTTAAGTCCATGCCAGCTCGAGTGCATGCTGTCATTAAACCAAAAGGGGGACATGCCAAATACAAAGAAATATTCAACATTTCACACAGATTGTTATGCTGATAATATAATTTGTAATGAAAGAAACTATTAAATTTGATAAAAGCAAAATCTAAGTATTTTCACAAGTGGCCTCTGACATTTGAATCCCACTGTATGTAATATGAATTTCATTAATTGTGTGTATGTATGTTTACTTATAGCTATTTCCAGTGCACGGTTTCCCTGACGTTGCAGTTGCACAAGCGTCTGAGCGTTTAATAAGAGACCATCAGATGAAATATGGCAAGACCTCCCGCATATTACAACAGGTACTGCAGTCTCTGTGGTTGTGTGTGTTGTTTTAATTGTCTGATTTCATTTTCATAATGTTTTATATTTTCATGAATAATTTTTTAAACTTTTAAATTTAATTTTCAATGCTATAAAATAATGCAAACTTTTACTTTATGATTATCAGTCTATCTTTCATAGTAGACATGATCATGTTAATATGCATGAAAATATTAATAGGAATTTGGTCATATTCCACTTAAGTACGTCTCATGCAAACATGGTAACCAGTTACTATAATCTGAATAATACAGCTGGCTAATGCCTGTATTAATCTAAATTTGGGGTCATGTAAACACCATATTTGGAATATTACTGTAACAAAATACAGTATTCATCTATAGCCTATCTGATTATGTCCAATTGAAAGTAATTCTTGGTTGTATGCCACACAGGCAGTTGTGAAAGTCAAGCTTTTGAATAAACACATTTTTGATAACTTTTTACAAGCATTAAAAGACATAAATATCCAGATGGGTGAAAGCATCATGTCTCATGTCCTGCGTTTTGCTATACATTGCATTTGAATTATTGAACTGATTAAATTACAGTTCATACTAAATGAAGCCTAATAAAATGGCAATAATGGGCAGAAGAGAATAGCAGGAAAAGAACATCCATGATCATTCAGATATACATGATATACAGGAATATTCTAGTAGATGTGGAGCATGTAAAAGTGTAAATATCATTATTAGAATAAAAACCAGAATATGGATCTTTATCTGAAAATGGTATGCTTCAATTCTTTAATTTAATCTCTCCTGTTCTAGAGGCAGACAGTAGAGCTCATTCCCATAACCAAAGTAAACTACATGTGGAAAGAGAAGTCTTATGTTTACTTTGTGTATGGAAATGAGTTTAAAGTGAATGCTGATGACTACCCCGCCACTTGCTGCTGTTCTGTGATGTAACTCTGAAAACTCAGACAAACGTCATCATTTTGGGGCTGATATAACTCCAGTCTACACATTCATTATATAGCTGTATGTCCATACTACATGTATAACAGCATGTTTCTGTTCTGTGCACCCTAGATTGTCAGAATAGGGCATTTTTTGGGCAAGAGTTGCTTTTTAAAACTGTTGCAGGATAACTTCCAGTCATTATGTATTTACAACATTTTAAATGTGTTAGAAAGACCTTTAAATAGAATTGTGAACTGCTCAACTTACTATAGTTTGCTACAACTTTCAGAGGAAACTATACAGAGATCTGCAGCAGTGCACAAAACTGGCATACTCAAATTGGCACATGACAAGCATGGCACTTACAGCAGTTACACCCAGTTCAAACATGTGTACACAACTTAAACAAGCGAAAAAAGTATATAAAGAAAGCACAAATATGCAGACATTCTCTCAGTGGTTCGATCTGAATTTATTTAGTTAACAATACAGTACGACTGGAAACAATGCCCACTTCCTGTAAAATATGGCTTTAATACTTATTGTAAGTTTAATATAATGATTTTGTTTTGCATTTTCAACCAATAAACATATGCTTATGAACTTGTGGTCTGTAAATCATGAAATTGTCATAAAGGTAATATTATAGTGGTTTGCACAATAAATTAATGGTTTGTAGTTGTTGTTTTTCTTTATCTTTGTTTATGTTCCACAGAAAAAAGAAAGTCATATGAGTTTGAGACAGCATGAGAATTATCATTTTTGGGTGAACTATCCCTTTAAACCCATTTGAGAGACCAGAATATCAAAGTATTGGGTAATATTTTCACCTGGCCCAATAAACAACCACCCGGAACACCCTAGCAATGACCTAACAACCACCAAAAACACCAAACATTGTGGTATTCATGTGCACAGCACAGGAAAGCTCCATTCACATATTTTTTTAAAGTTAATGTAAAAATCTGATATTTGTCTTGTTCCTGATTTTTTTGGTTTTGGAATCTTTTTATATTATGTTGCATAATTAAACATTTATCTCTGCAGATGGATCACAATACAGGCCAGTATAGTGCTTTTTAACACAGGAAATATAGAGTGAAGTGAAAACTGAGCTACTCAAATCAAATCAAATCCCTTTATTGTCACTCAACCATATACACAAGTGCAACAGTGGGTGAAAGTCTTGGGTGTAATTCCAAGCAACATAGCAGTATGACAATTACAATAAACATCTAATTTACACATAACACAGTTTACACATCTGTTACACAACACAATATACACCTAATAATATACAATATACAGTATACACAAAATAAGAAGACTGTATACAATAAAATGTAACCAAATACATTTTAGACATTAAGTCTGCAAACAGAAAAGATTAGAATAGAAGAACAGGGCGCTCTACAAGAGAAGCATTGCCCCCACAGAGCATCCCCACTGAACATCGAGTCAGTCTGTGATTACATGAAGAGACAGAAGCAATTGAGACAGCCTAAATAGATAGAAGATCTGTGGTGAATTCTCCAAGAAGCTTGGAACATCCTATCTGCCAACAACTTAGAAAAACTGTGTCCAGGTGTACCTAGGAGAATTGGTGCTGTTTTAAAGGCAAAGGTGGTCACACCGAATATTGATTTAGCTTTTTTATGTTTACTGCACCTTGTATGACATTAATTGATATATGAAAACTATATATGTCATTATTTTTGAAGACATCCTCACTATGCAACATTTTTCACAAGTGCCTAAAACTTTTGCACAGTATATGTAGTACATTCACGAAGTATTCAGACCCCTTCATTTTTTCACATTTTGTTATGTTGCAACCTTATGCTAAAATGCTTTAAATTATTTTATTTTTTTTACATCAATCTACACTCCATGATGACAAAGCAAAAACCAGATTTTTGATAACTACACAAATTTATTAAAAAGAAAAATCTGGGGGCCTGGTTAGCTCAGCAAGTAGTCGTGAGTTCGAATCCAGGGTGTGCTGAGTGACTTCAGTCAAGCTTCCTAAGCAACCAACTGGCCCGGTTGCTAGGGAGGGTAGAGTCACGTTGGGTTAACCTCCTCGTGGTCACTATAATGTGTGGTTCTCACTCTCGGTGGGGCACGTGGTGAGTTGTGCGTGAAGCCTCCACACGCGCTATATGCTCTGTGGTAACGTGCTCACCAAGCCACGTGATAAGATGTGCGGACTGACAGTCTCAGACGTGGAGGCAACTGAGATTCGTCCTCCACCACCCGGATTGAGGCGAGTCACTACGCCACCACAAAGACCTAGAGCACATTGGGAATTGGGCATGCCAAATTGGGGAGAGAAAGGGGAGAAAATAAGAAAATAAAAAAATAAAAACTGAAATATCACAATGACATATGTATTCAGACCCTTTGCTATGAGACTTGAAATGTAGCTCAGGTGCATCTCATTTCTCTGGATCCTCTTTGAGATATTTCTAAACTTTGATTGGAGTCCACCTGTGGCAAATTCAACTGTTTGGACATGATTTGGAAAGGCACACACCTGTCTATAAGGTCTCACAGCTAAAAATGCATATCAGAGCAAAAACCAAGCCATGCGGTCAAAGGAACTGCCTGCAGAGCTCAGAGACAGGATTGTGTCAAGGCACAGATCTGGGGAAGGCTACTATGGAGTGGCCTCCATAATCCTTAAATGGAAGAAATATGGAACAACCAGGACTCTTCCTAGAGCTGTCTGTCTGGCCAAACTGAGCAATCAGGGGAGAAGGACCTTGGTAAGGCTGTCTTGGCTTTCTTCCTTGTTGCTGTTGGTCCCATCATATTGGCTGCTGCCATGAAACTAACCACCATTAGGACGAGCAATGCAAAAGGTGTGTATTACTCCAATTACTGGTGACAATAGTAACTGCTAAAATAATGACAATGCATACACAAACTGTGCTTGTTGTTTTTAATTAACACACTACTGTAAAAAAATGTTTTTAATTTTAATGGAAAAAACTGTAAAAATGCTACATTTAAAAAACCTTGATTGGTAGTTACCTTAAAATATACGGTACAAAATGTAAATATATTTAAAAGACAATACATGTAGTTTTACAGAAATTTTGTAAAAATAAAATTTTTTAGATGTAAAAAGTCTGATTTTCCTGTGTAATTACTGGTAAAAATGTATATCATGTTTAACAAGAGAGTAGATGTACTTTTTACAGTAAATTATTGTTAAAATTACAGTAAAAAACAATAATTGGGCATTCCCAGTATTCCCTGCGTGACCCATTACTTTCATTATATTTTATGGGAATAGTTATGTTTCTTCTTCTTTTTAATATCATGTATGTACTTTGGGGTGTTCTGTGTTGTATTTGATGTAGTTTAGTTAATGTTTAATGTATTATTTTAATTTCACATGTTACCCTGATGGTGTTTAGTGTTTGTGTGAGTGACACTGAGCACTGTCTCTACATGGTTATTGGTCATTGCTCCTGGAAGTGCCACTATTGGTGAACTTCATGTCATAATGTGCCCTTCTGTTATTACTATGGTGATTAAAAATCCATTATAAAGTAAAAAGCAGATTTTTACAGTTTTAGAAGGTTGATATCAAGTTTATCATTTAATAATATAAATGACGATAATGCACTGTAAAATATACAGACATCAAAATTACAAGCCTGAAACGTGGTTACCGTATTTTTTACTGTGAATTTCTGGCAACAACAGCTGCCAGTTTTTTACCGTAAATGTAACAGGATTTATTTAATTTTTTTTACAGTGGAGTGTCATGTTGGCCACTTTCTTGGCTGCTAAAAATGCATCCTTGCATGTAACATTACAAATTACAAAGGACCAATGTGTAAGCATTTTATTTTCTCAGCTGCAGTTAACAAATCAGAGCCAACCTTCCTCCTCTGTCTTGAAGCTGACAACTGTTGTTTATGTCACATACATACATCCTGTAGTGCCTGCCTGCCTGCTTAAAGTGTCCTGTCAGTTTCAGTCCATTAAAGGTGTTTCTGATGAGTTTTAGTTTAGAATTAGATATTGGACCAGTCCGCCTCCATTCCACTCTTTAGCTTCAGCAGTGATGACAATTGTTTTTACTGTACAAAAGACTAACTCCGCTTATATATCAGATAACAAAGGCCCTACTTACACGGTTACTGATGATGACTACTTGGATGCATGAATAATTTTCCTTTTCGAAAAAGGAAGAACAGACATGAAGAAAAAATAAAAAACTTTTATCTGTTGTATGTTTTTTTTTTTTTATTGGAATGAATATTATTAAATATGTTTACCTCATAAAGTGTTACATTTACACAATGTAAAAAAATATATCATTTTATGCACAGTATTTAAGTATGTGAAACATCATGCCCATTTGCTTAGTTTTCAGATTCATATTTTTTTATTCATTTTTTACATTTAGATGATGATTATTATCACTGTATATGAACCGCTTTGGAACTGTCTGGCCTTTCTTTTCATATGGTTTTCATGCCGCTTGAGCCACAACCATTAACACACTTACTATAGTCCTTAATAAACTCTTACTTTGGAGGGGGGTGGGGGGTGCATCTCCACAGTTCCAGTGTTTCTCTGTCACACTTTTGGTAGCCAATTTTGTAACTGTTTCTAACAACAATTTTCATATTACCATTTAAATTTTAAATCACTATCAAGGACAAATTGCTTTTGCTGTAGCTTTCCTCATTTGTCAATTGCTTCACAAAAATGTCTGCTAAATGAATAAATGTAAAATCTAATTTGAGTAAAACTCAATTTCACCAGCACTGTTTTCCTACCACAGTAATTATGACTGCATCCAGTAGGGGACAGTTGTAGCTGTGGTTTGGTAATGCCTGAATATTGAGTTGTAATGCATTCCAAAGATTTGTTTTAAGATGGTCTCATATTTTGATTATTTGCATGCTTTTAGTGAATGGGAACTGCAGATTATCAGAATTAGTTTAGAATTAAATGCTTTTTAATGTGGCAATTTATCAAGCTTTTTAAACATTTTTACCCAGAGATTTGATTTGCCTCATTTATAATCTGTTACTCATGTATGGGGGGTTGGAGGGGAGGGGTGGAAACTCATCTGGCTATTGGTCAAACTTATTGCACAGCCCTGGAGGCAGGACTTATGCTGTGTTCTATTCAGGTCGGATGTGGGATATTCCTACTTGATATCTCTGATCTCCAACCATAAAGGCATTCCATTGCCTGATGCTCAGAAGATGACGTTTTAGAACGAAACAAAACTGCAACGCTCACCTTAGCTTAGCAGGTGTTTGACTGTAACCAGAGACGTCTCCTAGCAACCCAATTCATAAAAAACCTGCAATGCTAGCATTTGTGCTACAGGTGTACGATTATCAAAAGATAGTATCATTTATCATGTTTTGAACACCTGCTACTATGCTAAAGTTTGTAAACAAGCTTTAATATCATGTAATGTAGGAACTTTGAGTCATTTATCGATACTCTTTAATAAAAGTGTATGTTTATCACTTATTTTGTCCTTCCTGGGTGTCTTCCTGGTTTGTGAGACGTCACGCACCTGCATCTCGGAGAAGTTGGAGTTGAACATTTCCGCATGAGTTCAAAGGAGGTGGCGGCGGGTGAGTTGCGACATGCGACGTGAGCGTACGCCGCCTTGGTGGTTTATGTACGCTATGGTCGCCGTGTTGTCGGTTCGGACCAACACATGCTTGCCCTGAATCAACGGCCGGAGCCTCCTCAGGGCCAGCGATACTGCCAGCATCTCTAAGCAGGTGATGTGCCATTGGAGTCGGGGCCCCGTCCACAGCCCCGACACTGCTTGCCCGTTGCACATGGTAAAAATTAATTTTACATTAGTTAATTTAACTACTTACCACTTTTCCCACAAAGATTTGCACTTTAAAAATCAGCTCTCCCGGAATTTCTGTTTTTCACACTAATGGCACTTTTCCACTGCACGCAATGGTTCGACTCGACTGGATTCTGCTCGCTTTACTTATCTGAGCTTGTTTTTCCACTGCAGTTTAGTGCCGCCTCAGCGTGGATGGGATTATAGGCTGATCGTCATAGTTGCACTGCTTCTACTGCCGTGACATCATCATAAACACGACACAAACATTACTGACCATAAACAATAACACGACCACTAGCTGTTAGTTTCTAGCTCACTGTGCTGCATAAAGTAGTTGTTGCAAGGTGATTTTACACAAGTGTAACAGTTAAATTGGCCTGGTTCTTTTAGAAGCAAGCTTTCCAGTAGCTGGTCAACTAAATAAAGTGAAGCTTTCAAGCAGAATATAGAGTTAACGTAACAATACGTACCATCCTCCATCGTGGACTCCAACAACACCGAGTCCAGGGCACTCTCCCTCCCATTGCTCGCCAGTCTATTGCCATAGATAGCATCCATTTGGTCGAACCACTTCCACTTTCTTCTGTTTGAACCACACCAGCTGTTGTGGTCCTTGATGGTTCTGTAGTCACTTTTACGTTTTTTTAACTTTTCCCTACACTGTTGGTAGGTCCAGTGGTAGCCATGTGCGGCCAACAGCTGAAACACTTCCTGAAAGACTTTTTCGTTTCACGTCGTTCGTCACTAACGAGAGGAACGTCTGCACCTCGTTTATTGACCACGGTGTGGTTTTGCGCACAGCCATTTCTTTTTACAATTCGAAAATCGCATGAACACATGATATTGCTATCGCTGTTGGTAACTTTAAAACTAGCCGGTTGATGTCCCATGTTGCAAGTCCAGTGACACTGGTAGTGACAATTCTCTCTGACCAATCATTGATCTGCAGGGTTTTGACGTCACATTTAGTATCGGCTCAGCTTGCTTGGAACCTCGACCAAGGTGGTACTAAAAAAAAGTTTCAGGTTCCAGGTACTATCCACAGTGGAAAACCCCCAAAAAGCGAGCAGAGTCGAGTCGAGCTGTACCATGCAATGGAAAAGCCCCATAACAGGAAGAACAAGGTGTCACTAAGCTATAAAAGTATATGTTCACTTTAGATACACTCTTTAATATGAGGACAAGTATGTTTGCTTTATAGTTAATTTTATTGTATTCAATAGTGCCAGATAGGGGCTCTGCAACAGTGTTTAATTCCAAAGAAACTAAAACCCTTAAACTTTTACTTTTATTTTATATTTCCTTTTTTATATGCTTCTTGTAACGTCCGATAACGAGACAAAGTTCAAAGTTTACAATATTTATTATTTACAATAAATGTGAGCAGTCACTGTGGATCTCGAGGGATAGATTCGTGGAATCTTCAGTTGAAGCTTAGTGAGGTGCAGAACGACGCCCAGCAGGGTAGGGTGATCTAGCTCCCGACACACGGGCAAAGACAAGGTATCCTCCATGGAAACCCAGCTGACACGCAGCAAACTGGAAGGCAACCACACACCCGACATGCGGCAACCAACAGATACACGAGACAGGACCAACTAGGCAGAGAGAGTAAGGTTAGTTACTTCACACCAAACAACAATTAATTATCACTGCTAATTAATATTCAAGAATGTACAGACCCTGATAAGATTTCTAAGGAAATCTTCCATTTTTACAGTAAGCTGTACTTCTCCTCTTATTCCTACATAGATGCTGATGCTTTCTTTGATCACATTAAGGAATGGATGCCTAAAGTGGATGAGTTTTAAAAATGTATGCGATGCAGACATCAGTATGGATGAAGTGGAAAATCCATGAAATGCTTATCCTTAGGCAAATCTCTAGGTTCAGATGGTCTAAAAATTCATTTTTATAGGCATTTTTGGGAATATCTTAAAGACCTTATTTTCCATATGTTAAAAGACATTTCTGAAACACTCTTCCAGCTACTACAAAGCAAGGGATCATCACTCTCATCCCCATAACCCTGTTTAATAATGACTATACAATTTTTACTCATATTTATTTAACCAGGATTAAAAACCAGTATTACACAAATTATGTCAGATACACAGTCAGGTTTTTTAAAAGGTTGGTCAATTCATAAAAATATACAACTTGTGCTTGACTTACTGAATTATCATTATTTAATTAAAGATGAAGGTTTTATTTTATTTTTAGATTTATGTATTTTTTTAAAGCTTTTTTTTTTAAAGCTTTTGAACACAAATTAATTTTTTGTACTTTAGAATTATTCAGATTAGGAGAAATCTTTATAAATTTAGTTAAACTACTTTATAAGGACACTAATAGCACAGTCTTATTACCAGAGGGTATGTCACCAAGATTTTCAATTGATAAAGGAATTAAACAAGGTCATCTCTCCTTTGCTCTTTATCACTGCAGCAGAAATGCTCTCCATTCTTATAAAAACTCAGATTTTGAAAAATGTACAGTGTTAGGCAAACAGCTGGCAATCAGCCAATTGGCAGAGGACACAACCATAATCATGAAAAATAGTAACCAAGTTCCAAAAATCCTCAAAACAATAGAGCTTTTTTCTAGGGCATCTGGCTTCAAATTAAACCTTAAAAAATTACTACTAATTCATAACTCCCCTCTGTTGACAATTTATAATATCCCTGTTAAAGCAACAATTAAATATCTAAGCATACACATTACAAAGGATAATAACTCACTAAATAATCTCAACATAAATAAATGATCAATGTAAATCTTATTTGAATTTGTGGTCTCAAAGAGACATCTCTACTATTGGCCGAATTTGTCTTACAAAAATGGAGTGCATTTCAAGATTCATCTACCCAGCTTTCTCGATGTCATTTGCCAAAAATACAATAAAAGCTATAAACCAGGCTAACTTTAATTATATTTGGAAAAGAAAACACTACATTAGGAAAGGAATTATGGTCAAAGAGTATGAAGAAGGAGGGCTAAAAGCCATTGATATTGAGTGTATTAATGGTACTATTAAAACGAATTGGCTAAGATACTTTTTGAAAAATGAAAACAGTTTTTAGTTCCATGTCCCAAGCAAAATTTTAATGAAACAAGGAGGCATCAACCTCCTTCTTAGATGTGATTATGACCTAAAATAACTCCCTGTTAAGTTATCTGTGTTTCATCAACAGGTATTACTATATTGGAAGATGATCTACAAGCATATTAGCCCCCATAACATCCCATTGTGGAATTGTAGATACGTGGTATTTAGGAATAAATCTTTATTCTAAAAAAATTGGTTGGAGAAAGGATTATGGTCTTTGATGCACCTACTGGAAAATACCGGAACCATTATGCCTTATGAGATTTTTTGTTAAATAAGTTAAATAACCAAAAACAGTATGATAATGTTATCAAAGCAATCAAAATTCAGATGTCTTACAATTTATATCAAAGTAATGTAATCCCTCATCTTCCTAAGCTTTTGGTGAATGGACTTGCTTACATTAACCTAAAATTGCCCAACACCACAATCCGGAAAGCATTTGGCAAGTAATTATACCCATTTTCTTCAAACAAAAACTAAGTTTTTCAAAAGTTTTCCAACGATGAAGCTAAGAAATTAAGAACAATCGCACCAAAAGTGAAGGAAGTCCAATTTAAAATTCTTAATGCAGTATATCCTTCCGGAGAATTTAAGATATCGATTTGTTCTAGATCATAACAGTTGCTTATTTTGTGATGAAACAACAGAACATTTATTTTATGAATGTAAATTTGCTAGTGCCTTTTGGGAAGATTGGGAAGAGTGCATTACTGGTTATTTCCTAAATTTGACAATTTCTCTGAATTAACAAAAGAAAATGTGATCTTTGGTATATTTATGAAAGATGGAACACGTGACTTAGCAATTAACACTAAACCGAATTTCTACATATTTCACAAGGAGCTGTGTCATTATTTCTTATATCTGAAATTAATGGAGAAGAAGCATACCTTGAAACTATCTAACTTAATAGAGGAACTTAAACTTGCAGAGAACGTCCTGGTTACTTGCGTAACCTCCATTCCCTGCTTGAGGGAACGAGACGTTGTGTCGATGTAGTGACACTAGGGGTCACTCTTGGGAGCCCAAGACACCTCTGGTCTTTGATAAAAGGCCAATGAAAATTGGCGAGTGGTATTTACATATCACCCCCCCAGACATACGGGTATAAAAGGAGCTGGTATGCAACCACTCATTCAGGTTTTGTGCTGAGGAGCCGAGACAAGGTCCCGGCCATTTCAGCAGGTAGTTCAGCGTTGTGGCAAGAGGGACACAACGTCTCGTTCCCTCCATCAGGGAACGGAGGTTACGCAAGTAACCAGGACGTTCCCTATCTGTCACTCACTCGACGTTGTGTCGATGTAGTGACACTAGGGGTCCCTATACGAAATGTCGCAACTAGCTGAACTGTGTTACGTGAACTGGCGGTGTGTGACGGGCAGACCACTGTGTGCCTCGTAGCCAGCACACCAGGCCAACACTTATCCTCCCCCATCACTCTTATGAGTGTCGAACGGCCCTTTGGGGACAAGTCGACTGCCCAAAAGATAGAGACAGGCTAGCCCAGTTGTGGCCTCTTATGCTCTTTTTCTTTTTCCTCTCCACCCCATAAAAAGGATTTAACCAACTGGGGCCACCAGGTCTAGTCGGGGGGGGGGGGGGGGTGTCACTCCCAAGGGGAAGACACTGCGGAGAAACCACCCTGCCCAAAGAGGGGGGGAGGGGGTATTTTGAGTGGAAATACATCTCATGGTCTTGCCGAGCTTTGTCGGAAGTCTGTCATGTGGAAAAGTCCCATGGTAGGACCTACCCTGCGGGGGAGGAGTTTCTGCAAGCATGGTGACTGGGGCAGAGAGGCCTCTGCCCAAGTAAGACGCAGTTTACCAACAGGGAAATGATTTAGCCGAAGATATACGTTGCATGGGGTTACCTACGGGGAACCACCACACGCGGAGCAGCTACCCCAGTACAGGGCTTAGTTAGCACGTGTACTGAGCCGGCAGAGAGTTTCTCTGCAAACTCGTCTGCCACAGGGCTTGGAGGAAATCAACCAGGGAACACAGTTTGTGAACACTACTGGGAGTCAACAGCGCACGTCTTCAGCTCAGGGGAGGTGAAAGGCGCTATGCGCAAGCGATACACCCGGCCAGCTGTCCCGGACTTACCTGCTTGTGCTTGCCACTACATGGGACCCAGAGATTGTAGAACCTTGCAAAGGTGTTGGGTGTTGCCCAGCCCGCTGCTCTGCAGATGTCTGTTAGAGAGGTGCCACTGGTCAAGGCCCAGGAGGCCGCTACACCCCTGGTAGAATGGGCACGTAGCCCTACTGGGGGCGGCACGTCCTGGGCGTGATATGCCATTGTTATGGTGTCAATGAGCCAGTGGGAGATCCTCTGCTTGGAGACAGCGCATCCGCTGTCCACCAAAGCAGACAAAGAGCTGCTCAGAGACTCTAAAGCTCTGCGTGCGATCCAAATAGATGCGTAAAGCGCGCACCGGACACAGCTATGTCAGGCTGGGTCTGCCTCCTCCTGGGGCAGCACTTGCAGGTTCACCACCTGGTCCCTAAAAGGGGTCGTGGGAACCTTGGGCACATAGCATAGTCAAAGTCTCAGGATCACGTGAGAGTAGCCCAGACCGAACTCCAGGCACATTTCACTGAAAGAGAACGCTTGCAGGTCTCCTACCCTCTTGATGGAAGTGAGCACAGTCAGGAGGGCAGTCTTCAAAGAAGAATGCCTTAAGCTCAGCTGACTGCAAGGGCTCAAAGGGGGCTCTCTGTAGACCGAAGAACTACAGAGAGGTCCCATGAGGGAACAAGGCGTGGTCTGAAGGGATTCAACCTCCTGGCGCCTCTCAGGAACCTGATGATCAGGTCGTGCTTCCCTAAGGACTTACCATCCACTGTGTCGTGGTGTGCCGCTATAGCAAAAAAACAGTAAAGAACTGGCAGCAGGGTTGCCAGCAAGTAACTGTAAAATTAACGGTGTCTTGCTGTAGCTGAAATTGACAGTTTGCTACTGTTTTTGCAAACACAGCATAAAGCTGTAGTGGCCAGCATACTGTAAAAATATTGTGTTTTACTAGGGTGACCATATTTTTCCTGGACATGTCCTCTTTTTTGGACCTTAAAGCGTCCGGCCGGGATTTTTAAATTTGCAAAAATGTCCGGAATTCGGCTTTAGTTGCATTATGATGTGCATCTGGTCTAATACTTCATTGTGTGTGCACGCATATTTGCATTGCTTTAACACCTCTTTGTAAGTCCCGCCTTCTCGCACACAATCGGTCAATTATAAGATGCTTGCAGCAACTATTGGCCAAATTCCTGCCTGTCAATCTCTCCGCGAACGCGCGAAGCGCTGTTGTGTTCAGAATCAAACAGTTGCTTGACAGTAGCAGCAAATGACAGCTGAGTAGAAACAATGTCCAAACGAAAGTGCAAATTTACAGAAGATTTGCACAAAAGATTCCCATGCTTTCGTCCTGGTCGAGATCCGTGGGAAGCAGAATGTATGACATGTAAAGCTGGCACTTATGTGTCAGTTGCTAATAAAGGTGCAAGTGATTTAGAAGCACACATTAGCTCTGCCAAGCAAAAGGTGAAAGTTCATCAGGAAATTAACGGACTACTTTTTGCGACCAGGTAAAATTGTTATCACATTGCTTCATTTTCCATGGCTATTCAAAATAATAGTAATATTAAATGAAGGAACACTCATGGCATCAAATATAGTACATGGACATTCAAAAGAATGTTAGAAATTTGTATTTATTTATATATATTTATGTTATGCTAATAGAGTGTCTTTTTCACTGAAGGTTTGCATTCATAGTAACACTGTTTTGAACCCTGTTATTCCACCCCACCCTGTAAACAAAAATGTGTGTTTTCTGTAAACAAAAATTGACTGGCTGGAAGAACATAATATAATAAAGAAGGTCCAATTTCCCAGCTCAAGAGAACACTAATCACCATAATGGTGACTTCAAACAAAACACAACTATTGATAACAAAACAATAACACTAATTAAACTAAGACTTCTATTAAGTCTGAAAAAAAAAAAACATTTGTGCATGTGTTTTTTTTTTTTTTTGTTTGTTTTTGTTTTTTTGTAGCTCCAATGCATTGCCAAAGCATACATAATTATTCAAGCAAAAAGGCATATGGGTATTTTACCATTATAATGGTAAATATAGAGCTATACTGTTATTTTACTGTGTACAGGTTTTTTTTTATTTTATTTATTTATTTGTATTTATATTTTTTATACAAAATATACTGTTCAATCCTGGCAACATTTTACATTTAATTAGTCAGACAAATGAAGGCTGATGTGAGATGTTAAAGAATAGAGTTGGTCAGAAACATAATGAACACTAACCATGTGCCACAAACTTTAATTTTCATGGGGGTTTTTAAAATATACATTTCAAAATGTCACTATAGCTTTCACCAAGATGCAGGGCTGCCAACTCTCACGCACTGAGTGTGAGAGTCATGTAATTGACACTGTTCTCACATTCTCATGCCACAAGTCCCTTTTCTCCCGCAGTCTAACGTCGCAGAGCAAAGAGGACAATGACAGCGCATGGACAGACAAGACAGAGCAGGCAGCACCATGCAGCAGCGAGTTCTTCAGATCAATCAGGGGGAAACTCTCGCTCGCAGCCCTGAAGATGATATCATGATTTTGAATGTTCATTTTCCCCTAAAGCCTTGAAAACAACAGCTATTTACTGTAACACTAGTCACTTCACAGTGAGCCTGCTCTTGATCTCCCAGAATGCAACATTTTTAACAGCAAACTATTGTATTTAAGAATCACAGTAGTTTAAGTTTTACAGTGTAGGGTACCGGAACTCTCGAAAACAGCATGCCGACTTCCTGTGTGATCCTGTTGGCTGCAACCATGACCAACATGGTTATGTGTACAAGTGTCCCAATGTGCAGTCAAAAGTCATTCACACACACGCAGTCTTAAGTCTTCATGTCTGCTTGCACATTGTGGCCAAACACCAGAAATATGTAAGACAAGTAAGCAGTCCAAAGTCCAAATCCGAAAGCGTGAGTATAGGGACAGGGCAGATGTTTGGACAAATGTTTTTTGTTATGTTCCTGTTATGTTTCTTTTTAGCTATTCTGCACTTTCTTTGAACACAGAGTGAAGTGAAAATGCAAACCATGCTATTCCACAATATCACCTAATAAAAAGGAAAATTGTTTGAAGAACGTTGAAGCTCCTTCAGATGTCCTTTTGCTGGTTGGTTGGTTAGCTTTGTGCAAGTACATTAGAATATACTTTGTATACAGGACATAAGTAACTTTGTGTGTATATACAGTATGAATAAATGTATGTATGCAGTATCTGACTGCATCATATTTTTATGTTATGTACACTGGCGGCCAAAAGTTTGGAAATATGTACAGATTTTGCTGTTTCAGATGGAAATTGGCAAAGTGGCATTCAACTGATCACAAAGTATAGTCAGGACATTACTGATGTAAAAAAACAGCACCATCACTATTTGAAAAAAAGTCATTTTTGATCAAATCTAGACAGCAGCCATCACTCCAACACCTTATCCTTGAGTAATCATGATAAATTGCTAATTTGATACTAGAAAATCACTTGCCATTATATCAAACACAGTTGAAAGCTATTTGGTTCATTAAGTGAAGCTTAACATTGTCTTTGTCTTTGTGTTTTTTTTTTTTTTTTTTTTTTGAGTTGCCATAGTATGCATTAGACTGGCATGTCTTAAGGTCAATATTAGGTCAAAAATGGCAAAAAAAGAAACAGCTTTCTCTAGAAACTCGTCAGTCAATCATTGTTTTGAGGAATGAAGGCTATACAATGCTTGAAATTGCCAAAAAACTGAAGATTTCATACAAAAGTGTACACTACAGTCTTCAAAGACAAAGAACAACTGGCTCTAACAAGGACAGAAAGAGATGTGGAAGACCAGATGTACAACTAAACAAGAGGATAAGTACATCAGAGTCTCTAGTTTGAGAAATAGACACCTCACATGTCCTCAGCTGACAGCTTCATTGAATTCTACCCGCTCAACACCAGTTTCATGTACAACAGTAAAGAGAAGACTCAGGGGTGCAGGCCTTTTGGGAAGAATTGCAAAGAAAAAGTTTCACTTTTGAAACAGAAAAACAAAAAGAAAAGGTTAGAGTGGATAAAGAAACACAGACATTGGACAACAGATAATTGGAAAAGAGTGTTATGGATCTTAACTCCATTGAGCTTTTGTGGGATCAGCTAGACTGTAAGGTGCGTGAGAAGTGCCCGACAAGACAGCCACATCTATGGCAAGTGCTACAGGAAGTGTGGGGTGAAATGTCACCTGAGTATCTGGACAAACTGACAGCTAGAATGCCAAGGATCTGCCAAAGCTGTCATTGCTGCACATGGAGGATTTTTTGATGAGAACTCTTTGAAGTAGTTGTGATCAGTTGAATGCCACTTTGGTGAATAAAAGTACCAATTGCTTTCCATAAGAGCAAAATCTGTACATTATTCCAAACTTTTGGCTGCCAGTGTATATCTAATGTATTTTATCCTTTAATTTATCCAGAGAAATGTGAGGAATGGCATGAATTAAATTTGAGTTTGGGGAACAGTTCTGAATATTCTTACGGTTATGAATAATATGGATTTACAAACCTCTGTCTGTGAGTTTTAAATAATTTCCTCTATGTTTGGTTCAGTATTTCCAATATTGAAAAAGGAGATCTGTTAGCTGAGATAAAGTGTACTTTGTAAACTGAGCAGAAATGTTTGCAAGTAGAATATGTACGTGTGTGTGTCACAAGACTTTTTTTTCAGTTCTTCTTCTTTCTTTCTTTTTTTTTACCTCTGTAAATACAGAGGAAGTTACCGCATAAGTTTCGTAGACTAAGTGAGTCACTGCATGTGAGAGAGCTGTGACACCATGAGAAGTCTTTTTTCTGTCTTTTTACTGGCCCTTTGCTCAGTTATAGGTAAGTTAATTAGATTTCTTTAACTCAGTTTGTGTGTCTATCTGCTGTATACAAGTTTAGAAATATTAACTAATTAATTGTGCATTGTTGTACAGAGCTGTCCGATGCACGGTACAACAATTATGACCCTTCAACGACACGTATGTAATCTATCTATAAATGTACAGACATTAATCCACCAACTTTTTGTCCTGTCAGTATTCAAATTCTAATCTCCTTTAATCTGGGTTAAATCTCAAGTGATAGTTTATATACCTGTTAATTAATGGATGATATTTGTTTAGATTTTGTGCCATTGTTGTGTACAATTTAGAAAGCTCAGTCTGTTTAATTTCTGCCTTTTGTTGGGACAGCTGCAGCTGATACGTGGAAAAGTAATGACACTTCAAGTATGTTTGCCTTAATGAAATTAATCTAATTAAACTAGTGTTAAATAGTGTTTATGTCTGATGTCTCTGTATAATGGTTTAATTGCAGTGTTATAGTGGGATATATATGTTCATGGTGTAATAATTTTTTCTACAGTGTTCAAAAAGTCTAAAACCCATTTGTCTATTTTTTTAATCATAGCTCAAATCCCCTACTGGTCCTGGATGAGGCCGTATTATCAGATAACTAGTAAGTCAGCGGACATGCAGTGAATGTTGTACTCACTACATTTTTGGCCAAAAAAGTCACATATGTATATTTTGTTTATTTCTTTATTTTTAAAGTGTGACAGGGAGACTTTCGCCATCTTTAAGTTTCTAATACCACAACAATTTTATTTACAATGGTCTTTTTTTTTTTTTTTTACTAATATCTCAACACCATATTGGTGAAACCAAATAGTGTAATCTACAGACTTTATCTCTATATTCTATATTATCTTCCAGGTGAAAAAATTATTGGCAATAAGCAATAATAATTTCATAGCATACAGACTTACAGGGCTTGTAGTTTGGAAACCTTTCTAGTAATTATTACAGTGAAAATATGAACAATGTCTCACAGAGACAATATATATAATGCTGAAATATAAACCAAAGCAAGATCATGTTTTATTAAAGCCTACTTTCGCTATTTCATAGCTTTTAGGTGTTAGTTCAGTGTAGTTACAGTTTTCAGTGTTGAAGGAATTTAGATCATTAGTTCTGTACAGCAGTACCTCCGCTCCCTAAACGCAGAGAACGCAGCCTGTGTAGGGCACCACACGCAGAAATGCTGTCTGTTTGCGCTCCATTTGTCAGTCACACGTTCGACAGAGCAAAAGGCATGTACAATTAACGAGGATTTTACATACATTTATACAGTTAATCAGCCCGAAGTAGTTGCAATAGTTTTCAGTACCCCCGCGAGGGCGAAAGGTAAATGCGTAAATACTGCTCATGACATGCGGGACATACGATACACATAAGATACACCTAAGTTACACATACGTTACATACAGTGTTTGAAATGAACTTTTTGACTCAACGGTCACTGTGGCTAGTAGTTTTCCAAGGTCACTAGCCACTCAGCATTTTCACTAACCAAAATCCCCCACCTCGCAAAAAGTGATAAAGGAGACTGGAGACTGTAACTGTCTGCATGCATTTGTTTGGACATGTCATTTAAACAAGAATGATTTGAGTTCAGCAGGACATGGGCCTAATGGTTTAAGTAACCTATAAGATATCCAAAGGCAAATGCCAGTTAGAACAGGAGTAGGATAGAACAGGATGAAAATTTGTCAATAATGTTTCCATAGTTCATGGAAGTTTCAACCCCTTCAAATTGTACTTGCCTGTGAAAGTTTACCATTGTTCTACCATTGTTTAACAGTGGCATTTGTAATGACAAGCCTATTAGGTAAGACCATGGGTGGCTTCACATTACTGTGGTTAGGTTAATGTTGATAGTCTTTTCTAAAAATAAACTGTAGTGTTTGTTATGAAAAAGCTAATAGCCTAAACAACTTTGGAAACCTTTAACAACAACTTTTGCAGTTGTAGCCTGATAAAAATAAAGTCTAATTGATTCGCCCTAATAGATTTAAAATTTGGCTAATCTATACAAGTTACCAGTTAGTGTTACTACATAATTTTTTATTTTTTTATATATATATATATATATTAGAAATCTGATGATGTATTTGTCTCCTATTTACCTCGTCAGTGCTGTTTATAATGTGTGTGCTGTCAGTGGCGGATTTTGGTATGGGCGACATGGTCAGCCGCCCAGGGCGGCATCTTGTGGTGGGCACAGACAAGTGGACGCCCTGAACTCCACCAGCCTCTCATTTACAATCACATTCGCTGGATTTTTATTTTATTTCTATTTTCAAAATTTTACAAAGAGTTACAGAGTACTTGTCTGCCATCTTGAAATCCTCAAATAATCACAAAAAAATAAAAGTTTGGTTTATGTTAGTTCTGCACTCTCTTATACACCATTAAACAGTTTTTACTTTTGTCAGCACCACTACTTTCTGCTATGTTTTTACAAATGTAATGTTTTTTCTTTTTTCTTCTTTTATCTCTTAGCACCATATTGGCAAAACCAAGGTGTGTAATCAACAGACTTTAGTATGACATGTTCTATATGTTCTCCTCTAATAGGTGGAAATAAAATTGGCAACAAGCAATAATATTTTTATGGTATACAGACTTAAAGAGCTCATCATCACTACCCCACTACAGTTCAAGTCTTTTAAAGGGAAATGATTAAAATTTGTGTTGAATCTAAAGTTTTTTTGTACTTAAGATTTTGTGTCTTGGAGTCCACTATGTTAAAAGTTAGAAAAATTACAATATTTAATGTGTCTTATACAGATACAACTTTTGAATGGAACAGTCATCATGACATTTCAACTATAGGCTGTCACTTAAATCTATTACACTTTTTTTCTGTTGGTATTAATAATCAAAACCAAAAAGTGTAATGATAAAATTGTGTTAAATTAAAATCAGAAAGTGTACAAAATATTTGATACAGGCCAAATACTATGGCACCAAGTAAGTCAACTGATTTGCAGTCTTGTATTCATCAATGGTTTGCCTAAAATGTGAGGGCTGGATTTTTTGTTTATTTCTATTTGCAATATCTTAGACAATATTTCAAGTGTTACAGGAATACTTTCAGTGTCTGTGTCTCTATTTTATGCAGCTAAAATCCCAAACTTGTCCAGGAGGAGGCCATATTACCAGACACCAAGTGAGTCAGCTGATTTGCAGTATTAGATGGCTTGATAAAACTGAAAAAGTGAGAGCTGAATTTTAGATTTGATTTCTATTTTCAAAGTGTTACAGGAATGCATACATTGTGAAATATCACAGAAAATATAGGAAGGTTGGTTAATAGTAGATCTGCATTCTCTTTACACCATTAAACAGTTTTTACTTGTGTCAGCACCACTATTTAGTTTCTGCTTTGTTTTTACAAATGGAAGTCTATTTTCTTCTTTTTACTATATCTTAGCACCATATTGGTGAAACCAAGGTATGAAATTTACAGACTTTTGTCTAAACTATTCTTTATATTCTCTTTTAATAGGTGGAAATAAAATTGGCAACAAGCAATAATATTTTTAATGGCACACATACTTTTAGAGATTGTAGTGCCTGACTCATCATTACTATCCCACTAAAATTAAATTACATTTTTTAAAGGGAAATTATTAAAATTGGTGTCGAAATGATACTTTTCCTTTTTTGTAAGGGGATTTTATTTATTTTTATTTTTTGATTTTGTATCCTGGAGACCATAATGTAAAGTTAGAAAAAATACAATATATAATGTGTCTACAAGACACAAATTTTGCATGGAACAGCTATGGGGATATTTTTGTTTCACATTAACATACAAATGGAAAGAGATTTACAAATAAAAAGTTGGTTCACAAATAAATTGAATGAGATCCACAAATAAATGTAAGGAGTTTTGCAATAATTAAATGAATTCACGAATGACATCCATAAATGTACACCGATCAATCACAATTTTAAAACCACCTGCCTATATTGTGTAGGTCCCCCTCGTGCCGTCAAAACAGTGCCAACCCGCATCTCAGAACAGCATTCTGAGATGATATTCTTCGCACTACAATTGTACAGAGTGGTTATCTGAGTTACCGTAGACTTTGTCAGTTCAAACCAGTCTGGCCATTCTCTGTTGACCTCTCTCATCAACAAGGCGTTTCCATCCACAGAACTGCCGCTCACTGGATGATTAATGTTTTGTAAACTTGTATACATGTAAACTTAAACTTTTTAAGAAAACTTGTCTGAGCTGGTTAAAAGTGTAAAAGTTGCATGTGTCGCTCTTTATTGGATTGCTGCTAAAGACCCCTACTGGTACTGGAGGAGGCCGTATACCCAGACACCAAGTAAGTCAGCTGATTTACAATCTTGTATTCATCCCAAATTTGGACTGTTGTCGGTTGGAGGTTCGGTTCATCTTAGTCTTGCATTTTCTTACGTGTCTCACTATTGAATTGCAGCTCAAAACCCTTACTGGTCCTGGATGAGGCCATATTACCAAACACCTTGTAAGTCAGAGGATTTGCAGTTTTGTATTCATCAGTCATTTTGGCTGAAAAGTGAAAGCTTGCTTTTTACTTTATTCAATTTGCAATTTTTATTTTTCTGCCATCTTGAAATTTTCTATCACAACAAATGCAGGAAGTTTGGTTCATGTTCATTTTGCATTATCTTACACTATTTATCAGCCAGTCTGAGCTGTTAAAGGATCATGAAACACTAAAACATGCTTTTCTAGATGTTAACAGATTTGTTTGTGTTGCCCATTTTGTAAGACAATGATAGTAATCATTAATTTTAATTTCAAGAGTAAAGTGGTTAATTAAGGGATTTTTGGGGCCATTTTCTTCTTCCTGGATTGAAATCAATGTTGAGAAAATGTCACATGCATAAGTTAGATTTACACTAGTTTTGAACATATCACTGGTTTCTCTTGATATTATTCATAAGACAGACGCTTTCTAAACCAGTCAGAGGCTTTGCCCATTGCATGGTCCAAAACTTTGAGAAAGCTGCACATTTTTCACTGTGAAGCTGACAGCGACATGCTATTCATAAATAACGGACAGCTTTGAAATGCGTATGTGCTACAAGCGGTTTTAACGGGAGAGTTTATCGATTTACAAACACCATTCACCCTTACAGTGAGTGTGTTAATTGATAAAACCACTAAAGATTAAAGTTGCAAAAGCGCATTCAAATATATTTTAAATAGCACAAATGGCTCGCAATTTATATATGCATGAAATCACATCAATTTAACTTTGTGTATTTATGGATTTTATTGTGAGCTTACAAAATGTTGTACAGTGAATTCATAAAGTATTCAGACCGCTTCATTTTTTTTCACATTTTGTTATGTTGCAGCCTTATGCTAAAATGCTTTCAATAATTTTTTTCCCACATCAGTCTACACTCTATACCTCATAATGACAAAGAAAAAAACAGATTTTTGATAACTTTGCAAATTTATTTAAAAGAAAAAAATTGAAATATCACACTGACATAAGTATTCAGACCCTTGCTATGACACTTGGAATTTAGCTCAGGTGCATCCTATTTCTCTGGATCATCTTTGAGATGTTTCTACACTTTGATTGGAGTCCACCTGTGGCTAATTCAATTGAGCGGACATGATTAGGAAAGACACACACCTGTCTATATACAGTAAGGTCTCACAGCTGAAAATGCATATCAGAGCAAAAACCAAGCCATGAGGTCAAAGGAACTGCCTGCAGAGCTCAGAGACAGATTGCGTCGAGGCACAGATCTGGGGAAGCTGCAAAACTTTTTTGGCTGCATTGAAGGTTCCCAAAAGCACTATGGCCTCCATAATTCTTAAATGGAAGAAGTTTGGAACAACTAGGACTCTTCCTAGAGCTGGCTGCCTGGCCAAACTGAGCAATTGTGGGGAGAAGGACCTTGGTAAGATAGGTGACCAAGAACCCAATGGTCACTCTGCTTAAGCTCCAGAGATCATGTGTGAAGATGGGAGAAACTTGCTGAAGGACAACCATTACCGCAACACTCCACTGATCTGGGCATTATGGCAGAGTGGCTAGACAGAAGCCTCTCCTCAGTGCAAGACACATGAAAGCCGCTTAGAATTTGCAAAAAAGCGCCTAAAGGATTCTCAGACTGTGAGAAATAAGATTCTCTGGTCTGATGAAATGAAGATTAAACTGTTCGGCCTTAATTCCAAGCATCATGTCTGGAGGAAACCAGGCACCGCTCATCACCTGCGCAATACCATCCCAACGGTGAAGCATGGTGGTTGGGGTATTTTTCAGCGGCAGGGACAGGTCAGGGTTGAGGGAAAGCTGAACGCAGCAAAGTACAGAGATATCCTTAATGAAAACCTGGTCCAGAGTGCTCAGGACCTCAGACTGGGCCGAAGGTTCACCTTCCAACAAAACAATGACCCTAAGCACGCAGCCAAGACAGTGCAAGTGTGGCTTTGGGACAATTCTGTGAATGACCTTGAGTGGCCCAGCCAGAGTCCGGACTTGAACCCAATCGAACATCTCTGGAGAGATCTGAAAATGGCTGTCCATCAACACTCCCCATCCAACCTGAAAGGTTGAGAGGATCTGCAGAGAAGAATGGCAGAAAAACCCTAAATCCAGGTGTGCAAAGCTTGTCACATCATACCCAAAAAGACAAGACAAAGTAATTGCTTCCAAAGGTGTTTCAACTAAGTACTGAGTTAAGGGTCTGAATACTTATGTCAATGTGATATATAGGATTTTCTTTTTAATAAATTTGTAAAAAAAATAATGAAAATCTAGTTTTTGCTTTGTCATTATGGGGTATGGAGTGTAGACTGATGTGGGAAAAACTATTTAAAGCATTTTAGCATAAGGCTGCAACATAACAAAATGTGAAAAAAATGAAGGGGTCTGAATACTTTCTGAATGCACTGTATACTATATTTGTGCATGTAGTTGTGAATTGCAGTGTGAATTTGTTGGAAACTTCGATACCTTTACTCTATTAAAGCAAAAAAAAAAAAAAAAAAAAACATTTGACTGGTTGAGAAGTTACATTTAAGTGATCTCCCCCTTCCCCTCATTCCGCTGCTGACCATGCCCACTTTGATGCATTTTTCAAAACTGTGGTGAGAACTGAATAGTGCACTTTCTTTTCCTGGCTTGTATAGCTAATGTGCATGTGCATTCTAGAGTTGATTGAAAGGTGATGTCTGTATCTAAAAGGTGATTGGCTCTTTTAACTGTAAGGCAGGACTTTCTTTTTACATCCGTTGACCGTTGGGCGCTCAGAGCTCCTTGGTTGAGCATTCCGATAAAGGAGACTGGAGACTGTATCTGTCTGCATGCATTTGTTTGGACATGTCATTTAAACAAGAATGATTTGAGTTCAGCAGGACATGGGCCTAATGGTTTAAGTAACCTATAAGATATCCAAAGGCAAATGCCAGTTAGAACAGGAGTAGGATAGAACAGGATGAAAATTTGTCAATAATGTTTCCATAGTTCATGGAAGTTTCAACCCCTTCAAATTGTACTTGCCTGTGAAAGTTTACCATTGTTCTACCATTGTTTAACAGTGGCATTTGTAATGACAAGCCTATTAGGTAAGACCATGGGTGGCTTCACATTACTGTGGTTAGGTTAATGTTGATAGTCTTTTCTAAAAATTAACTGTAGTGTTTGTTATGAAAAAGCGAATAGCCTAAACAACTTTGGAAACCTTTAACAACAACATTCACAGTTGTAGCCTGATAAAAATAAAGTCTAATTGATTCGCCCTAATAGATTTAAAATTTGGCTAATCTATACAAGTTACCAGTTAGTGTTACTACATAATTTTTTTTTTTTTTTTTTATATATATTTTAGTAAGGATGATGATGTGTATTTTAAAATCTGATGATGTGTATTTTAAAATCTGATGATGTATTTGTCTCCTATTTACCTCGTCAGTGCTGTTTATAATGTGTGTGCTGTCAGTGGTGGATTTTGGTATGGGCGATATGGTCAGCCGCCCAGGGCGGCATCTTGTGGTGGGCACAGACAAGTGGGCGCCATGAACTCTACCAGCCATCTCATTTACAATCACATTTGCTGGATTTTTATTTTATTTCTATTTTCAAAATGTTACAAAGAGTTACAGAGTACTTGTCTGCCATCTTGAAATCCTCAAATAATCACAAAAAAATAAAAGTTTGGTTTATGTTAGTTCTGCACTCTCTTATACACCATTAAACAGTTTTTACTTGTGTCAGCACCACTACTTTCTGCTATGTTTTTACAAATGTAATGTTTTTTCTTTTTTCTTCTTTTATCTCTTAGCACCATATTGGCGAAACCAAGGTGTGTAATCAACAGACTTTAGTATGACATGTTCTATATGTTCTCCTCTAATAGGTGGAAATAAAATTGGCAACAAGCAATAATATTTTTATGGTATACAGACTTAAAGAGCTCATCATCACTACCCCACTACAATTCAAGTCTTTTAAAGGGAAATGATTAAAATTTGTGTTGAATCTAAAGTTTTTTTGTACTTAAGATTTTGTGTCTTGGAGTCCACTATGTTAAAAGTTAGAAAAATTACAATATTTAATGTGTCTTATACAGATACAACTTTTGAATGGAACAGTCATCATGACATTTCAACTATAGGCTGTCACTTAAATCTATTACACTTTTTTTCTGTTGGTATTAATAATCAAAACCAAAAAGTGTAATGATAAAATTGTGTTGAATTAAAATCAAAAAGTGTACAAAATATTTGATACAGGCCAAACAATCTGGCACCAAGTAAGTCAACTGATTTGCAGTCTTGTATTCATCAATAGTTTTGCCTAAAATGTGAGGGCTGGATTTTTTGTTTATTTCTATTTGCAATATCTTAGACAATATTTCAAGTGTTACAGGAATATGTTCAGTGTCTGTGTCTCTATTTTATGCAGCTAAAATCCCAAACTTGTCCAGGAGGAGGCCATATTACCAGACACCAAGTGAGTCAGCTGATTTGCAGTATTAAATGGCTTGATAAAAAAGTGAAAAGTGGATTTTAGATTTTATTTCTATTTTCAACATGTTACAGGAATGCATACATTGTGAAATATCACAGAAAATATAGAAAGGTTGGTTAATAGTAGATCTGCATTCTCTTTACACCATTAAACAGTTTTTACTTGTGTCAGCACCACTATTTAGTTTCTGCTTTGTTTTCACAAATGGAAGTCTATTTTCTTCTTTTTACTATATCTTAGCACCATATTGGTGAAACCAAGGTATGAAATCTACAGACTTTTATCTAAAATATTCTATAAATTCTCTTTTAATAGGTGGAAATAAATTGGCAACAATATAAAAATAAAAGTGTTTCACTTAGTTTGAAGAGCTCGATGCTGCAGCAGTGATGGAGTCGGCTTGAGTGACAGTCTGTGACAGCGTGCACAGCTGTGTAAACTTCTGCTGTCATAAAAGTCCCATTCAATAATCTCTCAATAAATGATGCATAAGTTCAAATTAAACCCAGTAATGTAACGACAGGAACGCCACCCATTGTAACGAAGTAAAGGTGAAATTTTTTCAATAGAAATTTACTTGAGTGAGAGTAAAAAGTACCCACTTTTAAACCTACTCTAAAAGTAAAAATCTTTCCAAAAAGTTACTCAAGTAAATGTAACTGAGTAAATGTAGTGCGTTACTATGCACCTCTGCTATTTGCAACGTCTTAGAAAACATTACAAGTGTTACAGGAATATTTTTATGTTTTGCAAACTTGTAAACATGTAAACTTAAACTTTTTAAGAAAACTTGTCTGTGGTGTTTAAAAAAATAGGTAAAAGTCCCAATTGTTGCTCTTTATTGCATTGCAGCTCAAGACACCTACTGGTCCTGGAGGAGGCCACATACCCAGACACATAGACCTGCAGGTCAGCTGATTTACAATCTTGTATTCATCCCTAATTTGGACAATTTTTTTCTATTTGCAATGTCTTAGAAAACATTACAAGTGTTACAAGAATATTTTCTGCCATTTTGACATTTTTAATTGTTGTAAACTTGTAAACATGTAAACTTCACATTTTTAAACAAACTTGTCTGAGCTGGTTAAAAGTGTAAAAGTTGCATGTGTTGCTCTTTATTGCACTGCAGCTCAAGACCCCTATTGGTCCTGGAGGAGGCCGTATACCCAGACACCAAGTAAGTCAGCTGATTTACAATCTTGTATTCATCCCAAATTTGGACTGTTGTCGGTTGGAGGTTCGGTTCATCTTAGTCTTGCATTTTCTTACGTGTCTCACTATTGAATTGCAGCTCAAAACCCTTACTGGTCCTGGATGAGGCCATATTACCAAACACCTTGTAAGTCAGAGGATTTGCAGTTTTGTATTCATCAGTCATTTTGGCTGAAAAGTGAAAGCTTGCTTTTTACTTTATTCAATTTGCAATTTTTATTTTTCTGCCATCTTGAAATTTTCTATCACAACAAATCCAGGAAGTTTGGTTCATGTTCATTTTGCATTATCTTACACTATTAATCAGCCTGTCTGAGCTGTTAAAGGATCATGAAACACTAAAACATGCTTTTCTAGATGTTAACAGATTTGTTTGTGTTGCCCATTTTGTAAGACAATGATAGTAATCATTAATTTTAATTTCAAGAGTAAAGTGGTTAATTAAGGGATTTTTGGGAAGATTTTCTTCTTCCTGGTTTGAAATCAATGTTGGAGAAAATGTCACATGGATATGTTAGATTTACACTATTTTATCCCCCCCCTTTTCTCCCCTATTTGGAATGCCCAATTCCCAATGCGCTTTAAGTCCACGTGGTGGCGTAGTGACTCGCTTCAATCTGGGTCTCGGAGGATGAATCTCAGTTGCCTCCACGTCTGAGGCTGTCAATCCGCGCATCTTATCACGTGGCTTGTTGAGTGCTTTACCACGGAGACATAGCGCGTGTGGAGGCTTCACGCCATTCTCTGCAGCATCCACGCACAACTCACCACGTGCCTCACCGAGAGCGAACCACATTATAGCGAACACGAGGAGGTTATCCCATGTGAATCCTCCCTAACTAGCAGCCGGGCCAATTTGTTTGCTTAGGAGACCTGGCTGGAGTCACTCAGCACACCCTGTATTCTAACTCGTGACTCCAGGGGTGGTAGTCAGTGTCTTTACTCGCTGAGCTACCCAGGCCCCCCAGATTTACATTAGTTTTGAACATATCATTGGTTTCTATTGATATTATTCATAAGACAAATGCTTTCTAAACCAGTCAGAGGCTTTGCCCATTGCATGGTCCAAAACTTTGAGAAAGCTGCATATTTTTCACTGCGAAGCTGACAGCGACATGCTATTCATAAATAACGGACAGCTTTGAAATGCGTGTGTGCATCAAGTGGTTTTAACGGGAGAGTTTATCGATTTACAAACACCATTCACCCTTACAGTGAGTGTGTTAATTGATAAAACCACTAAAGATTAAAGATGCAAAAGTGCATTCAAATATTTTTTAAATAGCACAGATGGCTTGTAATTTATATGTGCATGTAATCACAAATACATTTAGTTGTGTGTATTTATGGATTTTATTGTGAGCTTACAAAATGTTGTACAGTGCACTCAGAAAGAATTGATACATTTTGTAATGTTGCAGCCTTATGCTAAAATACTTTAAATTATTTTTTTCCCACATCAATCTACACTCTATACCTCATAATGACAAAGCAAAAACCAGATTTTTGATAACTTTGCAAATTTATTAAAAAGAAAAAACTGAAATATCACATTGACATAAGTATTCAGACCCTTGCTATGACACTTGGAATTTAGCTCAGGTGCATCCCATTTCTCTGGATCATCTTGGAGATGTTTCTACACTTTGATTGGAGTCCACCTGTGGCTAATTCAATTGAGTGGACATGATTAGGAAAGGCACACACCTGTCTATATACAGTGAGGTCTCACTGCTGAAAATGCAAAAATCAAGCCATGAGGTCAAAGGAACTGCCTGCAGAGCTCAGAGACAGATTGTGTCGAGGCACAGATCTGGGAATGCCAAAAAAAAAAAAACATTCTGCTGCAATGAAGTTTCTCAAGAGCACAGTGACCTCCATAATTCTTAAATGGAAGAAGTTTGGAACAACCAGGACTCTTCCTAGAGCTGGCTGCCTGGCATAACTGAGCAATTGTAGGGAGAAGGACCTTAGTGAGACAGGTGATCAAGAGCCTGATAGTAAATCTGGTTAAGCTCCAGAGATCATGTGTGAAGATGGGAGAAACTTGAGGAAGGACAACCATCACTGCAACACTCCACCGATCTGGGCTTTATGGCAGAGTAGCCAGACGGAAGCCTCTCCTCAGTGCAAGACACATGAAAGCCCGCTTGGAATTTTCAAAAAAGAGGAAACCAGGCACTGCTCATCACCTGCGCAATACCATCCCAACGGTGAAGCATGGTGGTGGTATCATCATGCTGTGGGGGTGTTTTTCAGTGGAAGGGACTGGTCAGGACTGAAGGAAAGCTGAACGCAGCAAAGTACAGAGATATCCTTAATGAAAACCTGGTCCAGAGCGCTCAGGACCTCAGACTGGGCCGAAGGTTCACCTTCCAACAAGACAATGACCCTAAGCACACAGCCAAGGCAACGCAAGAGTGGCTTTGGGACAACTCTGTGAATGACCTTGAGTTGCCCAGCCAGAGCCCGGATTTGAACCCAACTGAACATCTCTGGAGAGACCTGAAAATGGCTGTCCATCAACACTCCCCATCCAACCTGACAGAGCTTGAGAGGATCTGCAAAGAAGAATGGCAGAAAATCCCCAAATCCAGGTGTGCAAAGCTTGTCACATCATACCAAAAAGACAAGAATGTAATTGCTGCCAAAGGTGTTTCAACTAAGGACTGAGTTAAGGGTCTGAATATTATTTCAGTTTTATATATATATATATATATATATATATACATATATATATATATATATATATATATATATATATATATATATATACATTTGCAAAGTTATGAAAAATCTAGCTTTTGCTTTGTCATTATGGGGTATGGAGTGTAGAATGATGTGGGAAAAAATATTTAAAGCATTTTAGCATAAGGCTGCAACATAAAATGTGAAAAAAATGAAGGGGTCTGAATACTTTCTGCACTGTATACTATATTTGTGCATGTAGTTGTGAACTGCAATGTGCATTTGTTGGAAACCTCAGTACAGTTACTCAAAGCAAAAAAAAAAAAAAAAGATTGGTTGAGAAATTACATGTAATCTTGTAAGTGATCTCCCCCTTCCCCTCATTTATGTTCTATATGTTCTCCTGTAATAGGTGGAAATAAAATTGGCAACAAGCACTAATAATTTTGTGGCATACAGACTTACAGAGCTCATCATCACTACCCCACTACAATTCAAGTCTTTTAAAGGAAAATTATTAAAATTTGTGTTGAATCTAAAGTTCCCTATCTGTCACTCACTCGACGTTGGTGTCGATGTAGTGACACTAGGGGTCACTCTTGGGAGCCCGAGACACCTCTGGTCTTTGATAAAAGGCCAATGAAAATTGGCGAGTGGTATTTGCATGCCACTCCCCCGGACATACGGGTATAAAAGGAGCTGGTATGCAAACACTCATTCAGATTTTCTCTTCAGAGCCGAACGGTCAAGCTCATTGAGCTGAATTCTACTGTTCATTCACCTCGGCTGGATCTGACGGCACATTTCAGCGGCTTCTCCCTCCTCTGCACTGGTGCACTGCAGAGAACGCCCCTGGGCGCTTCGGCAGAAAACAAGAGAGTATATTTTCTGAAAGAGTTTTTTCCTCTAAAAGAGTATATATTTCTCTAAAAGAGCGGCACACACGGAACGTCTTTTTAAAGACGCATCTTTTTAAAGATGCCTTTCCGATTGTGTGTTATTCCTGGTTGCAGTCATTATCTCTCAACTTCGGATGGTCATGATCGCTGTCTCTCGTGTCTGGGCGTGACCCACACGGAGGCAGCGTATGTGGATGGCTCATGTTCTTTCTTAAGAAAGCAAGCCACCCCAGCGGCTCCCCGCCTCGGTCCTTCTACCTACAGGTATGAGGCCAGCGTGGCTAGCACTGGGGGCGATTTGGGGACCCCAATGGGATCATCTCCGCCGGGTATCCCCTGCAGACCTCCCATTCCCCAGCACGCTCGTCTGCCCAAATCGGGCTTCCGGATGAGTTCACCGGCTCGTCTCACGGCGAGTCTGGCTTCTTGTTCGGAGCCCGCGAAGATGATGAGATCTCGAGCGCAGCATCGGAGAGCGGGCTTGTCCAGTCGGACGCAGAAGCCTCAGCTGGGCTTCCCCCCTTGGGGACGATTGCCCAGTCACAGGCCGATGCCGAAATGACGGACATGCTTTCCCGGGCGGCCACGAGCGTCAGGTTAGAGTGGAACCCTCTGCTCTCCCCTGAACCCTCGCGGCTTGATGATTGGTTCCTGGGCTCGCGGCGTGCTCAAAGCAGCCACGCCCCACTCCAGTGCCATTCTTTCCGGAAGTGCACGAGGAGCTGACGAAATCGTGGGAGGCACCTTTTACTGCCCGGCCCCGATTCCGCAGTTCCCCCGCTCTCACTACCCTCAATGGCGGGGCGGCCAGGGGCTATACGATGATTCCCCTGGTGGATAAGGTGCTCACGGTGCACCTTTGCCCGCAGAGCGCCGCCACCTGGCGCGGACACCCTAAGCTCCTGTCCAAGCCTTGTAGGCTCACGTCGTCCCTGACGGCTAAAGCCTACAGTGCTGCTGGACAAGCCGCCTCTGCCTTGCACGCCATGGCTCTCCTGCAGGTCCACCAAGCCAAGGCGTTGAAAGAACTGCACGAGGGTAATTCCACCCCAGATTTGATGCAGGAACTGCGCTCGGCGACCGACCTCGATCTCCGAGCAACGAAGGTCACGGCACGGTCTCTCGGGCGGACGATGGCCACACTAGTGGTCCACCTATGGCTCAACCTGGTCGAGATGGGTGAGGCCGACAAGACACGGTTTCTTGCTGCCCCATTTGGTGAAGCAGCAGACAGAGGCAATCCCGCACCCCGTCTGCTCGTCGCCAAGGGCATCCCCCTGCAATGACTGCACTGGCTCCGCCGCAGCCCGCCCCTTCGGCCCGGCCCCGGCGTGGAGCCCACCGCAGGAAGCAGACGCCACCCGTCTCACAGCCAGCGCCTAAGAACCCACGGAGGTCGTCAAAGCGCCCCTGAGACGTGCGACCCAGGGACGAAGGAACCCACTCACCTGGAGCTGGTAAGAAGACCACTCCATCCCCCGGTGGAGGGCCGTGCGGAAAATCTTTTGTTGCCTTTTTGTTTGATTTCGCCGCATGCCCATGTGGCTGCGATACCCAACAGTTCAGCAAAAGAGCGGTTTCCTTCCTCCCTGGGTCACATACCCGGTGTGCATGGTCGTCAACACGACTACCGTCCATGGGTTTTTTTCTTGCAGGATTGGCACTCCAGCGGTGGTCTTTCCGCCCCTGAGCGCCCAGCTGTGGCAATGTCCCAATGTCCCTGGAATCAGCATGGCCATGACGTGGTGTGGCACCTCGAGCTCTGCCCCGCCGCAAGGCCCCACCTGCGTTGTCCCCTTGGTCCCCCTTGCGTGGAACTTGGACGCGTGGCTTGTGCTTTCCAATCCGTCGTGATGGCTGATCCGGACCGTCCGACTCGGCTACGTGATTCAGTTCGCCAGGCACCCGCCCAGGTTCAGCGGTATTCACTTCACCTTGGTCAAGAGCGAAAATGCTGCTACTTTGCACGTGGAGATCGCTACCCTCCTACGGAAGGGCGCAATATAACCTCCAGTCTCTCCAGCCGAGATGAAGAAGGGGTTTTGCAGCCCCTACTTCATAGTTCTGAAAAAAGGCGGTGGGTTGCGGCCAATCTTGGACCTGCGAGTACTGAACTGGGCCTTACACAGACTCCCGTTCAAGATGCTGACGCAAAAACGCATTCTGGCGAGCGTCCGGCATCAAGATTTGTTCGCGGCGGTAGACCTGAAGGATGCATACTTCCACGTCTCGATCCTTCCTCAACACAGACCCTTCCTGCGGTTTGCATTCGAGGGTCAGGCGTATCAGTACAAAGTCCTCCCTTTCAGCCTGTCCCTATCTCCTCGCATCTTCATGAAGGTCGCAGAGGCTGCCCTTGCCTTAATGGAGGTGGGCATTCGCATTCTCAACTATCTCGACGACTGGCTAATCCTAGCTCACTCTCGAGACATGTTGTGCGCACACAGGGACCTGGTGCTCTCACACCTCAGCCAACTAGGGCTTCGGGTCAACTGGGAAAAGAGCAAGCTCCTCCCGGTTCAGAGCATCTCTTTTCTCGGTTTGGAGTTGGACTCAGTCTCCTTGACAGCGCGCCTTACGAACGAGCGCACCCAGTCGGTTCCTCTGAGCCCTGTGGCAGTCGAGTTTTCAGAGAGACTCGCTGCTGGCCCAGTACACGTGCTAACTAAGAGTCCTGTTCTGGGGTAGGTGCTCCGCATGTGGCGGTTCCCTGTAAGGCTAACCCCATGCGATAAATATCTTCCACTAGTTCGTTTCCCTGTTGGCAAACTGCATCTTCCTTGGGCAGAGCCCCTCTGCACCAGTCTCCATGTTTGTAGTAACTCCTCCCCCATTGGTTAGGATCTACCTTGAAGACTCTCCACATGGTTGGAAAGACCATGTGATGTATTCTTCCACTTAAATATCCCCCCCTCTCTTTGGGCGAGGTGTGGTCTCCGCGGTGTCTTCCCCTTGGGAGGGACAACCCCCGACTAGACCTGGCAGCCCAGTCGGATAATCCCCCTTCTTTTTTATGGAGTGAAAAAAGATAAGGGGAAAAGAGGCCACGACTGGGTTAAGCCTGTCTCTATCTTTTGGGTAGTCGACTTGTCCCCAAAGGGCCATTCGACACTCATTACTATGTTGGGGGAGGTTACGTGTCGACCTGGTGTGCTGGCTATGAGGCACACAGTATTCTGCCCACCACACACCGCCAGTTCACGTAACACAGTTCAGCCAATTGTGGCATTTTGTATAGGGACCCCTAGTGTCACTACATCGACACAACATCTAGTGAGTGACAGATAGGGAACGTCATGGTTACTTGTGTAACCTCCGTTCCCTGATGGAGGGAACATGACATTGTGTCACTCCTGCCACAACGCTGAACTACCCGCTGAAATGGCCGGACCTTATATCGGCTCCTCAGCATAAAACCTGAATGAGTGGTTGCATACCAGCTCCTTTTATACCCGTATGTCCGGGGGAGTGGCATGCAAATACCACTCGCCAATTTTCATTGCCCATTTATCAAATACCAGTGGTGTCTCGGGCTCCCAAGATTGACCCCTAGTGTCACTACATCAACACAACGTCTTGTTCCCTCCATCAGGGAACGGAGGTTACACAAGTAACCATGCCGTTTTTTTGTACTTAAGATTTTGTGTCTTGGAGTCCACTATGTTAAAAGTTAAAACAATTACAATATTTAATGTGTCTTATACAGATACTTTTGAATGGAACTGTCATCATGACATTTCAACTATAGGCTATGTCACTTAATAATCAAAACCAAAAAGTGTAATGATAAAATTGTGTTAAATTAAAATCAAAAAGTGTACAAAATATTTTATTGCAGCTCAAACCCCCAACTGGTTCTGGGAGAGGCCAAATACTCTGGCACCAAGTAAGTCAACTGATTTGCACTCTTGTATTCTTCAGTAGTTTTGCCTAAAAAGTGAGGGCTGGATTTTTAGTTTAGTTTCTATTTGCAATATCTTAGACAATATTTCAAGTGTTACAGGAATACTTTCAGTGTCTGTGTCTCTATTTTATTGCAGCTCAAAACCCATACTGGTCCAGGAGGAGGCCATATTACCAGACACCAAGTTAGTCAGCTGATTTACAGTCTTGTATTCATCTATAATTTTTCCTAAAATGTGAGGGCTGGATTTTTAGTTTATTTCTATTTGCAAAGTCTTTTATTTTCCTAGTAGTTTTCTCCTTTTAACCTGCCATTTACAAAAGGGAAAATAATTGGCAACAAGCAATAATGCAGAATGATTTCTCTAACAACCAGGTTAATTATAAGATAATATAACTGTATATACAGGTATATATATATATTTTGACTATAAAAACTCTGCCAGTACAGTAAGACAAAATACACAAGTTAAAAATACATTCTCTGACAAACCTAAATTTTTAGATATTTTTACAGGAAAACAATGCAAAAATAATTATCAAAAATAAGATTTTTGCCCTAATATCAAATGTCTTACTAGAAAAAAAGAAATTATGATCCAACGTGAATTTTCTTGATAACAAAATATGATCGTGCCTGGTAACATGTGCATGTAAAATGCCTAGAACTAGCATTTTAGCTTAGCGTAAAGATGACAATTTACACAAGGTTTATTTCTTCTGCACCAAACTTACTTCAAAATTACTTCTCTGTCTGCTCGTATGAATGTAACACAACATAAGAAAGAGTTTCACCACTGTAATCAAAATACTTTTTGAATGTAACTGTATTCTAATTACCAATGATTTAAATTGTAACTGTAGTGGAATACAGTTACTTATATTTTGTATTTTAAATACGTAATCCCGTTACACGTATTCCGTTACTAGCTAAATCAGGTCTGATGTGTGACCAGCGAGTACACATGCCTACCGGTACATCACTGCAAACATCTCTCATTCAGAAGTTACAAATGTTTTTGTGTTGTTTCTGGTCTGATTTAGTCACATTATTAAAAATGTCTGTGATGATCCTGTCTGTATGAATGTAAGAGCTTCTTTTAACTCCTGAAGAAGGTTTTTGTCGCGTCTCACAGTGCAGCACAATGAAGGTATATGAAATATTGGTCACAAACATGGCGGCGCGGTCATACTGCGACGTCACATGAAACGGGTCAATAGATAAACATTATTTATACTTGATGTTGGTGTTTTGTATTCCAGTTGTTTCAAAGCCCAAAATTAGAGTGTACCAGCAGGTGGAAAACACAGAGAATGTGATGGTGATGTGCAAGATTGAAACGGACTGGCTGTTCAAACTGAGTTTTTTACAGCTGTCAGTGAAGGGTGACAGTAATTTTATTCTGAAGAACCCAACATGGATTACCCAAAATATGTGTGTGTTTAATGTCACGGTGAGTCCACCTGTGTCATTCACCTGTGTGCACAAGTTTGGCAACTATGGCGAGGACCAGTTTAGTGAGACCTACATGTACAGTCAGCCTGGTAAGACATACAGTAATATACATAGTGTAAATCTCTACAAATGTATGTCTTCCTTTTAGGATAACACAAAGTATTACAATGACTATGACATGCTGGAGAAAGATTAAAAGATATTGGCATCTCTGTCATTGTCAGTGTCAGTATATTATATCAATGCATTCAAGCCAAAATATTTTTTTTTTTTGTTTGTTTTTTGATAATTTCCATAGTCTTGGATTGTCACAAGGAAGGAATATCTTCATCCTACATTGGCTTTTCCTCCTTCATTGTTGTTGGTCTCATTATAATGACTGCTACAGTCATAGTGGCCACCATGAGGAGCAATGCTAAAGGTGTGTATTCTTCCAAATACTTATTTATTTTCAGCAACACTGAATATTATTAAAGCCCCAATGATCAAAGTTAAATTATTTTAAAATAGTGAGCATGCATACAGCTCTCAAAAGTACTCACAGGTATTTTAGGTGATTTTTTAAAATTAACATTTAATTTGATTTAATCTACTCTCGTGTATATCTATGTTAACAGGGTCCTCATTGCCAGTCAACAATGACTACATAGATGTATGAATAATCTGGAGAATACATAAAGGAAAATTAAATATCAATGCATAAGTCATATTAGTCTGAATTGCAATATTAATTCTACAGAAATCTATTTTATTAAGATGTGTTACATATACAGCTTTTTTTTTTTTTATGTAACTGTTGCATTTTTGAAACATCACACTCATTATGTTCATTTTAAATGCTGCACTCCAAAAGTTACTAACATTCAGATTATTATAATCATTTTTAACAATGTACAGCTTTGGTAGTGAATGCCAATTTTTTTACTTATTTTGACTTCTTCTGGTAGGAGGCAGTTGTGTGTCTAGCTTTGGTTTACCCTGTCTGAGTTTTGAAATGCAACACATTCAAGACATTTTTGATTTATAAAGATAGTTTCATCTGCATAATTAAGATAATTTGCATAATTTATGTGAGGATGAGAATTGTAGGTATTCAATAAACCTTTAAATGATAATTCAAAATGACTATTATGGCTAAAGTATTTTAGATTTTTTTTTTTTAACATCACACCCATCAACCAACTTTTATGCTGTAGGATATGTGAACCACCCAGGGTCTGAAATTATTAAATATAATTGTATTATTTTTTATTAAATATTAAAGTACTGGGGGGCTTGGATAGCTCAGTGAGTAAAGACACTGACTACCACCCCTGGAGTCACAGGTTTGAATCCAGGGTGAGCTGAGTAACTCCAGCCAGGTCTCCTAAGCAACCAATGGCCCAGTTGCTAGGGAGGGTAGAGTCACATGGGGTAACCTCCTCGTGGTTGCAATTAAGGGTTCTTGCTGTCAATGGGGCACATGGTGAGTTGTGGAGGGTAGCATGAGCCTCCACATGTTGTGAGACTCCACGGTGTCGTGCACAACAAGCTACATGATAAGATGCGCAGACTGACAGTCTCAGAAGCAGAGGCAACTAAGACTTGTCCTCCACCACCCGGATTGAGGTGAGTAACCGCACCACCACGAGGACCTACTAAGTAGTGGGAATTGGGCATTCCAAATTGGGAGAGAAGGGAATAAAAAAATAAATAATTTAATTAAAGTATTATTTAAATAAGACCTTTTATTTTTGCTTTATTACTGCTGCAGTAGGGCTGGGTGATAGGAAGATGTAATCGGATATCGACGATATCTCACAAATATCCCGATGCCGATTTGCAATATTCCTTGACAGACGATGATCGACAATATCGGGAAAAAACAAAACCATGGATCTGGGAAGTCAGCAAATATATTAAACAGTAGCCCAGGGTGTGAAACTAGCACCCGCCACCCGTTAAATGTGATGAGGCTGAATCCAGTTTGCAGGCTCGTCGTCCAAATGTATTTCATGCGCGGGTAATTTTGCTCATCTATTCGCAAAAGGAGGGACCTGTAAGATGTCTTGGAGTGACACATGATTTTAGACACAAAGACATGCGTTTGAAGAAACACACTTTATTATATTTTTAAGAAGAGTCAAAAGAAAAGCCGTCAATGCCATGTCTGATTCACTGTTTGTTCAGAGGCGTGCAATGCATTTCATTTGCCTGAAAACTGTTTGCAAGAATAATGTAATCTATGAGAATGCTGAAAATTATCTCCGATCATCTCAGGAGGTGCTGTGAGTGTAGTTGGCTTTATTTATATATAGCCCCATGCTGCAGTTTTGATATTTAGTAGGGGGCAGCTTTGTATCTGTGTTGAGTGTTGACTTTTCTGGCACCTCTCAGCTGTAGTTTTTGTGGTGGCGGCAGCTCCCACCAATGTGAAACCTGACCTGGAAAGAGACAGCTGATTGTCTTCATCTCAGTGTTAAATAAAATGAGTCATATACCCTTCATTCAAAACACTAATACAATAGAAATATACTGTGATACATTACTAGCTAAACTGTCACATTCCATATTCTATCAAAATGTATAAATTTAAATAAATTCAACCATATGAAGAAACGTCTATTAGGCTATTTGACATTCTCCTGGTATAAGATGCTGCATATTACTTTTTCCAGTTTGGTCAAAACTCACATATGCTACCATCCAAAACTCACTTTCAAATGTGACCAAACATTGTGCAAATGCAACTTCAAGCTGTTTAGATACTTTATAGAACAGGTCTAGATTTTGTTTTTTTTTTTTTTTAATATTATACCTTCTGAATCAATTTCCATTCAATGAACAGCCAGAATAATGCAAGTTAAATTTACGAATTACCAAATGTGAGAAGCCAACCTGGGAAAAGTTCACCTAAAACTAAAGTGCACACATGGACTACTGGGTGGTTTTAGGTCAACTTTTCATGTCTGAAATTCAAAGTTTAATCTTTTTTTTTTTTTTTTTTTTTCTCTCAAGAACCCCATTCTTTTCTGAAGTGGTATTTAAAATTGACCATGATCACATGACTGCTTTAATTAGAGATGTGGAGTCTGTGTCATGTAGTCAAAGCAAAATGTCCTTTTACGTTAACATTCACTTTTTACACAGAACTCATGTGGTTTGCCATACTGTTTCATGGCAAAGGTCATGTTGTCTACAGCAATGTGTCAGCGGTAAGCCTGTGGTTGTGTGGTTTCAGTGCTGAGCTCCTCATGAAGGGGCAACCAAATTTTGACATTAGGGCCCCCCATAAGACAGAAGTCAAAAATAGACTTGGGGGGTCCCCAAATACTTGTATTTTAGTGAAGATAATAATGACAAATACTATTTAATTTACACAGTTAGTATACGGTACATTTCGTGAATTATTTACAATAATCAGGGCTTTAAAGTGCAAGCTTTTTATTCGCATTTGCGAGTTAAAATTACTGCTTGCGAATGCAGAAAATTATTTGGGCGCATGGCGCGAGTAACAGCTGATCTAACGCCCAAAGTTATGAACTTATTATTGCGGCCTACCATCAGAATTAAAACTCCCTAATTTATCTTTCCTCATATACCAAATACTTTTAAAACAGGCGCGTTAGTTATTTTTGCATTAAAACGCCTTTTTTTTTCATACTCACGTGACTGCGAGCGCCGTCCTCTCCCTCCCTCTCTTTCTTTCATGCGCACGCAGAGACCAGGGTTGATATAGCCTACCACGTGGAGATGGTTTAAGCAGCGTTTCTTGCTTGTTTTTTTATGTGTCAAAATTACGGACAGCGTTTTGAATAATGGCGGATTAGTCTCGCGCTCGCACGCAAGATTCTGAGAAAAATAGCGAGTCAAATTAAAATGTGCGAATCCATAATATGCGCGATAACAGTAAACAGCATGTCAGCGTTCTCGTCTAACTCAACGTGATAAGCAAAATCTCAAACATAAAAAAAATGAGTCATGAAATGTCACTCTACCAATAACAACCTGCGTGAGGATGACGCGCACCAAATTTACAGTATTCTGCTTCTTACGCAGGTGCGCTGGCTGTCGCGTGGATACGTGCTTGTGGGTTTCTTTTTTTGGATCTTCAGTGCTCATGAAAATTCTATAACATCATAACCACGCACTGCAAGACTATGACAACCTCTTAAAACGGCATACCTTTTGTTGATGCTTTATAACGAGATCATCAAGCAGCTGCATGGCTCTACTTCAGTGTGTAATAGACCAGTAGAAAGGTCACCTGCTAGAAATGTATCAAGTATCATGTCTATCGCGGTTATGCATAATCAGTGGCGATTCACGTTCCCAAAAATCCTTTTATGATCATCATAATTTTGCATTTCTCACGGCCATCGTAGTTTATATCATATAAAATATATTAACATTGTATAACTTTCATGAATAACCCATTTAGCATTATTGCACTATACAACGCTTAATAGACAGTTAAAACTGAAAATGCATTGATGTAGTTATGAACGTCATGAAAGTTTGATTTGAAAGATTTAAATGTTGGTGAACTAGCTACTAATCTGTTAAGAATTAGGCCTACCTACAGTATATGTTAATGGCAAATGGAAGTATAAAGTGTCAGCAATATATTATTGGTTTATAAGTGGCTTAAGGAGATCCATGAGGACTGATGCAGTTTGGTGCTGCCTTTAAGGTTAATTTAAGAAATAATAATTTGAAAAAGGTTTGTCAGAGAAGACAAACTTTGTGACTTTGGCAGTTCTGGCTTACTTGGTGCCCTAGGCGAGATCTGACATAGCACCCCCCTTAATACCAACAACAACAACACATCAATATTTAAGTCCTTTTTATACTCTAAATCTCCACTTTCACATCTGAAAGTCACATTTGATACCTGTTTAGTTTCACTTTCACATCTGAAAGTGGAAGTGGAGATTGAGAGTAAAAAGGGACTGAAATATTGATCTGTTTCTCACCCACATCTATCATGTCGCTTTTGATGACATAGATTTAACCTCTGGAATCTTATGGATTACTTTTATGCTGCCTTTATGTGCTTTTTGGAGCTTCAAAGTTCAGGCCAACATTCACTCACATTTTATAGACCTAGAGAGCTGAGATATTCTTCTAAAAATCTTCATTGGTATTCTGCAAAAGAAAGAAAGCCATGTTTCTGGAATGGCATGAGGGTAAATGATGAGAGAATTTTCATTTTTGGGTAAACTATCCCTTTAAATAAAAATAACTAGACAATGAATATAGAAATGAAGTAACTATATTAATATCTATATATATATATATATATATATATATATATATATATCCTCAAATCTGATTGGATGAGAGACATTCCATGAGCACTGATGGTCTCACACCATCAGCACTCGGACGCTTCACTGTTTGTATCACTCCGCTTGTGTTTGTGCCGTTCTAAACTAAAGTGTAAGAGCAGTGTAGATGCATTAAGAGCTACTTTATGTGTGTCTCTTTACGTGTGTTTTTTTTTTTTTTTGACATTACATATGTTAGCCAGCATGTGGTGGCAAAAGATCATTTTTGTGTGTAATATGAGCCAGTTAGGTGACCTGAAGTGAATCCATGTCAGTCAGTGTTTACATACAACAGCGCTCCGTGAACACTTGTATTACTACTACACTACTAAAGCTAGGAAATAGCTTTAAACGGCTTAAACTTCAGCATTAAGGCTCATCTCACCTGAGAGACACAACAGACTTATTAATTACACAAATTCAAGGCACTTACGTCTTACCGGAGTTTCCACATTGGAGAGGACATGCTGTTTAAAATGGCAGAGGAGATTGCGGTTTCTATAGTGAATGACTCTTGTGCACCAGCTACCATGAAATAGGGAGAAATACCCCCACTTGGATGGCTGTTTTTCCACTGAGAATGCTGATCTTCAGAAACTGACAGCATCTTTGCTTGGGAGTGGCAAAAGGTGATCACACACACTCCATCTCTCTCTCTCTCTCTCTCTCTCTCACACACACACACACACACACACACACACACACACACACACACACACATCCATCCTTGTTTATCCAATAACTTGTTAGAAACAGCACAAGCCGTGATACTGTTTCTGAAGTGACATTTTTGAATTACTAACAGAGGCTTGGACGCATCATATGTTTTGAACCAGCAATGGCAGATTCTGATCCATTGCGTAAGAAAGTACTTCCATGCACAAATGCGTTTTTTATGACCGTACTCAGTTTTTCCAAATTTTTTAACACTTACTTGTTCATTGAACTGTTGTATATAAGCAATATCACACTCGCAGTCCTGCTATATGGCCCTAAATCAGCACTGTAGGGCCATATCGCACTCTTGCTTGTGTGATATTGCTTAAATATATATATATATATATATATATATATATATATATATATATATATATATATATATATTTATTTATACTGGCAGCCAAAAGTTTAGAAAAATTTACAGATTTTGCTGTTTCGGAAGGAAATTGGTACTTTAATTCACCAAAGTGGCATTTCACTGATCACAAAGTATAGTCAGGACATTACTGATGTAAAAAACAGCACCATCACTATTTGAAAAAAGTCATTTTTGATCAAATCTAGACAGGCCCCATTTCCAGCAGCCATCACTCCAACACCTTATCCTTGAAGACTCAGGGATGCAGGCCTTATGGGAAGAATTGCAAAGAAAAAGCCACTTTTGAAACAGAAAAACAAAAAGAAAAGGTTAGAGTGGGCAAAGAAACATAGACATTGGGCAACAGATAATTGGAAAAGAGTGTTATGGATCTTAACCCCATTGAGCTTTTGTGGGATCAGCTAGACTGTAAGGTGCATGAGAAGTGCCCGACAAGACAGCCACATCTATGGCAAGTGCTACAGGAAGTGTGGGGTGAAATGTCACCTGAGTATCTGGACAAACTGACAGCTAGAATGCCAAAGATCTGCAAAGCTGTCATTGCTGCATGTGGAGGATTTTTTGATGAGAACTCTTTGAAGTAGTTTAAGAAGTCCAGAATTTAAAAAAAAAAATTGTAATAGTAATTTTTCACTTTATTAATGTCCTGACTACATTGTGATCAGTTGAATGCCACTTTGGTGAATAAAAGTACCAATTTCTTTCCATAAGAGCAAAATCTGTACATTATTCCAAACTTTTGGCCGCCACTTTAAGTGGTGAACAACAACATTTCCATCAACATCAAGCTCATTCTCCAATGTGGTCAATGTTGCAGTTGTCCTGGAATAGCAAGTGGTTATGGGTAACTTGGGAGACTTTACCAATGCCTTCATTATCTTCTTTGGACAGAGGAGAACAAGGACTTAATATATATGTACTATATATTCTTTTTTTATTTTTTTCAGTTATTTCAGTTTCATGATTATGCTGTAATTTCTTTGGTAAAATGCACTGCCAGCAGTTCTGCAAATATTTGTCCAATGTGTTTTCAGATGTTTATTATGTTTAAAGTGTATGGAGCAATTTGATGGACCTACCTCTCATAAGCTTCTTGTTTGAGCCATCTTGAATGTACAATATTCAACATGATTGCAAGAATTGTAAAAAAAAAATTCTGTCAAGTGTTTTTACTATTTCTAGAATCTAAGGTGAATTATTGTCTCCAAACATTATTCTGTTGTACAGGTGATATGTTAATAAAGCGTATCTTAAAGGTACATTTTGTTTTTCATGGATTGCATTTTCTTCATTGGTACAGTGAGAAATAAACAATCTGATATAAATAATATACATTTTATGATAAGGTGAACCAAAAAAATATGGCTACTTCAATTCAAAATATGTAATTGGACCAAAACAAGGTTTTGATCAACTAAAGTTTTTCCATTGGCTCAAAATTAAAAGACTCTTTTAATAGAGAATATTAAATTCACAGAACTCATTGAAACCACTGAAAAATTTAGATGCAACAAGTCACTAAAAGTTTTTGAATAGGAGAGGTCTATTCAAAAATGTTTTACAGTGTACAGGGTTGAAGATCAGAAAATGTCTAATAATGGCCTAAACTAGCATATATCAATGCACAACACCATATACTGTAATTTACAATCAAAATTCTTGTACTGTACTTAGTGCCAAGAAGATTTTTTCTGCAAAAAGTGTTTTTTTTTCTGCAAGCTACTGAGCTTGAGTAGGCCAATGTAAGTGTAAGCATAATGAAATACTGATAAAGACTGCAATATAAACTTAAACTCTGTTTGAGCCAAGTAAAAAAAACAAAAAGATGGTGTCACTTCATTAAATATGATTTAAAAAGATCAAACTATTATTTTATAGAGGAAAAATAACACAATAACAGGGTTAAACAGAAAGTGCTGGACGATAAATTCTGTATTATTATTGTTTTATTACTGTTTTTTTTTTTATCAAAACATAAAATATTTAAATAATTTTCTTGAAAAGTTAAATGAAAGCATTTTTAGAAACGGCCACAAAGAGTGTGAAATGGATAGACAGAGAACAAAATTTAGGTCGTTTTTTTCTTTTCTATATATTCTATAAAAGTCCTTTTCAATTATATCTAAACAGAATTAAATCTAACAAATAATGTGACTAAGTTTAGTATTCTGTTAATTATGAATAGTAAGTCATGCCATGGGTAGACACATATACAGTAGCATGCAAATAGCAGTTTCCTGAGAATGACCCACACAAAGCTTAAAGTGAAGGTCTGTCAAGTCCACATTTAGCATGCCATGCAGTTTTTTATATGAGGAATGTCGAGTAACACAGATTGTTGTTACTGCACTGCATCTATCTGAGAGAGCAGTAACCCTCTAATGTGTGACACCATGAGACAGCTTTTCTATGTCCTGTTACTGGCCCTCTGGTCAGCTTTTCATAAGTGGATTAAATTTGTTCAACTCAAGTTTTAAGTATATCTCTGTTTGAGGATACAATGTACAACCCTTATTTATTTGTGAAAATAGTCCTCTTGCATTCCAAGACATACAGAGCATGCTGATAGTGATCTATCAGCTTATTGGCTGAGGTGTTTGTGTATTAGGGCCCTGCAAATTCGCAACTTGAATACAATGGGGGTTAAAGGTGGTCTGCAGATTGGTCAGTTTAAATGTATCTGGTCTGTTAGTGGTCACATGGTCAAGGAGAGGATAAAACAAGATTGTAACTTGTGCTCTGGGCTCCTTCCTCTTCGATTCTTTTCACTTGCTCTTTTCCTCTTCCTCGCTTTTTCCACCCCCTAGCTCTTTTCTCTCTCTCTCTTTCTCTCGTTCTCCCTCTCTCTCTCTACCCTTTCTCTCTCTCTTTCTAGCTAACATTGTCACTCAGGTAGTTTGCATACTGATACATCTATCCATCCATCTTCTATAGCTGAATATCCTATGCAGGGTCGCAGGCTGGTTTCATTTGCATATTTCTAAATTTGTAACTATTACATCAAAATTGTAACCATCTGATTTAACATTGTAAGACTTTACTGTTATAAAACATTACAGATATTACAGCTTAATTTTCTGTTAAATCATGATTTTCTGTAAAGCTGCTTTGAAATGATGTGTGTTTTTAAAAGTGCTATACAAATAAACATGACTTGATTTAATTTCACTATGTAAATTATATTTAACTTAAACATTCAAGTGCTGCATATTGCATTACAATAAGGTCATAGTATGGTTCTATAGAATGCTTTCCCACATCATTAGCTATTCGAACTGTGCTTATTTCCGTCATTGTTTTAAGTAGCAGAAGGTGGTAATAGACAAGAAATGCAGTTTTATTTATTGTATTTGTCAATAATAAAGTGTTGTATGTTACTTCTGATATGATTGTAAATTATTTTATAAACATCTTGTTCTTGATCATCATGTTGGTGTATTTCAGATGTCCTAGTGCTCAATATTACCAATATTACAGTGTTCCAGGCAGTGGAGGACAGAGAGAATGTGATAGTTTGGAATGAGGCACAAAGGAAGCACTTTCCAGTTGTCTGTAGAGGGTGCACAAAACTACACCCTGAAGAGCTCAACATGTTTTGCAGATAAAGTATGTGTGTTTAATGTTACAATGATCTCACTTGTTTCCTTCCGCTGCGTGCACATGATTGTTTCCTTCAGACATGATGAGTACCTGCTCAGTTACAACTCCATTTACAGTCAGTCTGGTAAAGAAGGATTTTACCTGTACAATGATATGATATGGAAATGGTATTTACATTTGACTTCACCATTGAGATTTGGTTTTATTGCTAAATTAGCATCCATTTATAAGGAAATCTTACATTTATTAAAGTCCTACAAAACTTTACAGTATGTTACAGAAATACCTTTCAGCCATTTTTTTAAATTTTCCAACAATGCAACAAATACAGCAGGCTTTGCTAATGTTAGTTATGCTTCTTACACTATTAAACAACAGTTTTACTTTCTTTTGTGTCTGCATCTCCATTTGCATTTTTTTCCTTTTTGTTTCACAATGTATTTTTTATTTGATTTTTTTCAGCATTTTTTCTCAGCACCGTATCCAAGGTATGTACCTCTTATTTTCTGATCTTAAGTTTTCATAAAATTTATATGCAATATAAATATACAATCATTTCACCATTTTTAATGTTTGTTTGATTATTGCATGAGATCAGGCAAAATCTTTACATTTTTAGTTGGTAAAGTTTAGAGCTTTTATTCAGGGATGCGAACTCATAAGGGGTGAAAAAAGTTGAGACAATAACAGGTCCAAAGGTGAGGACAATCACATGAAAACAAAAGACTGAGCACAACCTGGTCTTTGAATAAAGAGTAATGTAATCAATTACATACAATTGCGTACAATTTTATTTTTACATTCTGGTGTTAGTGGTGGGAATTTTAATTGTGACTGGAGTCTTTGAATCCATTCACTAAAAAGTTTTGGTCATATTTTTGACTGATTCATTCAGTAACAAATTTGCCACAAATCACAACAAATCAAAACATTTCTGTGACGAGGAGGAGGGCGTGGTCGGGCCGTGAGGATGCACGCCTGGTGCTGAGTTGAGAGAGAGAGATAAGGAGGAGCCGGAGAAGCCAGAGAGAGAGAAAGAAAAAGCTTGGCCATCTCCTGGATATGCCATCAAGTGGTCCTCAGCCAGGCGAGCTGTATCCTCTAGTAACGTCATGTGGTGGCACCGGACCCACTCCGTGGTCCTTTTGGGCAACTGGTTGACGAACTGTTCCAGCACCACCAAGTTGATAATTCCCCCGGTGTTACGGTCCCCCGCTAGGAACCACCTCTGGAAGGATGGCCCGTTTCAGATCCAGGTACTCCAGCAGGTTAGCTACCGGAAGCTGTTGGGCCGTGAGCTGAGCCTCCCCCGACAAAAGCGGTAGCAGGCAGACCACCCACTGCGTCTGGGGCCAGCCCGACCCTGTGTCACAATTTTGTTTTCATTCCATTCAAGTCAGACTTCTCCGATCTCTGACCATAAAGGCATTCCATTGCCAGATGCTCGGAAGATGACGTGTAAGGAAACAAAACCATAAGCTTAAAATAATGTTCAGGGTTCAATACAAGTTAAGCTCAATCAACAGCACTTGTGGCATAATACTGATTTCCACAAAAATTCATTTTGACTCGTTCATCTTTTTCTTTAAAAATCGAGGTTACAGTGAGGCACTTAGAATGGAAGTGAATGGGGGCCAAGTAGAAATGTTTTTGGGTTTTTTTGGTAAGCAACATTATGCTACAAATTCTGTTGACTCATTAATCGATTCCAAATTGGAATTCCAAATTCAAGTGGCGTTCCATTGCACTTTTCCTAGTAGGAAGTTGGTAAATCTTACTCTCCAAGTTGAGTGGAATGCTATGCTGCTCCTACAGAGTCCTTCAGAAAAAAACGCTCCACTCCTGTCAGAGACAGAATCACTGTGCACGTGCTTCTGTAGCAAAGCACGTGATTGGCTGAAAGCAAAGCAACCGTTAACACACCAATGAGAAACAAAATTAAATCAGTCTTTAAACTGTGTGTCAGTTCACCCTTGACGCATTTATGTAGAATAAAAGTAATGTGTGGTGGTGAGCATGTGCTTCATGTTCATTAATGAGACCAAAGCTTTAAACAAGTGAAAACAGATTCATAAACACATATATAAAGTAAATAATATGAAATGCATATAAGATAATACAATATATATATATATATATATATATATATATATATATATATATATATATATATATAAGACAAAGATTAAATTAGATTAATTGGAGATTAGCAAAAATCTACCTCTCCTATGTGGAAGCAACTCCAGAAGGAATGAGGAGGAGTTAAGACAGGAAATTACTACAATTCAGACTATTAAAGGGAAAGAAACAAGCATAAGACCGGCACATCGGGTAGGCTACATATTAAACGTTTTGTGTAATTCTACAAATAAAAAATACAAAATAAATAGACGTGATTTATCCTGTTGCATCAGCATGAATCCCAAAAGTGACCAATTTACCCCGGACCATGAGCAGTTTGCATCCCTGTTCTGTACATTTGAAGAATTTCAATTTATCAATCATCAGTATTAAGTTGAGTGGCCTATTATGGCTTCAGTAATGTCTGTGCTCGTTAGTAACACATAAACATGATGCTGTTTTTGATAAGTATGTTGTTTTTATGTTGTATTTCAGATGTCCTAGTGCCCAATATTATAGTGTACCAGCAGGTAGATGACAGAGGGCATGTGATAATGATGTGTGTGTTTGGAAGAAGGGTCATCGGTAGTGTGACCCCTGTGTGTTTTTCATGTCACAGTGAGCAGCCTACCTGTTTGCTTTCCTGTGTGCACAAGATTGTTATCTTTGGACATGAAAAGTACCTGCACAGTGACAACTCCACTTACATTTAGCCTGGTAAAGCAGAAAAATACATGTTCAGTAACATATATGAAAAGGTCCTTTTCATTTGATAAAATGATTGAGATTTGAACCCCAAAGCAATAACAAAAATATCACAAAAAATATTTATAAGTATAGTTAATTTACACAATGTTGTTATTACAATGATGCCATAAAGTAATGACCTAATTATTTACAGGGTTGGGAGGGTTACTTTTGAAATGTATTCTACTACAGATTACAGAATACATGCTGTAAAATGTAATTTGTAACGTATTTCGTTAGATTACTCAAGGTCAGTAACGTATTCTAAATACTTTGGATTACTTCTTCAGCACTGGTAGATTTTTTCACTTGTTTTGACTATAAAAACTCTGCCAGTACAGTAAGACAAAATACACATGTTAAAAATACATTTTCTGAATTTCTTGATAAAAAAAATATATGATCGTGCCTGGTAACTGCATGTAAAATGGCTAGAAATAGCATTTTATCTTAGCGTAAAGCTAACAATTTACACAAGGTCTATTTCTATTTCTTCTGCTCCAAACTTACTTCAAACGTACTTCTCTGTCTGCTCGTATGAATGTAACACATCATAAGAAAGTGTTTCACCGCTGTTCAAATGCACTTTGGATCACATAATTTATATGTATAAATGTTTTCCATCTGAAAGGACTAAATATTAAATGAAACAAATGACAATAAAATGCAAAGTAATCTCTTCAGTAATCAAAATACTTTTTGAATGTAACTGTATTCTAATTACCAATGATTTAAATTGTAACTGTAGTGGAATACAGTTACTTATATTTTGTATTTTAAATACGTAATCCTGTTACATGTATTTCGTTACTCCCTAACCCTGATTTTTTATAAGCATTACTCCCACTATTACAAAACCATGAAACTTAAAATGTGATTAAAAATGACTTTAGAATAAAGTTTACATCTGAAGTTAATTTTAGGCCAATGTTTTAATGACAGTGGATTCACATAATACTGTATTTCCTTGATAAAGACTATGTTGAAAACACGATAGTGTTATAATCTAATGGACCTGTTCTTCTACAAAGGCAATCTGTTACTGCTTAGGTTAAACAAGGTTAAAGGAATATTTCAGGTTCAATAGAAATTAAGCTCAATCGACAGCATTTGTAGCATATAATGTTGATTACAACAGATTTTTTTACAACACAATTTTGACTCAGTCTGGGTTACAGTGAGGCACTTATAACGGAAGTGATGGCAACAAAGTTATAAAATTGGCAATAATTTACACAGAAAAGCTTAGTAAGCGATTTTATCACATTACAATCATGTTAACACACATATTGTTTACATCTTGTGGCTATACTTTTGAAAGTATTTTATGGATTGGCCCCATTCACTTCCATTAAGTATCTGTAACCCAGACTTCTTTTTCCCCTTTTTTTTTTTTTTAAGAAAAGGAGTGACGAGTAGAAATTAATTTTCGTGGTAATCAACTTTATGCCACAAATGCTGTCGATTGAGTTTAACTTGCATTGAACCTGGAATATTTCAAATAGTCTGTATAGAATAGTCTGTCTCTTTCTGTTTTCACTGAACAACAATATCAGAGTACCCATGGGACATCAGTAATCAGTCATTTATCTTCTACGTTTGTATAATTGCTTTGACACAGTTTGCTTGAATTTATATTCTTTAATGCTGACTGAGAAGCAAAAGAATAAATGTTAGAAGAAAAAAATCACTTTATCTAATAATCTGACGGCAGTGCTATTGGAGGGTTCAAGCAAAAAACATTTACGTTTAAAAATGTTCACATTTTGTAAAGCGCCACCTGATGGATCAGTGTTTATGAAACTTCAACAAGTAGGTCAATGTTTCTATATAGTCTTTAATCCAAAGAGTTTTTCAGTATTCTTCTTCTTCCAAAAAATTTAAAGATTTTGATAAAAATATATGATGATAAATTAAATAAATTACTTGCACTCACTTACAGTATTTGAGTTTAATGTATTTAACCAGGGGCGGAGCCAGGAGTTTTTCACAGGGGTGGCCTGGCAGGAGACAGCGATCAGTCTGTAGTGGCACAGAAATTTTCAGGCAGTATTTCGTCGGGGGAGGAATATAGTGACACCTGGGACAGAGAGGTGCGGTGACCTTGGTGTGCGCACATGTTAAGACTCCCGTGTGTTGCGGTTGTACAGAGACAGTTCCACCTCTAAAAACGAAATTGTGTCCAAGACAAAAAAGTGACCAAAGCGGCAGTTGCGAGCAGGGTGGCCGATGGGGTAGCCAGGCTTCGGTCCATGGTGGCCAAGGCCACCCCTGGCCACCCCCTAGCTCTGCCACTGTATTTAACATAGACTTTTCTTTTCACACCTATATATATTACACACCTTAGCATGTCACATCCTTTATATTTTTCCTAGGACTCTTCTACTTTGTGCTTTCATAACTAGCTGCTTAGATCTGGTTAACTTGTAAAAACATAAGAATACAAATTGAAGAGTAGGATACAAATCCAGAGTAGAATACACATTGAAATTTGTTTAGTCTGTTTGTTCTCTTTTTATATAGACTCTCCAACTTAGTCAACTTAATCATGCATTGTGGAACAGTCATTTTTACACCTCAACAAGTATGCCAGTTTAATCTACTGTATGCACTTTAATATTTAGATATTTATTTCTTTTATCCAAAGTCTATTAATATTAGTCTATAAATCACAAGTGATAATTTTTCTGAGGTTTACTTTATCTAATTGTTTAATTGCAGTAATTCAGTGGTATACTGGTATGGGTTTTAATTTCATGATCATAAATTCCTCTGATTAACACCCATGTGTCTCTCTTTATTTTGTTCAAGCTCAAACCCCCTACAGGAGGAAACTGTATTTCCAGGCATATAGTAAGTCAGCATCTTTGCAGTATTAATCTATTCTTTTGGCTGTAATATTAGTAGCAGTAGTAGTAATAGTAGAAGTAGTAGTAGTAGTATTGCTGTTAGTATTATTCTATTTGCGTTGTCATAGAAAAAGTTCCTGTATGTAAAAGGAATATCTTTTAGCCATGTTTACATTTTCAAATATCACAACACAGAGAGGTTTGGTTAATGGTGTTCCAGCTTACAGTATTACAGGTGCATCTCAATAAATTAGAATGTCGTGGAAAAGTTCATTTATTTCAGTAATTCAACTCAAATTGTGAAACTCGTGTATTAAATAAATTCAATGCACACAGACTGAAGTAGTTTAAGTCATTGGTTCTTTTAATTGTGATGATTTTGGCTCACATTTAACAAAAACACACCAATTCACTATCTCAAAAAATTAGAATATGGTGACATGCCAATCAGCTAATCAACTCAAAACACCTGCAAAGTTTTCCTGAGCCTTCAAAATGGTCTCTCAGTTTGGTTCACTAGGCTACACAATCATGGGGAAGACTGCTGATCTGACAGTTGTCCAGAAGACAATCATTGACACCCTTCACAAGGAGGGTAAGCCACAAACATTCATTGCCAAAGAAGCTGGCTGTTCACAGAGTGCTGTATCCAAGCATGTTAACAGAAAGTTGAGTGGAAGGAAAAAGTGTGGCAGAAAAAGATGCACAACCAACCGAGAGAATCGCAGCCTTATGAGGATTGTCAAGCAAATTCGATTCAAGAATTTGGGTGAACTTCACAAGGAATGGACTGAGGTTGGGGTCAAGTTATCAAGAGCAAGGAATTTGGCTACAGTTGTCGTATTCCTCTTGTTAAGCCACTCCTGAACCACAGACAACGTCAGAGGCGTCTTACCTGGGCTAAGGAGAAGAAGAACTGGACTGTTGCCCAGTGGTCCAAAGTCCTCTTTTCAGATGAGAGCAAGTTTTGTATTTCATTTGGAAACCAAGGTCCTAGAATCTGGAGGAAGAATGGAGAAGCTCATAGCCCAAGTTGCTTGAAGTCCAGTGTTAAGTTTCCACAGTCTGTGATGATTTGGGGTGCAATGTCATCTGCTGGTGTTGGTCCATTGTGTTTTTTGAAAACCAAAGTCACTGCACCCGTTTACCAAGAAATTTTGGAGCACTTCATGCTTCCTTCTGCTGACCAGCTTTTTAAAGATGCTGATTTCATTTTCCAGCAGGATTTGGCACCTGCCCACACTGCCAAAAGCACCAAAAGTTGGTTAAATGACAATGGTGTTGGTGTGCTTGACTGGCCAGCAAACTCACCAGAACTGAACCCCATAGAGAATCTATGGGGTATTGTCAAGAGGAAAATGAGAAACAAGAGACCAAAAATGCAGATGAGCTGAAGGCCACTGTCAAAGAAACCTGGGCTTCCATACCACCTCGGCAGTGCCACAAACTGATCACCTCCATGCCACGCCAAATTGAGGCAGTAATTAAAGCAAAAGGAGCCCCTACCAAGTATTGAGTACATATACAGTAAATTAACATACTTTCCAGAAGGCCAACAATTCACTAAAAAATTTTTTTTTATTGGTCTTATGATGTATTCTAATTTGTTGAGATAGTGAATTGGTGGGTTTTTGTTAAATGTGAGCCAAAATCATCACAATTAAAAGAACCAAAGACTTAAACTACTTCAGTCTGTGTGCATTGAATTTATTTAATACATGAGTTTCACAATTTGAGTTGAATTATTGAAATAAATGAACTTTTCCACGACATTCTAATTTATTGAGATGCACCTGTACATGAGAGTTTTTACCCTCATTTCAAATGTCTCAGCACCTTATGTGTGTATTTCAGACATCATGTTTCCAAATATTACAGTGCATCATGTGGTGGAGAACAGAGAGCTTGACATAGTGATGTACATGTTTGGAAAGAAGGTCAACAAGAGCTCTATCTGTTTGTCTGTGCTGTGGAGGGTGCACATAACTACACACTAAAGCACCCACTCTGCTATCCAAATGAAGAGTGTGTGTTTGGTGTTAAAGTGAGCCCACCCGTTTCCTTCACCTGTGTGCACGATATTAATTACTCAGTGTTTTTGTCCGAGCACCTGCACAGCTACACCTACACCTACAGACCTTCTGGTAAAATATAAATCCATCTGTACACATTTCATTTTCATTAAAGATAACAAAAGTATTATAGTCACAATGATCTGTTTTGATGGCGTGTTGGATCCAGGTTTCTTTGTCTCATGTACAGTACATTATTCTCTCAAATCCTGCGAATGTCTGTCTGTGTGCTATACTGTATATTATTCTAGTACATTCAAGCCAAAATATCTTCTGAATTTATCATCCATCATTTCCAAGTAGTCTTGGATCATCATGTGGAAGGAGTATCTTCATTCTACATCAGCTTTTTCTCCTTTGTCATTGTTGGTCTCATCATAATGACTTCTGCTGTGACAGTGACCACCATTAGGAGCAATGTTAAAGGTACGTAACTCATCATCATGTTTACTTTCATCTGCACACTTAAAACTATAAATAATTTTTGTTGTTTTATGGCATTCAGCAACCTATAATAGTTTTTAGAATCTCGCTTCCTGTTTTTAACAGGCCATGTATGTGGTACAGTACATGGAGGCCTGTTTGATTATGTCCTTTATACAGTAGAAACTATATTGTTGTGCATTTTTCCTTTCTTAAAACTTTCTTCAATTGTTGCATCTAAAGAGAAAGATTGAGCAGAATGCACTTGCTTCAACAGGCTCCATGATTGCCAATGATATCTAAGTGAATTCATAAGAGAATGTCATAATTTCTGAAGAGGAAAGAGCGAACAACCAATCTATCAGTGCATTCAGATAAATCGAAATAAAGTGATTTTCTTCTTGCTGAACTGTAATACTGTAATAGTGTCTTGATGATTAAAATGATTATTCCATGCATATACTGTATATCTTCTTGCACTAGCATTATGTAGTTCTTCAACTTTGGGCACTTTTACAACAGTTAAACATTTTAAATTTTTACACAATAAATATTTAAATGGTTTATTTTTATTTCAATCTTACTTTAGATTATCATAGTTTTAAACATGTAATTTAAAAAATGCATGGTGAAGGCTTGGTAAAAATTTCCAGTTCAGTTTTAATGCCTAACATTTTTTGTTTTTTAAAAAGTCATACAGTATATATGTACAGTATATAGAAGTAGATATACTGTACATATATTTTTTTACGTAATTACATCTTTTTTATATGTTCTTATATGTGTGTCTTTACGTACTGCACATATTTACATTTGATATGCATTGTTTTTTACTTGGTGTGTTTATTAAAGTCTGATGAGCTTACTGTCACTTGCACATTTGGTTTGCAACACCATGGTATTGCATAATATAAAATATATTGCTAAATATCAATGTTGTGAATTTATTGTATCATTTTGTACAGACAGACATTAGTAACCAATCTAGTATAGTATTAAACCCTGATAAAAAAAAATTGATTGCAGAAGAAATGTATTTCACATTCTGTAACATCATAATATGTGTAACATACAGTATATACACTCACTGTTATCCACTCACAGTCTCTCCCTCTCTGAGTTTTAGTGCTTCACATGCATCTCTGTTCAGAGTAACAATGAAACTCCTCCCTCTTTGCCCTGCTCCCTCCCTCTCTCTCTCTCTCTTTCCCTCTCTCCCTGTCTGTATCTGTCCTTCTCTGTGCAGGAGCTCGGTCGCAGCATTTCTCTTCACTGCAGGGGCAGCTACATTCTCTTCTCCAGGATGTCGGGCCTTCTGACCAGCTCTGTTCTCCTCATATTCTCCCTGATGCTGTTCCAGATACTCACACCAGAGGCAAAGGTAACAAATATTCACTTCACCAAACACAATCATTTGTGCTGGGTTAGAATGAATGTTTACTTCTATAACATCCATGTTTTCTTCCATTTCACTGATTTACTGCAGCTAACGGAGAGGTTTATTTGCTGGCAAATGTTTTCCTTTTTTAATCCAAACCCTAAATAGTTAAGAATACTTTGCTATAGCATTTTGAACATTTGAAAAGGAACAACTTAATTCCACTTATAGATTATTTTGTGGAAGTGTGTATCATGTTGGGAAGTACACAGTTTACTATGTCAGGGTCTCATGTACCATGTAAGTGCTTGTGCTTGGCTGTGTTAATTTCTGTTCAAGTCATATTTTCCTGAAAGCTCTGAGCTCACTCAAGCCAGATGGCGTGAAATAGGGCATACAAATCATCATTGCCTGGCAACGGCAGAGGACACATCAACATGGCCTTGCTGTAAATTCTGGAAATTTCTCGGAAAAGCAGTGCCCAAATATGAAAGCAAGGCAAATCGCTCTCGCAAACAGCCCAAGATCATATTAAATCAACCAGATAGACATTGTGATGTGGGTTTACATCTTTCAATTACAGGGCTCCAGGTTATTTTTGGATGGTAGATAGCATGAGACATGCCATTAGAGAGGATGGCAAATCCTTGGGGATATTTGTCTTGTGTACTTGTTGACTCATGCGCCTCTGTGCTTGTATTGCTGATGAAGCCATGCACTTTCCCATTAATTGGTCGCACATTATGCCTATATTACTGAAACGGAAGATTTTGAACTTTGAATATTTAATTAAATTCAGTGGCAAGAATAAACATTGTAAGGGGTTTTATGTTTTGCTTCAAGCATTTGCAACAGGTTGCTAATTAATGTTATGTTTAGAATCTGCAATAATGGCCAGAACGTGTGACTTTATTCAGCAAATATTCAACAAACATTGTTAAACATGGACATGGACACGACATTGCATTGTTGTAAGACTTTCGTGAAGCTTCATGTTACTGAACAAAGCAATAAGGCGCGAGAGAAATAGAAATATTAAATAGAGAAACAGCAATACAAATATAGTTAATTAGTCTAACCGTAGGCTGCTTAGGATTGCCATGCAATGTAGCCGCTTGGCGTATTAATGCAAAATACATTTTGACAATTTACACGCAGTTCACACTGAACGCATTTTTGCGTTCGTCTGCCGTTTTAGACTGTTGCGCCACGTCTCGCATTTTTTTTTTTTTTTTTTTTTTTTTTCTTCAATGTGTTGTGCCTTTTTAGATGCCGTGTCAAGTTAAAAAGAACTTTAATTGCTAAAAACGCGTCTCGGTTCACCTGCGTCCCGGTCGTTTTTTTTTAGCGCAAGGACGCTTTGACTGTGAACGCCTCCTTTTAATTAATCGAAAAATGAAAGATCAGTGGCACTAATGCATTGGAGAGAACTGTAAACAGTTGTTGTACACAACGGTAACTTGTGTAGTTTATTTGTTTCAGTCGAAAACAACCGAGAGCTTCAATTGCAGCTGTAAGTGCGCTCCGTTTTCAGCACCATGGACAGCGCCCAGGGCTGAAACAGTGTAGTGTTGAACTCAATGTAGACGCCACAGTGATTTAGAAATTGGCGATGGATTAGTCACTGTATCTGAGGAACAATACGGAACAAAATCAATAGGAGTGGCAGCACAATCTCATTAGCAGAAAAAAAGCCGACCGATGTGGAGGAGGAACACTGCCATGGTAACAGCTGTCACAGAGCACAGTCAGTTTCCTCTTCCCTCTAGATTTACATTTAAATGTACTGATTTTCATCAACTCAAAGAAATAAATATATAAATAACTATAATATATAAAACATTTTAATGTCTGTCTGACTGTCTGTCTGTAAGGAACACACATGCTCTGAATTTGCATGATTTAATCATGTACACCGGTTCCACATGAATTAAGTTACATCAACATATTTTTTTTCAGATTGGTTTAATTCATTAATTCTTTGTCAATATAATTCGTTCACGTAATTTCAACGTAATGGAATAAAGTAGCCTCAAAGTGATTTTACATGTGTCCCTAACATGATTCATTTCTGCAGTTTTACATAATATTTTTTCTCACATTACTGATTTATGTTATAAGTTTATGCTAGCTAGCTAACTTTTAGCTAGCAAGAGCATACATTAGCATGCTAGATGCTTAGTAATTTGCTCATTGAGTAAAGGGTTTAACTCAATACAGCATTTTCTTTTGTGTACCTGTCCTCAAGCTAAGCAAAAGCTTCACTCTTCATCACAATGGTAACGCTGTGTAACACAATCGGTTCTAATTCCCAAAATAACTGAGCATTATATGACTGAATAACCGAACACTATCAAGTCTCCCCCTTTTCTGATCTTGCTTAAAAATACATCAAATAACAATTTTAAAAAAGTTGATACTATTCGCATCAAGTTCCATGCAAAGCAGGCTGGGAACTACAAATCTCCTGTTTCAGTTATATCAACAAATGAAATAAATTTAGTGTTCAAGAATATTGTAAATTGAGCAAGAAAATTAAGTAAATTTAACAAGCAGCAAAATTATTTTTTGCACTGTTGTTGAACATACTTTGGTTCACATTCACCTTACATAATTTAATCTAGTAGAGTGCACATTTTAGAGAATCACATTCATTGAAAGCAAAGAAAACAGATTTGTGAAGAGAAACAGTTTTGTTGTGTAGATCACAAATAATATGATTTAGTAAATCGGACAACCTGCTTTTTTCCATTTTTTTCAATGTGTCTATCTATCTGTTTTTCTTTATATTATAATATAACATGGCAGAATGACAATCTGTAATTAATTTTTGTAATAACACACAACCAAGGTTACTGTATTGGGAACATTGCAGAGAGTTGATTATGTTCGACATTTTTCTATTGGAGCAGTTATGCATATTGGAACAGATGGTAAAGAACTGGACATCATCACCACAAGTACTTGAACTCATGGTATGAACAGCAAGATCACCCACCCACACATAAATACACACACACGCACACACAATATGTGTTTGTCTGGGGCGGTACAGACGTCATAATGCACCAGAGTGAGTCACCAGTACATTGACTCGCAGTGCTCTGAGGAATTGTGCTCCTTCACTTTTATACATCACTGTTTCATTCATTATTAATTATAACAGCTTCTCCATACTACCAAACACAACTGAAATACCTAAAACCACATAAATCTTTCTTCAAACATGCAGTAACCGTTGTGGTTGCCATCAAAGACACAGTTACTGACTCAACACAAGATCTCAGACATTGGCCATATTTACGACAGCTGATGCCGAATCTAATTTATAATACTCAAAACGTGCTTTTGAAAGCAGTCAGTTGTGCCTCAGTGCTTGCTTTGCAATTTAGAATAATTACACTGCACGCACAGGCTGAAGATGATGTTATGACCCAGTGTTCAATGGCCAACATGAATAGGGAAAGAGATTCAGAATTCTAAACAATAAATCAGTGGCAGTACAGCGCAAGCAGAGAAACACAGGTCTTCTATCAGTGCTGGTGACAGAACTAATACACCCAAAGAAGAGCTGGTTATTCATGCTGTCAGAATGTGCTTGCCATGCAACCTCGAGTGATTTCAGGTTCTACAGAAGCATCTTTCTTTTCTTCTCAATAAAGGTGGTGTGGGTGGCGAGATGATTAGATTCTGTGTGTGAGTGTAATGGAAGCTCTGACTCATTGAGGATGGAGAGGTGTTGACAGGAGCACAGATGAAAGGAGAGGAAAATATGCTTACTAACACTTCTGAATGAAATATGGCTGCACTGTGTCAAATGCATGAATGATTAGTGAAGTGTCATAGGAAATTGCACTGGGAGATTTGTGTTTTTGTGTGCTACCAAAGGCTTCAGAATGTACAAATCCACCATAAAATCTGCACGTGCTACCAATCTCCCTCCATTCTAATTTAGATTTAAAGATGGAACAGAGGAGTTTGGTGTTCTGCAAGAATTCTTATAGTTACATTAATTAAACATAATTAATGTTAAATGAGGACCTTGATAGGTCACTTATAGGTTTTCAAATAAAATAGATGCCCAGTGCTTTGAGTTATTTTTATGAGAAAAAAACAAAAAACAGATCCTTGTTTTTCTGCTGTACACTAAGACTAGTAACTGCATAGTCCACAACAACGGCAAGGAGCTACATAAAACATGCATTATTTTGTTGAAGGGTATGAAATCCTGGACACTTGTGTTACTGTATGTGCTTTAATTTTTTTGTATATCCTCAAACAGAAATTAATAAGAGTGATACATTTCTAGAATATTTTCTTGGAATCAAAAAAGTTATAATATTAAAAAAATATATTAATTCTGTGATAGTCAAGTTTGCATTCCCCTTCCAGAATGTGCAAGATGTTATTTAAAAAAAAACAAAGTTGGATCATAAAAATCTTTTTATTTAAATCTTTTATTTTTATTTATTTGACATAACGGATATTTACATATCTAACAGATCTGAATCTTTGTTTCAATTATTATTTTGTCTTGTGGAATATACGTACTGTAAATATCTAATATGTAGCTTTTGAAGGGTAGTGCTAAATGGAAAAACAAAACTGATCGTATACATCGTATCACTTTCACGAATTAGCCCCCAAATGTAGTCTCCCATCATGTTCTCATTATACTGTCCTTGGTAGCGGCGTTCAAAGTCCAGTATATCCTGATGGAAGCGCTCGCCTTGCTCCACTGAGTATGCTCCCATGTTCTCCTTGAATTTATCAAGATGAGCAAAAATAATAATAATTTTGTTACACAGTGTATAATGGAGTAAAAGCCACAAAACTCGTATTCAAAACTCAAGTTTTGGTGAGGAAAGCAACATATATCACCGATCAGCTCACTTTTGACTTTACAAAAAAAAAAATTCTCACAATCAGCTGACTCTGTCTCTCTGTCTCTGTATTTCCCAGCCTCTCTCCACCATGCATGGGGGCGGTCACAACTTCGACAGCCAGGCAGGTGGAGTCCGTCTTCGAAGGGACCTCCGCGATTCAGTGCCCTATGAGGCCCAGATGATGTCATACCCTGGAGCTGACTTCAAGGATCGGAGTGATCTGTACTACAAACCAGAGGCCTTGAGAGCTCAAGGTCTTGGACAAGCCCTCCAGCGAATGGTGGAAAACGACCAGAGGCGAGAACAGGAGGCAGCTTATCTGGCTTCATTGATGCGTCTCCTCGAGGCCCAAAATAACGGACAGGTCAAACCAGTAGAGGAGCAGGAGGATGAAGGGGATTTCCAGGGACCATACCCTCCAGACTATGATGAGACCGAGCAGGCTGTGAGCATGGCTAAGCCTCAGGCATCATGGCAAGGCCTTCTGGATCCTCAGCTTACTCAGGCCTTACTCAACAGCTACAAGCAGGAGAGACTGATGCAGGCTGGACTTGCTCCAACCACCAACAGGATTCCAGAGAGGGAGCAGGACAAAGACCAAGAGATGCTTAGGTAACCAAAACCTGACAGTATGTCACTGTGTTGAGCTTTTATGAATAATGTACGAATGATGTATTGCTATTAAAGGAATGTTCAGAGTTTAATACAAGTTAAGCTCAATAAATGGCATTTGTGGCATAATGTTGATTACCACAAAAATTTTGTTAGACTCATCAGCAAAAAATCATGGTGTAAGGCATTTACAATTGAAGTCAATGGGACCAGTCCATTAACATTAAAATGCATTGTTTCAAAGGTATAACCAAGACATTATACGTGTTAACATGACTTTAGTGTGATAAAATCGCCAACTGGAATTACAGGGTTTACCGGCTACTACGTCGTCATGACAACAAAGTTGTAATATTGGATGTAACTTTCCACAATTTTGGTTAGTAAGCAATTTTATCACACTAAATTCATGTTAATGTGTATAATGTTTGTGTTTTATGGCTATACTTTTGATGTATTTTGATGTTTATCAACTAGCCCCATTCACTTCCATTGTAAGTACCTTGTACTGTAAGTACTGTAACTCAGATTTTTGCTTTTTTTTTGTTTTGTTTTTTTTGTAAACCAGGGAGGAGTCTAAATTATGATTTGTGATCATCAACATTATGTAACAAATGCTGTCGATTGAGCTTAACTTGTATTAAAGCTGGAACATTCTTTTAAGGGAATGTTATTGGTTAAACACAAGTTCAATGTGAAGTGTATGATTTCTGTGCATCTAGTGTCACCAAACAAAATTATCAAAACAATGATTGTTTTCAAGCAGGTTTCCTGAACACACCCTCTGTCCGCCATTGGTTGGACAAAGCGATCTAGTCCTGCCCCTAACTCATGCCATTGGTTGAGCTCCACAGTGTAAACACTTTTCAGCAAAATCAACCTACGAATGCCTTTCTTATTGTTGTCTCTGAATATTAATCTGGAGAAAGTAGTTTTACATAAGAAAAATTACACACCTCACATTTAAGCAAACATGAAGCACTGTTCACAAACCATTTCTGTAATCTGATCTATTTCCGAGGGAAACAGGATATTGAAACAGCAGGGGGGGAAATTAAGAATAGTACTCCATTGGGAATTGATTGGATTGTGAAAAGTGGGCATTACATGCCAGATGGAAGGGGTTGTGATTGGTTGTTTTTGATTGTGATAAAAGATTATGAAGACAAACTTTTTATTTGGTATTACATGCATGCACCAATAAATTATGTACAATAACTACAGCAACTTATTTTAGCAAGTAAATAGGGTAAATATTTACTGTAATGTTGAATTTCAATAAAAGCTCTATGTGGCAAATGTATAATGATTGCTCCAGTAGATCATTTTAACCCTCCTACTGCGTTAGGGTCATTGTTGAATTTTTTTTTTAAATACTACATCTTTTTAGTACAGGAACTAAATGTAAAATTGAAATCATTTAAAAAAAAATTGTTTTACATTTTTTGCATTAAAATGTAACATTTTTCTTTCTTTGCATAAAGGTACCTCGTTGAGAAAATCCTCTCCAGTTTGGCATCGGGTGGAAACCAGGCAGGCTCCTCAAACCAGCGTGCTAAACGGGACCTGGGAGCCGTGACCAGCTTGGAGAAAGCTGGAGGCTCCGTCCTAAAACGAGCTCGTCGCTCCCTGGACTCCGCCCCCGTCCCCTCCACCCAGGCAGAGGCCTCACTGTTGAGAGTGAAAAGGCTTGACGATGACTTCGATGATGAAGGGGTCATAGTGCAGAGCAACAGAACACCACATGTCGGCCTGCAGAGAATGAAACGCATAGACACTGACCAGCCACCCCCTCAAAAACACAGCCGCAAACGCAGAGCGCTGACCTATGACCCCAACCTGATCGCACAGCACATCCTGCAGTATCTACCAGCCTAAAGAGTTCAAGTGAAAAAGAAGGGGTAAATATGGGATAAAAATAAAGGGAAATATAAATATAGACAGATAGGCAGAAAGAGAGTTTTCAATGGGGAATGCTAAATTTGCTCACTGATACGCCAGCACTCACTGTCATCTGCCTACGTCTAAACAGGCCTGCTTGCTAGGGTACCAATGTTAATGTGTTTCGATGTTATACTATAATACATTCCACACACATAACAGCTTATATAATATGCTTGCTTTTCTCGCCATATGTTATAAAGGCATATTATTGCATATTATTAATTTGATTGACTGATTTTAAATTATTTAATTAGATGTTGCTGTATTTGTTGAAATCAAGAGGATTAAGGTAACACTAACCTTTGTGCCACGGTGGGTACCGATTCTTTACTCTGTTGTGATCATAAGCTATTAATAAAAAATATTTTTGGGGGATTATGCAGTAGGTAACTGTATAACTGATAAGCTCCCAACAATGGTCCTTAACACACAGCTTGACCAAGGTCACGCAAGAGTGCGTTTAGGAAATACAAGGGACATTTTTCCTCATGCAGTCACATTACATGAGCTCAGTGGCCCCAAAAAGTATTTGGACATGTAAGTCACACTTAAAAATGTAGGAATCTCATTGATCTAGGTAGGAAAAAAATCATAGCAAATCATGTTTTTTTATTTATTTATTTTTTTTTATTTTTTTATGAATGATAACAAGCTGATTTTTCAAGCAAAACATTTGACAAAAATAAGTTTAGGTTTTAAACTACAAATCAGATAAATAGATAATTCTATATTCACTAGTGAAAATGCTAATTCTTGATATAAGTAAATACATTTGCACTAGTAAAAACATTCATTCTTGATATCGAAAATGATGTAATCACTCACGGAAATACCCATTCTTGATATAAAAATTGTAATTTCAACTAGTAAAAAAGATCATTACTAATGTCTGTAACTGCATTTTCACTAGTAGAATTTCTCAGTTATCTGTCAATCATTCCTGTTCAAACGCTGTTACAGATACTCTGTCTATAATTAATTTCTTACATATAGTTGAGAACTTCTTACTAGTAAAAATCATCTTTTTTAATATAATGTTTATTTATGATATGATATAACATGATGAATTTATTATTTCTGTACATTTATTTCAACATGTTAGATTTTGAATTTTAGATACCTGGAAATGGATTATAGATTTCAATCAACTGAAGAGCCATTAACGAAATCTTAAAAGGCTTTCTTTCTAGTTACAAAAACATTGCAGATATCCAAAATTAACACTGCCACTAGTGAAAACCAAATGACCAATATCAAAAATTAGCATTTTTACTCATTATAATTCAGTTGCTGATATCAGGAATGGACATTTGCACGAGTAACAATTATCATTTTTACTAGCAAGTATAACATTGCTGATATGTGAAATTGTTATTTCAACTAGTAAGGAATTCATTATATCTGTAAATGTGTTTTGAACAGGAGTGAATGACATTCTACTAGTGAAAATGCAGTTACAAGTACAGTATCACAATACAGTTGAAATTCTATTTTTGATATCAGGAATTAGCATTTTAACTAGTAAAAATGTAATTGTTGATATCTATAATTCATATACTGCACATGATTAAATGTCAGAAGGGCTTGCGATGGTTAAACTACACCTGTGGTTTCTCAACTGAGTTCACACATTCACTAAAAATCACCTTAAAGTCATTGCAAAAATGTCTCAGAAAAGTGAAGCTATTTCATACATTCATAAATTCCAAATACTCTATGAACGTGAACGTCAGCTTTTGTTTTTAATTAGCTTCCCAAGAACATTATCGATTTGGAAATAAATGATAATGAAACAACTAATTCCACTGAGACAAACATCTCTGAAATATGTTTATTTATTACAACATTATTATTATTATTATTATTATTATTACACAAAATAACTGATACATTCAGAACCGTTAGAGGACCCTTGTAAACGGCACAAGACATCAGAACAGCTACTTTATATAACAACAGGCAGCACTCTATACTTTTAACCATGAAAGAGCCAATCAAAACATTTTAAAAACAAGTCTCATGTCTTCTCTTTTCTCTGATTGGTTGTCTTTAGTGGTGTCATCTTCTCAGTAATGAATGTGTTATGTGTCCTATCCAAGTTTGATGGACTGTGTTTTTTTCCTCTTGGTTTTGCCAATGAAACACTATATCTGGGTTTCTGTACTAACTGATCTCTCTGTCCCAAACTTTTTGCCCTCTAGGTTTGTAATCTGACTATTATGAATTTGTGAAGGAAATCGTGACTCCGAGTATACAAACGCTTTTTCGATATTCGTGCCGTCATAAAATCTTGTACCAAAATACTTAAATCTGCACAGCAAGTTTTGTCAAGCAACAAAATCACTGTTAGTGCTAATAAAGTGTATTTGAACAATCATATTTTGTTTAGAACTTTGCATTTCTTGTAAGTGGATTATAATTCTTATATCACATGTAACATTTAATGTACTGGCACGGTAAAATCATTGTATTAGCAATTTATCTACCCACTGTAAGGTGAGTACAATAACGATTTCCTTTTTAAGTTCTGAAGAGTAAAAAAACAGAGAATAAAGTAGCAAAACAGAGTCAAAACTAGTACAGTATAAGGACGTGTTACACTGAAAATGATGGGTGAGGAAGGCCATTTCAATTACAACGCAGCTTCATGCGGTTTTAGATACAGTATCATATAACCACATAATCATTTGCCGACTTTAGCTTAAAGATTATCAAATAAACTCAAAAACATAATTGGTAACACTTTACAATAAGGTTCCATGCGTTAACATTAGTTAATGCATTAGGTATCATGAACAAACAATGAACAATATATTTGTTACATCATTTATTAATCTTTGTTAATGTTAGTTAATAAAAATACAATTGTTCATTGTTAGTTCATGTTAGTTCATAGTGCATTAACTAATGTTAACTAATACAACTTAAAAAAAATGATTAGTATATGTCGAAAGTAACATTATCTAAGATTAATAAATGCTTTACAAGTATAGTTCATTGTTAGTTCATGTTAACTAATGGAACCTTATTGTAAAGTGTTGCCAAATCATTTTAAAATGTGCGCATTTAATTTTTTTATAACATATTTCCATGAAATTGAATTGAGTAATCTTTAACAAAAATTTTAAACATTTTAAATTTTATTCTTTTTGTTAATAATTACTCAGTTCAACATGATGGAATTTTTTTATGAAATTGAAATGCATAAATCTTAACAATGGGCTAAAATATTTTTTAAGTGTACCTCTTAGTTATCAAAAGGTTTGCTGACAGAAAAAAACAACAAATCTAATTTAACAGATGAATAATATTCCTAATATTGGAACTGTTCTACATTTAACTGTAGATCTCATCTTAAGACACATACATGCACATAAAAACAATCACAGAAATCTTGAATAATGGTCCTTGCAATGCAGTCAAACAGAAATAAGACATAACAACGTCTGGTTGATTATTGACAAAATCATCTAATCTCACAGCTGTTTGTGCATGAAAGAAATCTTAACTATACAGTGAATAGAAACATACTAAAGGTTTTAAAAGCCTTTTCTGTGTTTCCTATTCTCTGTTGACAGCCACTATTACAAGATCACAATAATGCTCCTCCGTCCAGGGAGAAGGGGCTCGGATACGGTTGCCAGGAGACTGTTTCTATGCAGACAGCTTATGTAAGCAGAACTGTCAGGACCATGACGTCATGCTGAGGGGGAAGAGAGACAGATCCCTTCACACATTTTGATGCCAATATTATTTGACAGAAGTTGACTAATGAGTTGACTAATGAGATGATAAAACAGCCATTTGAAAGAGTGAGAACGATAATGACGTCAATTACAGAGGAGATTGTAGGGGCTTGGCAAATTATAAAAACAAGGGAAAAAATGACATAAATGGAGACAAAAGCAACACCTAACAAGTTCGTGTTTAACCGCAATATATTTTATTATACTTAGAAATGTAAACGTTTAGTTACATTATATTCATATTGATATTTTAGGTCTCCTAACTCAACCCCTAAACCTAATCACTTTTCGACAATGTAAAACGTAACTGGCAGATACATTTACAGTCACAATGATTTTAGTCACATTACACTTTTATACAGACAATTTTGAGCTTTAAACCCCACTAACCCTAAACCTAACTAATTCTCAACAATTATAAAGACGCAACAAACAGTCACAGTACATTCACAGTCATTTATTTCAAAAGATGACAAAAAAGCATAACTTCAAATGACCCATGCTGTATTCAGGGAGGTCTTGTACACGATTTAACCATTTATAGCCATCTTAACACCTTTGATTCTTGTGTGCAGCTGACAAAAAGCAAGACGCGTACTAAAAGTCATAACAATGGCAAAGCAGCTATGATGCAGCATTTCATTTAGACAGAACTAAAGCCTAAAACCCTATTATTTTGCTGCCTTGCAAGTGCTGGTATTTCCTTCAGGAAATGCAAATCCATCTTTAAAAGGTTATTTGCAGCACTGTTCATCGGATAACTCTTTACCTATCAAGAACGTAAGGTTCGAGGCTGTAAAACCTTTTTGATTCTTTATTTTTAAGAGCGTAGAGATAATAAATGATGCTTAGAGTCTGAATTTGCTAAACTACTGTCTTACCTGCAGTCTCTGACAACATCTGAGAACAGCTCAGGTCAGGCCTACGCTGCCAATAATAATCCAGTTACTGAGAAAGAGAGGAAACAGCATTTCTTTAAAATAAAAGAAATTAAAAAAAAAAAAAAATTTAATAACTCAATGGGTCAAGGACAACATGATGATGAACATCAGAATAAACATGGGAATTTAGTTAGCGGACCCTTATAACAGACTGTGAAAATGCATTTCTGCCTTAATCTAGTAACGTACACTGGCGGCCAAAAGTTTGGAATACAGATTTTGTTCTTATGGAAAGAAAGTGGTACTTTTATTCACCAAAGTGGCATTCAGCTGATCATAATGTATACTCAGGACATTAATAATGTGAAAAATTACTATTACAATTTGAAAAAACATTTCAGAACTTCTTAAACTACTTCAAAGATTTCTCATCAAAAAATCCTCCATGTGCAGCAATGACAGCTTTGCAGATCTTTGGCATTCTAGCTGTCAGTTTGTCCAGATACTCAGGTGACATTTCACCCCACACTTCCTGTAGCACTTGCCATAGATGTGACTGTCTTGTCGGGCACTTCTCACGCACCTTACAGTCTAGCTGATCCCACAAAAGCTCAATGGGGTTAAGATCCATAACACACTTTTCCAATTATCTGTTGTCCAATGTCTGTGTTTCTTTGCCCACTCTAACCTTTTCTTTTTGTTTTTCTGTTTCAAAAGTGGCTTTTTCTTTGCAATTCTTCCCATAAGGCCTGCACCCCTGAGTCTTCTCTTTACTGTTGTACATGAAACTGGTGTTGAGCGGGTAGAATTCAATGAAGCTGTCAGCTGAGGACATGTGAGGCGTCTATTTCTCAAACTAGAGACTCTGATGTACTTATCCTCTTGTTTAGTTGTACATCTGGTCTTCCACATCTCTTTCTGTCCTTGTTAGAGCCAGTTGTCCTTTGTCTTTGAAGACCGTAGTGTACACCTTTGTATGAAATCTTCAGTTGTTTAGCAATTTCAAGCATTGTATAGGCTTCATTCCTCAAAACAATGATTGACTGACGAGTTTTATTTTATTTTATTTTATTCTTTTTGCCATTTTTGACCTAATATTGACCTTAAGACATGCCAGTCTATTGCATACTGTGGCAACTCAAAAACAAACACAAAGACAATGTTAATCTTCATTTAATGAACCAAATAGCTTTCAACTGTGTTTGATATAATGGCAAGTGATTTTCTAGTACCAAATGAGCAATTTAGCATGATTACTCAAGGATAAGATGTTGGAGTGGTGGCTGCTGTCTAGATTTGATCTAAAATGACTTTTTTCAAATAGTGATGGTGCTGTTTTTTTTACATCAGTAATGTCCTGACTATACTTTGTGATCAGTTGAATGCCACTTTGGTGAATTAAAGTACCAATTTCCTTCCGAAACAGCAAAATCTGAACATTATTCCAAACTTTTGGCCACTAGTGTAAATCCAGCAAACTAAATAACTGGAAAATATAAAAATGCTATTATGATCAGTGCTAAAGAGAAAGCTATTAAAACTGTATATTTGTACACTATATTTCAGATTTATGTGCAATAATAAGGTCTCATTTGTGTTTTAATAATAATACCCTAGTAAAAAATATATATTTTAAATTTTATAATTGAATGTGCATTTAAAACATTATTCTTTGTTATATCACCCTGGCATTCATTAAAATTACTAGTAAACACTACTTCAAAAACAGCTGCTGAGGGAGTAACAGTAAATTGCCATCTTTCTTTCTTCTCGCTCTCTTAAAGGAATAGTTCATCCAAAAATGAAAATTGTCTCATTATTTACTCACCCTCATGCCATTCCAGAAAAACTTTCTTTCTAGTGCAGAACACAAATAAAGATTTTGCAAGAAAATCTCAACTCTGTAGGTCCATACAACACAAGTGAATTGTGAGCAAAACTTTGAACCTCCAAAAAGCACATAAAGGCAGCATAAAACTAATCGATTAAGACTCCAGTGGTTTAATCCATGTCTTCTGAATCCAAGTGGTTTGGAGAGAGAACAGACCAAAATGTAACTCCTTTTTCACTATATATTTTGCCATTGCAGTTTCTAGGCACGATCATCATTTCAAGCTTGATTACACTTCCTTGTGATGCATGTGCAGAACGCTAGATGGTGCTATAGGAAGTGTAAAAGAACTTGGAATCATGATCGTGCCTAGAAACTGCAATGGCGAAATGTATAGTGAAAAAGGAGTTACATTTTGGTCTGTTCTCTCCCCAAACCAACTAGATAGCTTCAGAAGACATTGATTAAACCACCGGAGACGTTTTGATAACTTTTATGCTGCCTTTGTGTGCTTTTCGGAGCTTCAAAGTTTGGTCACCATTCACTTGTGTTGTGAGGATGTACAGAGCTGAGATATTCTTCTAAAAATCTTTCAGTGTTCTGCAGAAGAAAAAAAGTCATACACATCTGGGATGGCGAGTAAAAGATGAGATAATTTTCATTGTTTGGGTGAACTATCCCTTTAATCCATATCTCTCTATTTTTCCCTTTTTTGTAAAGTTGTGGAAACATAGCGGATGTTTTTATTTTGCTGCTGGAGCAAATAGGAATGCAAAAATCATATTTGCTGTGGTCTCCCATTCACCACTATAGAAGTTTACCCCGCTATAGTTTATTTCTGAATTAAAAATCCCAGAAATGTGAAAAGGTACTATTAAAGGGTTAATTCACCCAAAAATGAAAATCCTCTCATGACTTACTTACCTTTAAGCCATCCCAGATGTGTATGAGTTTCCTTCTTCAGCAGAACTGAAGTGAAGATTTTTATAAGAAGATTTAAGCTCTGTTTGTCCATACAATGCATGTAAACAGGTGCCATCAGGCTGCTGGCTATTTGACAGTCCAAAAGGCATATTTAGGCAGCATAAAAGTAATCCACACGACTCCAGTCCATCAATTAATGTAAAAGATAAATTGATAATTAAACCTTTATTAACTTCCTGCCAGCAGTCGTCGCATCAGTGACATGGCGAGTTCACGCAAGAAGTTGGAAGCACGCGCTCTGTATACAAAAGAGGAACGAATGTCATGTACAGTGCTGGGCACAAGCAATGATTTAAAGTTAAAAACGTTTTAATTATCATTTTGTTTCTTACACCAAACTATCGGTTTGCTTCAGAAGACATTAACTGATCGACTGGAGTCATGTGGATTACTTTTATGCTGCCTAAATATGCCTTTTGGACCGTCAAATAGCCAGCAGCCTGATGGCACCTGTTTACTTGCAATGTATGGAAAAACTGAGCTGAAATCTGCTTATAAAAATCTTCACTTCGCTTCTGCTGAAGAAGTAAAGTTATACACATCCGGGATGATTGTAAATCAGAATTTTCATTTTTGGGTGAACTAACATTTTAAGAAAGCAAATCAAGCAGTAAGGCTTGGCACAACATTTATTACCTTACTAAAACATTTTTTAAAGAAATGTTTATTTTGAAAGAATATTTGTTATTTAATATAAATTATTTACCAATTTAATATTCTAAAATAATGATAATATTTGTGTTCCTTGAGAAAAAAACAGTTGGTTTAGTGGAAAAAAAATGTATTACTAAACTAATAGACTTAAACTGATTGATAAAGAACAATGGGTGAAGTGTTTACCCTCACCATCCTTGGCTTCTTCGGGCAGCAGGGCATCTTGCCGATTCCCTAATACAAAAGCCAATGTGGCCAGTATGCCAGCATCAATAACCCCCAGCATGGCGAGTATGTATGCCCAGTGCACAGAGCAGTTCCCTGGAGAGAAACTACTCACACGCTCCCCACACAGAGCACGCATCTCAGCGCAGGCCCAGGAGTCTGGGAACAACACGCACGCCAGGGCCAAACAGAATCCTGTGAGAAGAACAGAGAAGATTATGAATGCAAGAGAGATAATATGTTGGTTAAGACATTTCTGAATGTGTCGCATGAACAAAAGAAATGTCTCACCTGCTGTCAGCTGCAACCATGCGCATATCTTATAAACTGTTGCTGCGTTGCAGAACCTGAACAGACATAGGCATCCCACACTCGCCCACACCATAGTAAGAGACATGCAGACCAGCACAGCGGGTGACTGGAAAGCTGGCAGTGGGGTCAGAGTGTGCAGAGACCCTCGGCAATCCGGGACGGGCCAGTCTGTCTCCAAACACACTTCGAAGAGGCCCAGGGTCCCGGAGGGAGGAGCCGGTCCCCCTCCACGGAACTGCAGCTCCTGTGTGCCCACCCAGGACGGCTGGATGAGAATGACCACCTCAATGATGGCAAAGCAGAGCGTGCAGATTGCCCACAGCACGCCCACAGCCCGGGCACTCCGGATGAACTCCGTCTGATACAGACGGGCCACCTCGGAGGAGTGATGCAGCATGATGCAGCTGTGGAGATCTGGAGGAGACAATCACAATAATACAAGCATGACATTTATTGCAATTATATATATTCATAATATATTCCATTTTTAATGACCTCCAATTAATTGGGAGAATACTTCTGTAATCTCACTAAAGTCACACCACAGGACTATACAAGTGAAAAGGAAATTAAGCAAAGCAAACAATAAAAACAAACAGAAAAAAAAAAAAACTAAACAAAATAAAATAAAAAACAAAACAAAAAAACAGAAATGAAATTAAACAAAACATAAACAAAAAACGAATAAAAATGATACAAACAAAACTGAAAAAGCTAAACCAAAGCAAAACAGAAACTAAAACAAAAATGAAACATCAACAAAGAACAACAACAATGAAACAATCAACAGTAACAGCATCTAAAAATACAAACTCTCCCTTCAATATTCACTTAAATGTGTTAAAAACTAAATTTGAAATAAACTATTGTTTTTCCTCAAACTTCTGATTTTTAAGGTCCTGAAGCTGCTGGCCCTCAAGAAAGGCTTTGCTGCATAATCCAATTCCAGCATCACTAAGAACTCTGGACCCTCCAGAAGGTGATGGTAACATTACCCTTATAAAAAGTACTGTGGGGGCACCATGGTTCAGTGATGATATCAGATGGTAAAACCACTGTAACACATCCAATGTGGTATTACCATGGTACCATGTCCAAAAACAACATGGTATTACCATGGTACATTTTCAACAAAAATAAAAACTAAAACATAGTATTACCATAGTATATGTACAGTGGTGGTACCATGGTTCAATGATGGTATCAGATGTATAGTAATATGCCCAACAATATGGTATTACCATGGTCCAAATACACTAAAGTATTAACAAGTGCCATGGTTAAAAACACCAAAAACCCATGATAACACCATGGTCCTGTATTGCAAGTGTAGTGAGTGCAAGGAAAGGACTAAACATAAAAATCACTTAACACTACCCAAAGATAATAAGTGAAATGATGTATACAGATTCACAGATGAACAGTTGAATGTGAAAGGTAATGCTTACAGTAAAATGATCACAATCCAAACCACAAAACCTGATCTCAGCACGGAAAAGGATGTAAACGGATGGATGAAGGGAGATTCACCTCTCAGCTCTGCCTGATTCCAAATCTCTTCCTCCCACAACAGGAACTGAGTGGCAAAAATCACATAAAAATGTAATTAATGAAGAACAGCATTGCGCAAGAGTGCGGGGGTGAGATACAGAGAGAAAATGACCTGAATGGAAGGATTCTTCTTCTCTTCCTCCCAGTGGGATTTACGGTAGCAGGATGTGCGACATTAAAAACAGGCCTATACCGATGGCAACCATCTTCCTCGCACATATGGATGCAGAGGAGAGTGTGAGAAGGGGGGGGGGACAGGGCTGTTCTGATTGGGGGGAGGGTCTCTGAACGCAAACAGACATATGCAGGAGGCAGCAAGGCAAGTCCACTGAAGAAGAATGAGAGAATGAAATGATCATTCCCTGTGGGGGAAAGAGAGAGTTATGGCTCATCAATTCTAAAAGTGTTATACATTTTGTAGGATACAAAGAGAAAGTGAGAGAGTAAGAGATGGCACAAGTGATGCATTTCAGAAGAGCACAAGATAATACAGAAAGACAGCAGGGATGTCAGTAATGTGTGAATGGTAGGAGGAAGTTCATCTGTGCATTGGATAGCAGGTTTACTGTCAGTGAACATGAACATTAGTGTTTGTGTTTGGAACAGCACTTTAACAAAAGGATTTAATGGGTGAATCTCTTGCAAACATGGCCCAGTCACATTTCACCCTAAAATCACAAGAAATAAAAAAATAAGAAACAAATTTTGCACTAGAAAATGGTTAAATAAAGAGCCTACTTTTAGGACCCGATTTTTCGCTTTCTAATATTTTCATGCTAATTAAGCACATTTTCTCCCCAGTTCTCATATCCGCAATGCATCCAGATGTTTCATTTTTTTCTTTATTATTTTCAATGTTTACAGTATTTACTGTAATATAATTAATGTAAAACAAGTTACATATTACTCAATTTTCTTTATATAATAAAATGTTTCATTACATTTATTTTTTACATATTTAAATATTTAATTTTATTATCATTTAAATAATATATCATAGCCTATTTTTAAGACTTTAAGAATTTTAAGATTTTTCGCATTTTAATATTTTCATGATTATTAAGCGCATTTTCTCCCCAATCCTCATTACTGCAATGCGTCACTTTTGGATATTTTTTTTTCCTTTTGTAATTCCTATGAATCTCAAAAGTTACAGTAATTATTGTAATATAATTACTGTAATACAGGTTACA